>NC_133324.1:976838820-977138820 GCF_042186555.1 Aquarana catesbeiana | reverse complement strand
AATGGAAGAGGCACCGGGTCCTGGAAGCTGAGCTGGGTCAGGAGGGGAAACCATGGCCTGTTCGACCAGTAAGGTGCAATCAACACCACCTTGACAGCTTCCGCTTGAAGTCTCCATAAGGACTTGAGGATGATCGGGTATGCCCTGTTGAAACTCCACTGATCTATCAGGGCATCTATTCCCAAGGCCTGGCTGCAACGGACTCGAGTATAGTACTTCTTGACCTCGAAGTTACAGGGGGATGCAAATAGATCCACTTCGGGATCAACTCCCAGGGACAGGATCCACTCGCACGTCTGCCAATGAAGAGAGCACTCGTTGTCCAGCTGTGTGCGGGACAGGAAGTCCACCTGGATGTTCTGGGCTCCGGGGGTGAAGATTGCCTAGATATTGGTCAGGTTCTTCTGGGCCCAAGACATGATGGATTTGACCTCTTGGCGCAGGATGGGGCTCCGAGTGCCCCCTTACCCCTTCACATAAGAGACTGCAGTGATGTTGTCCATCCTTAGTACCACTGACTCCCCTTTCAGGAGCTGAGAGAAGGATGGAAGGGCACACCAGGCCACCCGAAGTTCCAGGATGTTTGAGCCCGGATTGTGGAGACAAGCATCCCACTTGCCTTATGCTGGTTCTGACATGCAGAGGGCTCCCCAACCAGCTCCGCTGGCATCGGTCATGACCGTGACCCATGAGACGGGGGCGATGGAGTGGCAAGTGATTATTCCTGTGCTGAAGCCACGAAAAGAGGCTGTTCCTCATCACAGTTATGCAAATGGACTAATTGATGTGCCCCGAATTCCATTGCTGAAGGAACCCCGTCTGAAAGGGGCGTAACATGCACAGAGACCACTTGACCATGGGGGTCCTAGAGACCATTGTGCCGATAATTCTTAGGCACTGTAAGGCTCTCAGGCGTGAGGAGTTCAGAGCCTGTGAAATTCTTTCTTGAATAACTGGGATCTTCTCCACAGGAAGCAAGATGGTGCTTTCCATTGAGTTGAACTGGGCCCCCAAGTATATCAGGCGCTGGACTGGTAATAAATGGCTTTTCTCCAGGTTTAGGAGCCACCCAAAGTCTATCAATGTGGAGATAACCTGCTCCTTGTAGATCAACAATTGCTCCTTGTCCTAGGACAGCAACAGGAGGTCGTCGAGGTAATGGTACAAGGTCACCACGGACATTAGAACCTTCGAAAAGACTTGGGGTGAGGTTGTCAGCCCAAAAGGGAGGCAGGTAAACTGCAGGTGTTCTTGCCTGAGTTGGGATCGGAGATATTTGCAAAATTCCTCTGCCACAGGCACATGGAAGTAAACATATTTTAAGTCGATTGAAATTAGCCAACCGCCTGGCTGCACGGCTTGCTGAATGGTAGACAGGGTCTCCATTTTGAACCTTTCGTATTTTATGAATATTTTATGAGCTTGCAGGTTTCTTTAAGAACCTTGCAAGCTCCCCCACAAAGGCTTACCTTGTCCCAAGCAATACTCAGGCTAGTTGAAGCTGCCAGGGCTGACAGCTTTTTAAAACCCCCACCTGAGTGACGTCACCGCATCCCCACCTCATGCCTGCACAGTGGAGGGCTCCCGAACGGCGCCTGTGCAATCGCTGGGTGTTCCACTGCTCCGCACATGCGCGAGCCAAGCCTCAGTGTCATGGAGGCCACACACATGCGCAGAAGCAAGTGGCGACCGCAACCCAGAAGTGCTGTGGCATCCTGGAATGCAGAAGTGCTTCAGATGCCATGAGAGGCATCTACAGGGCCCACAAGGGAAGAAGCAGGGAGACAAAACCTAAAAGAACAAAAACGCTGCCATGGAGAAAGAAATAAAAGACAGCAGACCTTGCCAGCCGATTTGTTTGCAGGACGTCCATCCTAGGCATACAGAGGCAATCTCCCCACCACCACTGGGGTATCTTGTGCTGAACAGCCACTCGCCCGCCCATGGCTGGGCCCTGAGCTTGCACCGCATAGATGGTATGCCAGAATCCAGAGTCATCCTGACTGGAAGCCAAGCAGGAACAGACGAAATGTAAGTCCATGGAGGAAGACAAAAAAGGAACGCAGTCCCTAGCGGTGAGTTCAAATTTATGGGTATGGGGTCCTATAGCATTGAAGAGGAGGCGGGGTTAACCCATACGTAGGCTGCCATGGAGTCTGTCAGGAAACATATTTTTTTCCAACATTTTTAAACTTAATTTAAATTTATTTTACAAAAAATAAAAAATAAAACAGTGGTGATTAAATACCACCAAAAGAAAGCCTTATTTGTGTGAAAAAAATGATAAAAATGTCCTATGGGTACAGTGTTATACGATCCAGCAATTGTCATTCAAAATGTGACAGCGCTGAAATCTGAAAATTGGCCTGGGCAAGAAGGGGGTGAAAATTTCTGGTATTGAATCGGTTAAATACCTTTGGGCACATGCACAGTACTCCCATGGGCTGTAGGTCCAAGTGATTTAAAAAAAGTTCCATAGACACCATCAGTTCAGCAGCAGGGGCCGGAGACAGAGAGGGGGGTATTTATTAACTTCTGTAAAGAGGTGGATTAATCCTCCATGCCGCGGCTCCTGACAAATAATACAAATTAAATTTCCAGTTTTTTTAGATGAAACATCAGCTTTAGATGATCCTCATACAGATTTAGTCACACAGCTTGTAGTTGGCCATCATCGGTGGGGGATGTTTGGTTCCTTTTAGCCCAGCATGACCTGCATGGTTGTATTATTGTGTCCATCCATAACCCCTCCTCCATAGAAGCCATGATCTCCATACACTGCACTGATGATGGAAAAAAGCATGAAAAAGCTGTATAGAGATTGGAATAAATATCTCTATATTATTAGTATATGTCCGGCCTAAAAACCAGCAATACATAATGAGCAAAAAAGACAAACAGAAACATTTTTACCTATGAACGCTGTTTATAAACAATGTTACTTTGTATACCTCTTTCTCCCATCTGATCAATGTTTATAAACAATGTTACTTTGTATCTATCTCCTGTCTGAGCAATGTTTATAAATAATATTACTTTATAAACATTGATCAGACAGGAGATAGATACAAAGAATGTTACTTTGTATTTCTCGATCTCCCATTTAATATGTTATAGAGTCCACGAACTATGGGATATATTTGAAAATTGATAAATCCTGACTGTTCCTGACCGGCCTGTACTGACGGCTGATCTCATTTCTTCAGGCCCTAAAATTCCAGGACAATACAAATACACACCCAAAATACCCCTTTATGGAATGTAGACACCCCAAGGTATTTAGTAAGAGGTGTTGTGAGTTTTTTGAAGTTATAATTTTCTGTCACAATATTTTGGAAAATTAAGAAATGAAATAAAATTTGTTGTTCTTACATATTTTTTTTTTTACATATTGTCACCAGACTAATACGATATGACTAGTGTGGCAGTGATTAGGCAAACTGACTGGTGGCAGTATGTAAAAATAAATAAATACATAGATATATTTATGTTTTACAATTGTCATGCTTGTCAAATTGCTCAAGCCCATGCAACGGCAACAAACGATGAAAATGTTACTATCTATAGGTGACATTTTAAAAGCAAGCCTTTACAGGTTACCACTTTAGATTTACACAGGAGGTCTGGTTCTGACTAGGGATGAGCCGAACACCCTCCTGTTCGGTTCGCACCAGAACATGCGAACAGGAAAAAAGTTCGTTCAAACACGCAAACACCGTTAAAGTCTATGGGACACGAACATGAATAATCAAAAGTGCTAATTTTAAAGGCTTATATGCAAGTTATTGTCATAAAAAGTGTTTGGGGACCTGGGTCCTGCCCCAGGGGACATGGATCAATGCAAAAAAAGTTTTAAAACGTTTTTTCAGGAGCAGTGATTTTAATAATGCTTAAAGTCAAGCAATAAAAGTGTAATATCCCTTTAAATTTCGTAGCTGGGGGGTGTCTATAGTATGCCTGTAAAGGGGCACATGTTTCCCGTGTTTAGAACAGTCTGACAGCAAAATGACATTTCGAAGGAAAAAACCCATTTAAAACTACTCGCGGCTATTGCATTGCCGACAATACACATAGAAGTTCATTGATAAAAACGGCATGGGAATTCCCCACAGGGGAACCCCGAACCAAAATTAAAAAAAAAAAATGACGTGGGAGTCCCCCTAAATTCAATACCAGGCCCTTCAGGTCTGGTATGGATTTTAAGGGGAACCCCGCGCCAAAAAACCCCCCCCAAAAAACCCGCCGGAGGAAGAACCAGAAGAGCCAGAAGAACCAGAAGAAGAAGAAGATGAAGGAAGATAGAAAAAAGAAGAAGAATTTAAATAAAGGAATTGTCAAAAACAGTCTCTTGACATTTTTAACATTTTTGACAGTTTTTTAGTGAAATGGTAGGGGTAAGTACCCCCTTACCATTTCACACAGGGGGGGGCCGGGATCTGGGGGTCACCTTGTTAAAGGGGGCTTCCAGATTCTGATAAGCCCCCCGCCCGCAGACCCCCACAACCACCGGCCAGGGTTGTGGGGATGAGGCCCTTGTCCTCATCAACATGGGGACAAGGTGTTTTGGGGGGCTACCCCAAAGCACCCTCCCAATGTTGAGGGCATGTGGCCTGGTACGGTTCAGGAGGGGGGGCGCACTCTCGTCCCCCCCTCTTTTCCTGCGGCCTGCCAGGTTGCGTGCTCGGATAAGGGTCTGGTATGGATTTTTGGGGGGACCCCACGCCGTTTTTTTGGTTTTTTTTGGCACGGGGTTCCCCTTAAAATCCATACCAGACCTGAAGGGTCTGGTATGGAATTTAGGGGGAACCCCACTTCATTTTTTTTTTTTAATTTTGGCCGGGGTTCCCCTTAATATCAATACCAGACCTGAAGGCCTGGTATGGAATTTAGGGGGACTCCCACGTCATTTTTTTTTTTTTAATTTTGGTTCGGGGTTGCCCTGTGGGGAATTCCCATGCCATTTTTATCAATGAACTTCTATGTGTATTGTCGGCAATGCAATAGCCGCGAGTAGTTTTAAATGGGTTTTTTTCCTTCGAAATGTCATTTTGCTGTCAGACTGTTCTAAACACGGGAAAAATGCGTCCCTTTACAGGCATACTATAGACACCCCCCAGCTACGAAATTTAAAGGGATATTACACTTTTATTGTTTGACTTTAAGCATTATTAAAATCACTGCTCCTGAAAAAACGGCCATTTTTAAAACTTTTTTTTGCATTGATCCATGTCCCCTGGGGCAGGACCCGGGTCCCCAAGCACTTTTTATGACAATAACTTGCATATAAGCCTTTAAAATTAGCACTTTTGATTTCTCCCATAGACTTTTAAAGGGTGTTCCGCGGCATTCGAATTTGCCGCGAACACCCCAAATTATTCGCTGTTTGGCGAACTTGCGAACAGCCAATGTTCGAGTCGAACATGAGTTCGACTCAAACTCGAAGCTCATCCCTAGTTCTGACGTTTATGGCGATACCTCACATGTGTAGGATGATTGCCGATTGCGTTCATATGGGACTGATGTACGTGTTCATCTTTGCGCACTAGCATGGGGAGAGGGGTTCAACATGGGCACTTTAATCCTTTTTTTTTTAATCATTAATTTATTTTATTTTTTTACACTGTTGCTTTATTTTATTTTTTTATCACTTTTATTGCTGTCACAAGGAATGTAAACATCCCATGTGACAGTAATAGGTGGTGACAGGTACTTCCTATGGAGAGAGCTGGGGTCTATAATGAATGTAAACATCCCATGTGCAGAGGCGGCTCTCTAATTAGGCAAAGTAGGCGGTCGCCTAAGGCCTCGCCCTCCCAGGGGCCTCGCCACCGCCTACTTTGTCTAAAGAACTGCCTCTGGCTATCCTCATGCTACATCAGTCCCAGGTACAGTCAGCGGAGCTTCGTGCCGCCTCATTCCGAGTACAGTCAGTCCGCCTCCTCTCTGCTTTGTAACAACCCGTCCCACCAGGGCACTGCCCAGTCTCCACCCCTTTCAAGAAAACTCCACTGGAACAGCAGGTGTCCTTCTCGTCAGAACACCAGCAGACACACACACAGAGACTGTCAACTGCCCCGCCCCGCCCCGCCCACCAGCAAATCCTGTCCGTCCTTTCAGCCGATATCTTGTGCAAGGGCACAGCTAGCACCTCAGCACAGGATCACGGAGTCCACCCTCCTTCCAGGGCGAGTCTTCCGTGGTGGAGGCGGAGCCAATTCCAGTACGCTGTAGCCTGTCTGTGTGCAGCCGACTGACTGAGCTGTGAGGGGACAGAGCCTTGCTATATGTGAGGTGCATGGGCTTGGGGGGTGGTACATGTGACTGGGTGGATTACATGTGACTGGGGGATTACATGTGACTGGGGGGATTACATGTGACTGGGGGGTCTACATGTGACTGGGGGGGTACATGTGACTGGGGGGTGTACAGGTGACTGGGGGGGTACAGGTGACTGGGGGTGTGCATGTGACTGGGGGGGTGTGCATGTGACTGGGGGGTGTACATGTGACTGGGGGGGTACATGTGACTGGGGGGGTGTGCATGTGACTGGGGGGGTGTGCATGTGACTGGGGGTACATGTGACTGGGGGGTGTACATGTGACTGGGGGGGTGTACAGGTGACTGGGGGGGTGTACATGTGACTGGGGGGTGTGCATGTGACTGGAGGGGTGTGCAGGTGACTGGGGGGTTGAGAGCACTGACACCAGCGCACAGTACTAAGTATTAATTAAAATTAATTGCATATATTAAGAGCCCTGGTGTCAGTGTGCTCTCAGCCCTGGTGTCAGTGTGCTCTCAGCCCTGGTGTCTCAGCCCTCAGCCCTGGTGTCAGTGTGCTCTCAGCCCTGGTGTCAGTGTGCTCTCAGCCCTGGTGTCAGTGTGCTCTCAGCCCTGGTGTCTCAGCCCTCAGCCCTGGTGTCAGTGTGCTCTCAGCCCTGGTGTCAGTGTGCTCTCAGCCCTGGTGTCAGTGTGCTCTCAGCCCTGGTGTCTCAGCCCTGGTGTCAGTGTGCTCTCAGCCCTGGTGTCAGTGTGCTCTCAGCCCTGGTGTCAGTGTGCTCTCAGTCCTGGTGTCTCAGCCCTCAGCCCTGGTGTCAGTGTGCTCTCAGCCCTGGTGTCAGCGTGCTCTCAGCCCTGGTGTCAGTGTGCTCTCAGCCCTGGTGTCTCAGCCCTGGTGTCAGTGTTCTCTCAGCCCTGGTGTCAGTGTGCTCTCAGCCCTGGTGTCAGTGTGCTCTCAGCCCTGGTGTCTCAGCCCTGGTGTCAGTGTGCTCTCAGCCCTGGTGTCAGTGTGCTCTCAGGCCTGGTGTCTCAGCCCTGGTGTCAGTGTGCTCTCAGCCCTGGTGTCAGTGTGCTCTATTTCAGCGCTGGTGTCAGTGTGCTCTCAGCCCTGGTGTCTCAGCCCTCAGCCCTGGTGTCAGTGTGCTCTCAGCCCTGGTGTCTCAGCCCTCAGCCCTGGTGTCAGTGTGCTCTCAGCCCTGGTGTCTCAGCCCTCAGCCCTGGTGTCAGTGTGCTCTCAGCCCTGGTGTCAGTGTGCTCTATTTCAGCCCTGGTGTCAGTGTGCTCTATTTCAGCCCTGGTGTCAGTGTGCTCTCAGCCCTGGTGTCAGTGTGCTCTCAGCCCTGGTGTCAGTGTGCTCTCAGCCCTGGTGTCAGTGTGCTCTATTTCAGCGCTGGTGTCAGTGTGCTCTCAGCCCTGGTGTCTCAGCCCTCAGCCCTGGTGTCAGTGTGCTCTCAGCCCTGGTGTCAGTGTGCTCTCAGCCCTGGTGTCTCAGCCCTCAGCCCTGGTGTCAGTGTGCTCTCAGCCCTGGTGTCAGTGTGCTCTCAGCCCTGGTATCAGTGTTCTCTCAGCCCTGGTGTCAGTGTGCTCTCAGCCCTGGTGTCAGTGTGCTCTCAGCCCTGGTGTCAGTGTGCTCTCAGTCCTGGTGTCAGTGTGCTCTCAGGCCTGGTGTCTCAGCCCTGGTGTCAGTGTGCTCTCAGCCCTGGTGTCAGTGTGCTCTCAGCCCTGGTGTCTCAGCCCTCAGCCCTGGTGTCAGTGTGCTCTCAGCCCTGGTGTCTCAGCCCTCAGCCCTGGTGTCAGTGTGCTCTCAGCCCTGGTGTCTCAGCCCTCAGCCCTGGTGTCAGTGTGCTCTCAGCCCTGGTGTCTCAGCCCTCAGCCCTGGTGTCAGTGTGCTCTCAGCCCTGGTGTCTCAGCCCTGGTGTCAGTGTGCTCTCAGCCCTGGTGTCAGTGTGCTCTCAGCCCTGGTGTCTCAGCCCTGGTGTCAGTGTGCTCTCAGCCCTGGTGTCAGTGTGCTCTCAGCCCTGGTGTCTCAGCCCTGGTGTCAGTGTGCTCTCAGCCCTGGTGTCAGTGTGCTCTCAGCCCTGGTGTCAGTGTGCTCTCAGCCCTGGTGTCTCAGCCCTGGTGTCAGTGTGCTCTCAGCCCTGGTGTCAGTGTGCTCTCAGCCCTGGTGTCTCAGCCCTGGTGTCTCAGCCCTGGTGTCAGTGTGCTCTCAGCCCTGGTGTCAGTGTGCTCTCAGCCCTGGTGTCAGTGTGCTCTCAGCCCTGGTGTCAGTGTGCTCTATTTCAGCGCTGGTGTCAGTGTGCTCTCAGCCAGGCATGTACTGGCCATCGGGACTACAGGGAGTTTCCCGGTGGGCCGATGGCTCAGCGGGCCGGTTTCAGTGACAGCCTGTCAAAGTAATGGCTGCGCGGCTCGCCCTCAATTTCACGCAGTGATGTGAGAAGGATGAGAAAAATACAGAGGAGAATACGTGAAATAATAAAAGAGGTTAGTGAGGACTCCTTATGTTGTGCTACTTATGTTTTTTTTTTTTTTTGCACAATTGCGTATAGTTTATATACTGTTTTTGTGCTTGTTTGCAAAATTAAAGTGGTAAAGTGGGCCGGTCTGGATGAAGTCCAGGGCCAAATTTTTGACCCAGTCCAGCCCTGCTCTCAGCCCTGGTGTCAGTGTGCTCTCAGCCCTGGTGTCAGTGTGCTCTATTTCAGCGCTGGTGTCAGTGTGCTCTCAGTACTGGTGTGATGGAGCACACTGACACCAGCGCTGAGATAGAGAGTACTGACACCAGTACTCTTAATATAAGCAATTAATTTTTATTGCTTGAATTATTATTTTTTTCCCATTATAGACGTTAATGGGGCCTCAGGTCTAGGTTATGCCTAAGGCCTCACAAAGCCTAGAGCCGCCTCTGCCCATGTGACAGTAATAGGCGGTGACAGGTCCTCTTTATGGAGAGATCTGGGGTCTATAATGAATGTAAACATCCCATGTGACAGTAATAGGTGGTGACAGGTCCTCTTTATGGAGAGATCTGGGGTCTATAATGAATGTAAACATCCCATGTGACAGTAATAGGAGGTGACAGGTCCTCTTTATGGAGAGATCTGGGGTCTATAATGAATGTAAACATCCCATGTGACAGTAATAGGTGGTGACAGGTACTCTTTATGGAGGGATCGGGGGTCTATAACACCTCAGATCCCGCCTCTGCCCTTAAAAGCATTCAAACCACCAAGATCCGTGCTTTTTAATACTTTTTATTTGTAAAAAATGGTGCCGTTGACATCTAGGTATACCGGAAGTGATGTCTTCTCTTCCAGGTTACTATCACGAACAGCCGATCAAAGGCGATCCTAGGTTTGCTTGGCTGTCTAGCCAACCAGCAAAAACACCAGCTGGACACTTGTGTCATCCAGTGGGATGGGAAAGCCCAAGAATGGCATGGAAGGTGGTCGTCTAGCCAGCCGGCGGATGCACCAGCTTGTCGCTTGGGTCACCTGATGGGAGGGAGAGCCCGTGCATGCTACAGTAGGTAGCGGGAGGGGAGGGCATCCCCTTCCGCTGCTTGTAATAGCAATTGAGCAGATAGTTAGCAGCTCCGATTGGTATTACAAGAGAGCTGACCGCCGGCTCTAAAAAACGGCCACAGGCATCATCCCGGTATAACCAATGAAATTCCAGCATTGTACGGGTACGTCACTGGTCATTAAGTGGTTAATTATTACCAGTTAAGGCAGATTACTGTTTAGTTTAGTGCTCTATCTTTCTATCTGTAGCACCCTCTACCATAGGTAGGTGCTAGAGTGAGGATTTTTTGGTAGGTTCTGTCAGCACAGGTACATTTAGGCAGGCCTATGCTGCAAGCTTGGCCGGTTTGTTTTTGATCTGGGGGCAGGGAGTGGTTAGTGTAGCAGTGGGTGTGACCACCTGTACTTTTGGTTCTGAGGCACCTCCCCTGCTTCCATACTGTTCTAGAAGTGGGGCAGGGCCTAGAACTGGAGTGGCAGGCAGCTCATGTGAGGAGCCCTGACCAATCCCCAACTGGAATCGATAGGGGGCAGGCCTCTATATAAGCTGAGGTAACAGGCTACTGGGAGGAGCTGGCTGAGAGAAGTGGAGAATGGAGTACTAGACATCAGCAGGAGGGCACCCCCATCTGGGAGGGGTGCGCTGATCGTGGGAAGAGACCCGGGAGAGCTGTGAGGGAGCTTTACCCTTACATGGTCATGGGTGAAGTCCTCACCATTACACATCATTGATGAGGAGTTCCTGGAGCAGAGGGGCAGGAGAAGCTGTAGGAACATACGGTCCAGTTAAGTTTTCCATCACGGACTCGGGGCAGAGAAAGGTCGGTGAGTATACCACAGTGGAGTGCTGGATGTGGAGACATGCCAGGGAGTCTGTGAGGGAACTTCATCCTTACACAGTCATGGATGAAGTCCTCATCTTTACACGGTCATTGATGAGGAGTCCTGGAGCAGAAGAGAGACTGTGGGGAATAGTGTCAAATGGATGCGGCCTGAGGGGGCGGGATTTGCAAGCTGGACTATCTGGGAACAGTAGTCCACCGAGTGGGTTTTTTTGCATATAGAAGAGGATGTGACAAGAAACAATGTGCTACAGAATAAGTTTGTGGAGGAGGGAAGGATTCCTGGGAGCAATAATCTGCAGTAGTTACGCAGAGGAGGAGCAATAATCTGCATGGTGATGCAGGGGAGAGACTGTAGATGTTATACATGCGCATCATTTCTTCAAGGCTCAAACAAAGATCTAATTCACAAATACGATGGCAAAGTAATTTGATCTATGGGCATCCCATATACCCTTTCCCCAACCAAGTTATATCCCCCCCAATAAACAAAAACAAAACAAAGCAAATGATTGTTCATTGTCTCAGAAGTGATTTATGAAGGTCAGGCAGCAGGGTGATATGGTGGTTGTTAGTAACTAGTGGCAACACACCGCTACATTTGGAGGCCCCACCGAGATCTGCCTTTGCGGTTAACCTGCTGGCTGTCGCCCCTAGCAACCATCAAAAGCCCAGGGAGAATTTGCCCGTTTTGCCAAGTTTGGGGTATAACGAGGAAAGGACAGTGTTTGCCTTCAAAATTGACTTTTGCCACATGCTGTTGCCCATGGCAACTAAATCCAAACTTGTCGCTAAGTGTTGTTGCCCATAGCAACCATCCAGGATCAGCGCTGCCATCATGCCCTTGCTACCAGTTGCCTCAATGGACACTCATTACAGCGATAAGCCCTGCAACCAGTGACTGTAACCATGTGCTATCACCCGTGGCAACCACAGCGAGCAATCGTGCTCTGGATTACAAATATGTCTAGCACTCTGTACGGCACGGGCATTACCCACTGCATTGCATAAAATTCAAGTAACTTTATTAATCCTGCTTAACACAGTAAAAGGAGTTTGTGGATGTCTGCTGTTGCCCCTAGTAACAGAATGCAACAAGGGGGTGTCTATTATGGGATGCTGCACGGTCAGTGCCACACAGTAGGATGTTACAGGAGAGACTTTGCTATGTTACTGGTGATCGCTGTATAGTTTGTCTGCCTTCAGTTTCCAGCCTCAGACACAGTTTACAAAACTTCAGCCTGGACAGTGCTTTGCAGTTCATCAGCGCCTGCCACCAGGTGTAACTACAGCGCATGCTACCTGAAGCCTGCTTACAGTTCCTCGCACACTGAACCAACGAGCGTGTGGGCGGAATTACGCCCCAGCGGAGGACAGTAAGAGAGATCAGCGTGCTGTGCGCCAGACACGAGGCAAATGAAGATAACGGAGGGTGGTCAGATGATACCCGCTGTGCAGCGGTCAACTGAAATGCAGGATCGGGTGCTGGTAGATACCAGCATCTGGCTGGAACTCTGTGGTGAACTTGCCTTGGGGGTGATCGGAGGAGTGGAGCGTTGTGCGTGCTATGCCCCAGGTACCATATACCCACGATCGGGGTCAATGCCTGGGCTCGGTGCGGTCATTGTGGGAAGCAATTAACCCGCTTAGGGCCGGTGCAGCGGGAATCGAGAGATTACTCTATACACCTGCTCACAGGACTGTGCATGCTGCAACTGCAGGAGGTTCGGAGGGCCGGAGAGTACCGAGGATCACCTACCAGTGATGGAGGAGAGCTGCCATCAGGTATGTCCACCTCAGAGGTCCAGGACGTATTGGAAAAGGAAACTTCTGCGGAGACCCGAGACCTGGCCATGGGCCCGGAGGTTGCAGGAGTCAGTGTGCAGCCTCCGGTTGATCTCCCTAAAGAGCCGGCTCCAAGTAAAACCCTTGCTGTGCCCATCCGGAAGGAGCCCATGCTGTGGGAGGAGGGAGAACCCTCAGGTCAGCTAGATAAAGTGAGCGAGGGCCGGATTATTGACTGGGGTTCACCCAGAGTGCTGGAATGGTTTGGATCAGTGGAGAAACTATTCTCTTGGTCTTCCCCAGAGGAGGACTGCAGTGAGGAGGAGTGGGAGACAAGAGATTCCCTACCTGCAGGTACCTCATCTGAAATAATGGAGGAACAACAATCCCCAGCATGGACCACAGTGCAAACCAGCAGACTTTTTGTTAATCAGCCCACCACTACCCAGACCAGGGCACCCACATACAGGCAGTGGGTCATCAAGGCCCCCAGATGCCTATGTCCTACCTGGAAAGGGAAAACTTAAAGAGCTGCCCTGACTCTCCCATTTCCAGTGGGAGGTACAACTGAGGGTTGCCTTGGAGTGGGGCTTAGATTATCCATATGTCCCAGCCCAAACCATGGACGTCATTGAAGACCCATGGGGACAGTGGGAGGAGGACCTGGTTTGGGACTATTTGTATGTGCCCAACCGACTCTGGGTGCCAGAAAGTGAGGTCTTGGCCTGGTTTAAAGACATTCAACAGGAATGAAAGTTGGGCCATGCCATATACTGAGACCCAGTCCTGTTTGTAAAGGCGGGTCGGCCTACCAGGAGCCACTCGGTCTCCATCAGAGGAGAAGGGGATATGGCCAGAGGAGGTTGCCGGATCCACGTTTTTATATGTGAGGAGGACTGCTGTTCTGTGCAGCTCACATAAAAGCGGCCACAGGGACTGCAAAGACAGGGCAGGGCCTGGTTTTCTCCACTGACAGTTCAAATTCTTTTGCAGGGACAGTCCTTTGCCTGCCACCAGGATGCCTGATGGGAGGACAAGTGCATCATGGACATTAGGGTGTACTGTCCCTGTTAACCTTTTTGCTACCTGCTACTTCAGAGGGGGCTGTTGCTCTGCAGGAGGTTCCCCTAGATCCCTCCTGGTGGAGTGACAGCAGGCGTGTAAATACATGTAGGAAATGTAAATTGATGTTTCACCACAGGGAGGATTATAACCCCCTCTCAGTGGTGAACTACTTGTAAAGTTAGCTTGTATAGATAGGTTGTATGTTTATTTGTGTCTTCTTTTAGGAACGCCAGGGATGTGACGGCTGTCCATCTCCACCGTGGGAACAGATGAAGACCTGTGATAGGCAGAGTATTCTTACCAAGGGAGCAGTGCTCTGGCTTCACTTGTATGTACCTAGCTGCAGGGACCTGTAGTTAGGATGTCTATGCTCAAATTGTACAGTGTGAATATGTGAACAGATTGTACATATTATATTTTTGTACTTAATTTATTTGTGCATAGCCCCGTCCAAGTTTTCACCCTTTCCCCCATCCAACCAATTGATATGGGATGCCTTTACTCCTGGGCCCAGGAGGTAATTTTGTGGAAATTCATTTTTTTTCCACAGCTGGGGACCAGCTGTAAAATGGAGGGGGGTGAATGTAGCACCCTCTACCATAGGTAGGTGCTAGAGTGAGTATTTTTGGCAGGTTCTGTCAGTACAGGTAAATTTAAGCAGGCCTATGCTGCAAGCTAGGCCTGTTTGTTTTTCATCTGGGGGCAGGTAGTGGTTAGTTTAGCAGTGGGTGTGACCACCTGTACTTTGGTTCTGAGGCGCCTCCCCTGCTTCCAGTGAGAATGTTCTGGAAGAGGGGCAGGGCCTAGAACTGGAGTGGCAGGCAGCTCATGTGAGGAGCCCTGACCAATCCCCAACTGGAATTGACAGGGGGCAGGCCTCCTATATAAGCTGAGGTAACAGGCCACTGGGAGGAGCTGGCTGAGAGAAGTGGAGAATGGAGTACTAGACAGCAGCAGGAGGGCACCCCCATCTGGGAGGGGTGCGCCGATCGCGGGAAGAGACCCGGGAGAGCTGTGAGGGAGCTTTACCCTTACACGGTGATGGGTGAAGTCCTCACCATTACACATCATTGATGAGGAGTTCCTGGAGCAGAGGGGCAGGAGAAGCTGTCGGAACGTACGGTCCAGTTAAGTTTTCCATCATGGACTCAGGGCAAAGAAAGTTTAGTGAGTGTACCATAGTGGAGTGCTGGATGTGGAGACATGCCAGGGAGTCTGTCAGGGAACTTCATCCTTACACAGTCATGGATGAAGTCCTCATTTTTACACGGTCATTGATGAGGAGTCCTTGAGCAGAAGAGAGACTGTTGGGAATTGTGTCAAATCGATGCAGCCCGAGGGAGCAGGATTTGCAAGCTGGACTAGCTGGGAACAGAAGTCCACCATTCAGCACATGCTGTTAAACTACTAGGCCTCCGGGAAAAGGGACTGCAGGCTTCTGGCCTAGTAGCAGCAACCAGAGTCAGCATTAGAGACTATTCAGAGTGGGTTCTTTTGCATATAGAAGAGGATGTGAGAAGAAACACAATGTGCACAGAATAAGTTTGTGCAGGAGGGAAGGATTCCTGGGAGCAATAATCTGCAAGAATTATGCAGACGAGGAGCAATAATCTGCATGGTGATGCAGGGGAGAAACTGTAGATGTTATACATGTGCATCATTTCTTCAAGGCTCAATCAAAAATCTAATTTACAAATATGATGGCAAAGTAATTTGATCTATGGGCATCCCATATACCCTTTGCCCAACCAAGATATATCCTCCAATAAAAAAAAAACAAAACAAAGCAAATGACTGTTCATTGTCTCAGAAGTGATATATGAAGGTTGGGCAGCAGGGTGATATGGTGGATGTTAGTAACTAGTGGCAACACACCGCTATATATCTAACTATTGTGACAGGGCTTCAGGGTGTCTGTAGTGAAGGACACTGGTTTCACTGTTTTCTGCAAGATTGGTAATTCCTGGATTGGGTTCTGGAGTCCAGTGACATTGAAAAGTCTTGGAAGGGAAGAAGTCTCTAACCCTGTGCCCGCATCCTCCACCAATTAACAAAAGGGACATGATCTGACACCATATCAATTCATCCACAGCGTTACCTACCCAGCTCCATTTCCGGGCTAGACTTCTTTGACTTATCTGCATAAAGTGAAACGCACAGATAACATGTACAGAATAATACCATTGAAAAAGTGCAGTGTATAAAATCTAGTTATGAGTCTAAACATAATTAATGAGTGACAGTCAATTAATAACAATATAAAACAATAAACATATAGATAAATTCCATAAAAATGTCCAGAGAGTACACCGTGAAATGTACTACAATATACACCTCAAAAAAATGTGAAGTGAGTAGCAAAAAAGTCCCAACTAAAAACTGACACCTAAATTCACATGACTTCTGTCTGTAGTGTGAGACCTGACACTTCCTGTAAAGAAACTCCTTGCTGTAGTGCTTCTCTACCCTGATTCCTGTGCTCACCCATTGAAGTGCAGTTCATATTTCACAGTAACATTTTTAAACATCGTATAATCAAATATGAATTATTGCCAGTTAAGGAAGATTACTGTTTAGTTTAGTGCTCTATCTATCTATTGTTCTATTAATTGTGATAGGGCTGCACCATGTCATGGGGTCAGAAAGGGTATTTATCACACAGGGTTCTCACTGATGCAGGTTTAGGGGCTTCAGGGTTTCTATTTAAAGTAGAGTTCCAATGCACTATTCCCAACACACACGTTCCTGTATAAATGGCTGTGAGTAGAGAGTCCGTGCATGCCACAGAAGGTGGCGGGAGGGGAGGGCATCCTCCCACTGCTTGTAATAGCAACTGAGCAGATAGTTAGCCGCTCCGATTGCTATTGCAAGAGAGCTGACCGCCGGCTCTAAAAAAGGGCATCATCCCGGTATAACCAACGAAACACCAGCATTGTACGGGTGTACGTCACTGATCATCAAGTGGTTAATTATTACCAGTTAGGCAGATTACTGTTTAGTTAGTACT
This sequence comes from Aquarana catesbeiana, assembly GCF_042186555.1. Classification (NCBI taxonomy): domain Eukaryota; kingdom Metazoa; phylum Chordata; class Amphibia; order Anura; family Ranidae; genus Aquarana; species Aquarana catesbeiana. The sequence continues at coordinate 977,122,321 of NC_133324.1, read as the reverse complement.
CTATCTATCTTTCTATCTATTTTGAAAGGACTTCAGGGTGTCTATTTCTAGTGAAGGACACTGGTTTCACTGTTTTCTGCAGGATTGGTAATTCCTGGATTGAGTTCTGGAGTCCAGTGACATTGAAAAGTCTTGGAAGGGAAGAAGCCTCTAACCCTGTGCCCGCATCCTCCACCAATTAACAAAAGGGACATGATCTGACACCATATCAATTCATCCACAGAGTTACCTACCTTGCTTCGTTTCCAGGCTAAACTTCTTTGACTTATCTGCATAAAGTGAAACGCACAGATAACATGTACAGAATAATACATTGAAAAAGTGCAGTGTATAAAATCTAGTTATGAGTCTAAACATAATTAATGAATGACAGTCAATTAATAACAATATAAAACAATAAACATATAGATAAATTCCATAAAAAGGTCCAGAGAGTACACCTTGAAATGTACTACAATATACACCTCAAAAAAATGTGAATCAGGGTAGTGCTTCTCTACCCTGATTCCTGTGCTCACCCATTGAAGTGCAGTTCATATTTCACAGTAACATTTTTAAACATCATATAATCAAATATGAATTATTGCCAGTTAAGGAAGATTACTGTTTAGTTTAGTGCTCTATCTACATATTGTTCTATTAATTGTGATAGGGCTGCACCATGTCATGGGGTCAGAAGGGGTATGTATCACACAGGGTTCTCACTGATGCAGGTTTAGGGGCTTCAGGGTTTCTATTTATAATGGAGTTCCAATGCACTATTCCCAACACACACGTTCCTGTATAAATGGCTGTGAGTATAAGTGGGTCCCGAAGTGACCACCATCTGGAACCGTGTCAAGTCAGAGCAAAAGAATGTCACCAAGAAGCGGACGTTCATCGCCTGGGAGGTGAAAGCTTGGATACACCTGTTCCCGATCCAGGAATCACCAATCCTGGAGAAAACAGAATCATCCTCCACTATGAAAAAGGGAAAAACAATGTCACCAGCACACCAAGGTTCTCCAGAGTGGGTCCTAAGCTTTAATCAACAATCACATTTTTACAGCAGAGTGTAATGTTTAAGAGCCACACAAGACCCCTTTCATCAGGCATGTGGTGTCACATGTGTCATCAGGCATGTGGTATCACATGTGTCACATGCCTGATGAAGGGGTCCTTCGTGACTTGAAAACGTTGCAATCTGCTGTAATGATTTGATCGTCATCGTGTCATCAGGCATGTGGTGTCACATGTGTCACATGCCTGATGAAGGGGTCCTTCGTGACTTGAAAACGTTGCAATCTGCTGTAATGATTTGATCGTCAATTAAAGCTTAGGACCCACTCTGGAGATCCTTGGTGTGCTGGTGACATTCTTTTGCTCTTATGCATAGTGAAGGATACTCCTGTTTTCTCCAGGATTGGTAATGGATCGGCAACAGGTGTATCAAAGCTTCCACCTCCCAGGCAACAAACATCGGCTTTTTGGCAGTTCACTCAGCGTGAAAAGGTCTCCACAACCTCCATCACTGGCAAAGAAAGGGAAAAGGTGAGTGCCACATTAATCATCTAAAAATGCTTCAAAACTTTATTGCAATGCTGCTAAAGCGGAGGTCCGCTGAAAAAAAAATATTAAAAGCCAGCAGCTACAAACACTGCAGCTGCTGACTTTTAATATATGGACACTTACCTGTCCAGGGAGCCCGCAATTTCGGCAGCCGAAGCCGATCCATCCGTCGGCTCTCGGCTGCTTCCGCCATCCTCGGTAAGGGAATAAGCAAGTAAAGCCGTGCGGCTTCACTTCCTGGTTCCCTACTGCGCATGCGCGAGTCGCGCTGTGAGTCCTCTCTGGTCCCTGCTGTGTTCTGTGTCTCCCAGAATATAGCAGGGGAGGACAGTGTAGGCGCCGGAAGTGGCGTAGGTCACCGCAAGGCAGGAAGTAGGAGCAAATACCTGTATTAGACAGATATCTGCGCCCTCCTCCCCCCGAAAGGTGCCAAATGTGACACCAGAGGGGGGAGGAATCCAAAAAGTGGAAGTTCCATTTTTGGGTGGAACTCCACTTTAATACATAGCCAAAAAAAAAAACACCACGTCTCAGCCTTTAGGCCTTACTTATAGCTCCTGGATTGGGTTCTGGAGTCCAGAGACTTTGTGTCAAATCACCGTGTGTACAAAACACAATGATAGAAAAAATGAAAAAATATATAATTTTCTTAATACATACGAGATAAAAGGTATATATACATGCAAACAAAATTGGTGGCTGAACAAAAATCATGTCAACATGGCATAGCAGTGGCTACTACTCATAGGTTCCAGACTTCCATGGTGGAAAGACAGAGTACTGGAACCACACCCAACATGTTTCAGAATCCCTTCTTTCTTCAGGGGTGTATTTATAAATGAAGAATAATAACAATGTTGACAATTAATAATAAAATCCGGATATCAGCCACCAAGATTAGAAAAAACAGCAAAGTCCATCCAGGGGTCACTCAAAAACCAAAGACCGCTCACCACACCAGCAGGATCAACATGGAGGCCCAGCAAGACCAGGCACAAGAACGCCCCCAGGAAGGCAGATGTACGGCAGAGGGATTGTATTATGTCCAGTATGACATCAAAAGGTCTGCTGGTGTAAAATGTCCCATGAGAGAGGGGTGTGAGCGGACACCCTAAAATTCTGGGGGGATGGCTAGCCAAATATAGGGTGTGCGCTCACACCGCTCTCACATGGGACATTTTACACCAGCAGAATTTTTGATGTCATACTGGACATAATATAATCCCTCTGCCATACATCTGCCTTCCTGGGGGCATTCCAATACCTGGTCTTGCTGGGCCTCCATGTTGATCCTGCTGGTGTGGTGAGCGTGATTTGGTTTTTGAGTGACCCCTGGATGGACTTTGCTGTTTTTATAATCTGGATCACAGGACCATTCTTCCAGAAGTGAATTTGTGAGGTCAGGCACTGATGTTGGACGAGAAGGCCTGGCTTGCAGTGTCTACTCTAATTCACCCCAAAGGTGTTCTATCGGGTGGAGGTCAGGACTCTGTGTAGGCCAGTCAAGTTCCTCCACCCCCAACTCGCTCATCCATGTCTTTATGGACCTTGCTTTGTGCACTGGTGCGCAGTCATGTTGGAACATGATTTGGGGATGGCCCCTTCCTGTTCCAACATGACTTCTTTAAAATAGAAGTATGGGTTTCTTTTTTATTTTCCCTATTCATACTTACCTAGGTAGATGCTGCATCTGCCCCCCAGCGCCTCTGCACTAAAAACAAAGCGATTGAACACCACCGATCACTCGGTTTTCAGAGCTCCCTAAGCAGAGAGCTGTAGACTGTCAGTCACCACTCTCTGCTCTGCTCCTCCATGCTCACTGGAGCGCTGATCTGTGGAGGGGGTGGGGAGCGGCTGTCTCAGACTCTCAGCGGCTCGCTGCGTGGCTGGGAAGGGTGTCAGTCCAGGCACCTGGTGGATCCAGACTCCCATTGTCGGGATGACGCGCTGCCTGGACTGATATCCGTGACATCAGCGGAGAGCGGACTTCAGTCCACACTCTGCTGAAACGGGTCACAGGAGTGCAAAGCGAATTGCACTCTTGTGATCCATAGGAGAAGGACAGCCAAACGAGCTCAGGCTGGACTTCTCCTTTAAAATTAACACAGACATACAGCAAGTAATGAATAGACAGGTAGGTGATCACAGGAAGTACCTGACATTTTAATTTTACTGGTAATCTGGAGTTACCAAAAGGTCTAAAGTTGACTTCTTACCTCCATTCAGCCACTGGATGAAATCTGTGTACATTTCTGTAAAACAATACATTCTGTTATATTATCTTTAATTGAAGAACATTAAATACAATTTAAAAAATACAATAATCAGAATAGGCAGTTTATATTTGGGGAGCTCTTTTTGGTTATTTTTTTTCCATTCCCTGTCACCATTCTTGTCCAGTCCATAATGACATGACCTGCTCCCGTAGCCTCCTGGGAGACCCCTGTCTCTCACATATTCAAGCAGTCTGTGGGAGTTCATGTGCAGAGCATGTGCCAAGGGGCGGAGCTCACATGTCATTGGGTGCCGGGCTGCCTGAACCCAGAAGTAGAAGCTGGCTGAGGAGGATCAAGATGGCAGGCCACCTGAATAGTGAATCACTGCAGGACAACATTGGATCTGCTGGGCAGGTATGTGTTTTGAACAGAGGTATGGGAGGATTTGGGGGGGGGGGGGGGGCAGGGGGATTGGGAGCTCTTGAACATCCAAAGAACAACATATGGACATTTTGAATGAATTTGTTCTTGGTCTATACTAGTCAAATTGGACCCCTTAAAGTAGAACTAAAGACTTTCTTTGGAAAAGTGTAAGCAGGCAGGCTATTTATTGCACAAGGTACTTTTTTCTGTTCAAACTTTTTTATTGAAAAGAAGACATAAATTTCAACAGGTAATATTTGTGTGACAATAAACAATGTTAATTACACAATTTCTTTTTGCGCGTCTAAGTAGTAACATAGACAGTAGGATCATTGCCATAACAAAAGATACAGAATGTAAGCATCAAAGCAGTATGTGCGAACGCATTGGGTTTATCGCAATATGTAAGTAAAGATAAGACAGGAACAATATACCTATGCGATTACAAAAAAGGTTAATCCGCAAACATTTGAAAGGTCAAAACCTAGTAAACTTTGTGTAATCATTAGGAAGTATTACCAGTAGTGTGTCTGTAGGTAATGTAATAGTTAGTGAAGAGGGGAGAGGAAAAGAGGAGAGAAAAGGGGGGGGCAGAAAGTGTATAGAGAAAGGGAGAGCGGGGAAAGGGTGGTCGGGGGTCACATTGGTTGTTGAAACGCCACTGAATTAATCTGACGTTTTCGTGGTATAACTAGGGCTCTAGAAGGTGTTTGTCGAAGTCAAGGGGTAAAAAATTTTCAGCCCAGGGGTTCCAAATTTTAAGGTAATGATACTAATAACAAATGCAAGAATTTCCCGCGCTCACGGACTAACCGGTCTGCAGCCTCCCCTGAATCGCACCCCCAAAGGGGTGAGAGATAGTGATAAAGAGAATACGGGTAGGGGTAAGTGGTGCTACCTGTGCCGGGGTACCTGTTATAAATATTAAACTGTGCCTCTGTATTCAGAGTGATGAAGACCACTCGTAAATACCATAAAAATAAGTGTAAAAGAAATCCCCCGTCCGTTGCGTGGGGAGGGGTCTTACCATTAGAAGCCCCCCCAGCAAGTGGTATAGGGATAGTGTGGTATACACCCTACAAACAACCAATAAATAAAAAAATGCTATACAGTGTCCAAGTGAATTGTATATAATCAGATAGATCTAAAGTCCATGATAAACCACAGTCCCATCCAATATACAAAGTAAAAAATTGAGGATATAAATCTTTAAAAAACGAATTGACATGTGGTGCAAAAACAATAATAGTAAAATGTGAAAATGAAGCTCCAGCATAAACAAAGTTCTTGTAAGTGGTGACTCTCGTGAGGAAAATTGCTGATATCCAGTGACTTTATGGTGCTCCCCCTCAAGGATCCCCACTCACCAGCTCCTTAAACCCCTGCAGGGGTAATAGGCATGCAGTAACAGACGATGGAATGGCGTCCTGAGATCCAGTCTAGCCGTCCCCAGGTGTCTCCGCTCCAGATATCAGGTAGTCCGTCAGTATCTTATAGCCATCCTCATAGGAAAAAACAGGGCTCCCATAGTGTGATAAGTATTAAAACAAGTGTTTTTTACTAAAAAAACCAGCCGATAAACAGCCAGTAAAAACAATCTGAACTCCCTATACAAGAGGGGCCAGAAACTCACACTCGATACAGGAGATACTACACAGAGGGAGCTGTGGATAGAGACCATCAGCTGAGCGGCGTGCGCCTCAGCTGCGTTCCATGCTCGCTCCGAGTTCCGGGTGTGACGTAAGTGCGTAGCTCCGCCTCCGCCTATCAGCAATTTTCCTCATGAGAGTCACCACTTACAAGAACTTTGTTTATGCTGGAGCTTCATTTTCACATTTTACTATTATTGTTTTTGCACCACATGTCAATTCGTTTTTTAAAGATTTATATCCTCAATTTTTCACTTATATATATTGGATGGGACTGTGGTTTATCATGGACTTTAGATCTATCTAATTATATACAATTCACTTGTTGGACACTGTATAGCATTTTTTTATTTATTGGTTGTTTGTAGGGTGTATACCACACTATCCCTATACCACTTGCTGGGGGGGGCTTCTAATGGTAAGACCCCTCCCCACGCAATGGGTGGGGGATTTCTTTTACACTTATTTTTATGGTATTTACGAGTGGTCTTCATCACTCTGAATACAGAGGCACGGTTTAATATTTATAACAGGTACCCCGGCACAGGTAGCGCCACTTACCCCTACCCGTATTCTCTTTACCAAATTTTAAGGTGTTGGGGAGTTCTATCCAAAATTGTAGCTTCGATTTTACTATGAATCATGGCTTGGGTGATCCTATTCTTAAATTCGGCGAGATTCAGTTTTGGGGTTTTCCAGGCTCTGGCAATCATCTGTTTAGCCGCTGTAGTGAGTTGAAGGAGGAGACGAGTCTGGGATCTGGTGTACTCTGATGAGATATGGTTCAGCAATGCAATAGAAAGGTCAGGATCAATGGTATGTTGAAGTAAGCTGGAAGCCATTCAGAATATTGCATCCCAAAATTTCTGAACTATCGGGCATGTCCACCATATATGAACATGAGTACCTCTCTCCCCACAACCTCGGAAACATACTGAGGGGTAATTTGGGAGAAATTTAGAGATCCTGGCTGGAACCAGGTACCATCTCATTCGCTTCTTGAGCAATTACATTGTGGGATGAAATTTTTGTGTTGGTCCATATACTAGACCAGTCTTCCGCGTCGAGATCTATTGATAGGACTTTGGACCACTGTGCAGTGTAAGTGGGCAGGTTGGTTGGGGGGTAAGTCAAGTGAGTATATAAGCAGGAAATAAGGCCTGGGCATGGGGGTCTGAGTTGCAAATTCCTTCACATATGGAGAAATCGTCTAATGAGGAGTGTGAGCCTATATTTGTGCGGACGAAATGGGCTATCTGTAAATATCTAAAATACTCTGTCGAGGGTATTTCTGCTTGGTTTTATAGGGATGAGAACGTCTTTACGGAGATTCCAGAGATAAAATCGCATATGCGATGTAGCCCTGCTCTCAGCCAGATTTGGAATGATCTTGGATTAGCGTGGGCCGGGTAAAATTTTGGGTGATCTAGAAAAGAAAGTAACGGGGAGTGAGCTGATACCAGTTCAAATGGGCCTCAAAGTTTGTCCCATAACTTAAGGTAATGCCCGGTAATGGGGTTACTTATAGGACCACGGGTTGAGGAGGGTAACCATAATAAGTTAGACAGAGTGAGGGGGTAAAGGTCAATAGCTTCCAGACTGACCCATAGTGGTATCTCAGTTTTTGCATGAAAGAGAGTGATCTGGGCTAGCTGGGCAGTGTGATAATATCTCATAAAGTTAGGTAGCCCTAACCCCCCACTGAGCTTACTACGAAGTAATATGGCCCTAGACACCCTAGGTCTGGTGGAGCCCCATATATATTTGTACACTCGCGTTTGAATAATTTGGTGGAAGTAAGAAGGGATAGGGATCGGGAGGACTCTATATAAATAGAGAAGTTTTGGAAGCAGAGACATTTTTACAGCCACAATCCGACCAAGCCATGAGATTCATAACGGTCACCATGATTCTAGTAGGGCCGTTGGTAGTTGGCTCGATATAGATGGGCCGGATCGCTAGTTAATTTAATACCAAGATATGGTATCGAAAATGCAGACCATGTGAAGGGGAAGAATTCTTGTATGTGTTCAAGTTCTGGTTGTGAAAGAGACACATTGAGAGCTTTAGATTTGGACTGGTTAACTTCTAGGCCTGATATTAAAGCAAATTTGTCTAAGAGTTGGATAAGGTTTGGGAGAGTATTGCGTGGTGAGGTGACAAATAACAGTGCATCGTCAGCGAATAAGCACAGTTTATGGGATGTGGAAGCTATATCTAGGCCTTTGATATTTGGATTTTCCCTAAGCAGGGCCGCTAGTGGTTCAATTGCTAGTGCAAACACAAGGGGAGAGAGGGGGCAACCCTGTCTCGTACCACGTTGTATTTGGAAACAGTCCGATCGAAATCCTGAATATTTAACGTAGGCCTGCGGTTGGTTGTATAGGGAGTTTATCCATTGCAGGAAATTTGGGCCAAATCCCCAGCGTTGTAATATAAAGTGTAGGTAAGGCCAAGAGACCGTGTCAAATGCCTTTCGTATATCGAGAGAAAGGAGATGCATGGGGATTTTCCGTGTTCGAGCTAGATGTTGGAGTAGGATAACGCAACGGATGTTATAGCTGGCTTGACATCGCGGTATGAATCCAACTTGGTCTTTGTGTATGAGGCCACCTATTATTGGGTTAAGGTGTAACGCCATAATTTTGGCCAGGATCTTAATGTCCAATTTGAGTAAAGAAATGGGCCTGTAATTAGACCAAAGGGAGTTATCTGTGTTGGGTTTGGGTATCATGGAGATGATAGCTGTCAACGTGTCTCGACCAAAGGTATGTTGTTTAAGGAGGGCATTAAAGGTATTGGTGAGAAGGGGAACCAGGATAGAAGCACATTTTTTAAATTAAGTGCTGGAGAGTCCATCGGGGCCTGGTCGCTTATGCGGTTTAAGAGTTTTTATAGCAAGAAGGACCTCTTCGGAGGTAACGGGGCATTCCATTCTCAATTGGCCTCTGATAGCTTAGGAATAGAAATATTTTGGAATAGTGTTTCGGCTTGTTTCACCGAGAAGGTGTTTTTTGCAGTGTATAGTTCAGCCAACCATCTACGGAATTCGGAGAGCACCTTGACAGGATTGCTCGTGTGATTATCCTGGCCTATTTGAGTCTGATGGGGTTATGCACCCTTTCCGGACGATGAAGTCTTAGTGCTAGAAAAGTATCAGGTTTATTGGCTTTAGTATAAATTGTATGATTGGATCTACGGATGGCTTTATCCGCAGATTCTGCCAAGAGTAGGTCCAGTTCTGTATTCGTCTTCTCTAGTGAGATTCTGTGGGGTTCGGTTGGGGAGGATTGAAATTGGAGGAAGAGGCGGTGGAAGTCCGCCTCCAGATGCTGAATTTTTACCCCCTTACCATTTCACAAAGGGGGGAGGGCCGGGATCTGGGGGTCCCCTTGTTAAAGGGGGCTTCCAGATTCTGATAAGCCCCCCGCCCGCAGACCCCCACAACCACCGGCTAAGGGTTGTGGGGATGAGGCCCTTGTCCCCATCAACATGGGGACAAGGTGTTTTGGGGGGCTACCCCAAAGCACCCTCCCAATGTTGAGGGCATGTGGCCTGGTAAGGTTCAGGAGGGGGGCGTCTCTCGTCCCCCCTCTTTTCCTGCAGCCTGCCAGGTTGCGTGCTTGGATAAGGGTCTGGTATGGTTTTTTGGGGGGACCCCACGCCATTTTTTTTTAAATTTTTGCGCGGGCTTCCGCTTAAAATCCATACCAGACCTAAAGGGTCTGGTATAGATTTTGAGGGGGACCCCACACCATTTTTTTTTAAATTTTGGCCAGAGTTCCCCTTAATATCCATACCAGACCTGAAGGGCCTTATATGGAATTTAGGGAGACCCCCACGTCATTTTTTTAAAAAAAAATTTGGTTCTGGGTTCCCCTGTGGGGAATTCCAATGCCGTTTTTATCAATGAACTTTTATGTGTATTGTCGGACCGGCAATTCATTAATAGCCGCGAGTAGTTTAAATGACTTTTTTTCCTTTGAAATGTCATTTTGCTGTCAGACTGTTCTAAACACGGGAAACATGCGCCCCTTTAGAGGCATACTATAGACACCCCCCAGGTACAAAATTTAAAGGGATATTACAATTTTATTGTTTCACTTTAAGCTTAATTAAAATCACTGCTCCCGAAAAAACGTTAGTTTTTAAAACTTTTTCTTGCATTGATCCATGTCCCCTGGGGCAGGACCCAGGTCCCCAAACACATTTTATGACAATACCATGAATATAAGCCTTTAAAATTAGCACTTTTGGTTTCTCCCATAGACTTTTAAAGGGTGTTCCGCGGCATTCGAATTTGCTGCGAACACCCCAAATTGTTCGCTGTTCGGCGAACTGGTGAACAGCCGATGTTCGAGTTGAACATGAGTTCAACTCGAACTCGAAGCTCATCCCTATTAAGTAGTACTAAGAAGATGATGCGACCCACCCAACCTAGTGGGTAGTGATGAGCTTCGAGTTCGAGTCGAACTCATGTTCGACTTGAACATTGGCTGTTCGCAAGTTCGCCGAACAGCGAACAATTTGGGGTGTTCGCGGCAAATTTGAATGCCGCGGAACACCCTTTAAAAGTCTATGGGAGAAATCAAAAGTGCTAATTTTAAAGGCTTATATGCAAGTTATTGTCATAAAAAGTGTTTGGGGACCTGGGTCCTGCCCCAGGGGACATGGATCAATGCAAAAAAAAGTTTTAAAAACGGCCGTTTTTTCAGGAGCAGTGATTTTAATAATGCTTAAAGTCAAACAATAAAAGTGTAATATCCCTTTAAATTTCGTACCTGGGGGGTGTCTATAGTATGCCTGTAAAGGGGCGAATGTTTCCCGTGTTTAGAACAGTCTGACAGCAAAATGACATTTCGAAGGAAAAAACCCCTTTAAAACTACTCGCGGTTATTGCATTGCCGACAATACACATAGAAGTTCATTGATAAAAACGGCATGGGAATTCCCCACAGGGAAACCCCGAACCAAAATTTTTAAAAAAATTACGTGGGAGTCCCCTTAAATTCCATACCAGGCCCTTAAGGTCTGGTATGGATATTAAGGGGAAACCCGGCCAAAATTTAAAAAAAAAATGACGTGGGGTTTATTTTAAGGGGAAACCCGGGCCAAAAAAAAATGGCATGGGGTCCCCCCAAAAATCCATACCAGACCCTTATCCGAGCACGCAACCTGGCAGGCCACAGGAAAAGAGGGGGGGACGAGAGTGCGCCCCCCCCCTCCTGAACCATACCAGGCCACATGCCCTCAACATTGGGAGGGTGCTTTGTGGTAGCCCCCCAAAACACCTTGTCCCCATGTTGATGAGGACAAGGGCCTCATCCCCACAACCCTGGCCGGTGGTTGTGGGGGTCTGCGGGCGGGGGGCTTATCGGAATCTGGAAGCCCCCTTTAACAAGGGGACCCCCAGATCCCGCCCCCCTGTGTGAAATGGTAAGGGGGTAATTACCCCTACCATTTCACTAAAAAACTGTCAAAAATGTTAAAAATGACAAGAGACAGTTTTTGACAATTCCTTTATTTAAATGCTTCTTCTTTCTTCTATCTTCCTTCATCTTCTTCTGGTTCTTCTGGTTCTTCCTCCGGCGTTCTCGTCCAGCATCTCCTCCACGGCGTCTTCTATCTTCTTCTCCTCGGGCCGCTCCGCACCCATGGCATGGGGAGGCTCCCGCTCTTCTCTTCTTCTCTTCTTCATTTTCTTCTCCGGGCCGCTCCGCACCCATGCTGGCATGGAGGGAGGCTCCCGCTGTGTGACGGTGTCTCCTAGTCTGACGGTTCTTAAATAACGGGGGGCGGGGCCACGGGACATGACGGGACTTCCCTGTGGCATTCCCCGTGACGTCACAGGGAAGTCCCGTCAAGTCACCGTGCGTCAGAGGGGGGCGGGGTCACCGGGTGGCCCCGCCCCCGTTATTTAAGAACCGTCAGACGAGGAGACGCGTCACACAGCGGGAGCCTCCCTCCATGCCAGCATGGGTGCTGAGCGGCCCGGAGAAGAAAATGAAGAAGAGAAGAAGAGAAGAAGGAAGAAAAGAAGATGAAGAAGAAGATGAAGAGAAGAGCGGGAGCCTCCCCCCATGCCATGGGTGCGGAGCGGCCCAAGGAGAAGAAGATAGAAGACGCCGCGGAGGAGATGCTGGATGAGAACGCCGGAGGAAGAACCAGAAGAGCCAGAAGAACAAGAAGAAGAAGGAAGATAGAAGAAAGAAGAAGCATTTAAATAAAGGAATTGTCAAAAACTGTCTCTTTTCATTTTTAACATTTTTGACAGTTTTTTAGTGAAATGGAAGGGGTAAGTACCCCCTTACCATTTCACACAGGGGGGGGGGCTGGGATCTGGGGGTCCCCTTGTTAAAGGGGGCTTCCAGATTCCGATAAGCCCCCCGCCCGCAGACCCCCACAACAACCGGCCAGGGTTGTGGGGATGAGGCCCTTGTCCTCATCAACATGGGGACAAGGTGTTTTGGGGGGCTACCCCAAAGCACCCTCCCAATGTTGAGAGCATGTGGCCTGGTACGGTTCAGGAGGGGGGGGCCGCACTCTCGTCCCCCCCTCTTTTCCTGCGGCCTGCCAGGTTGCATGCTCGGATAAGGGTCTGGTATGGATTTTTGGGGGGACCCCACGCCGTTTTTTTTTTTTGGCGCGGGGTTCCCCTTAAAATCCATACCAGACCTGAAGGGTCTGGTATGGAATTTAGGGGGAACCCCACGTCATTTTTTTTTTAAATTTTGGCCGGGGTTCCCCTTAATATCCATACCAGACCTGAAGGGCATGGTATGGAATTTAGGGGACTCCCACGTCATTTTTTTTTTTTTAATTTTGGTTCGGGGTTCCCCTGTGGGGAATTCCCATGCCGTTTTTATCAATGAACTTCTATGTGTATTGTCGGCAATGCAATAGCCGCGAGTAGTTTTAAATGGGTTTTTTCCTTCGAAATGTCATTTTGCTGTCAGACTGTTCTAAACACGGGAAACATGCGCCCCTTTACAGGCATACTATAGACACCCCCCAGCTACGAAATTTAAAGGGATATTACACTTTTATTGTTTCACTTTAAGCATTATTAAACTCACTGCTCCTGAAAAAAATGCAGTTTTTAAAACTTTTTTTTGCATTGACCCAGGTCCCCAAACACTTTTTATGACAATAACTTGCATATAAGCCTTTAAAATCAGCACTTTTGATTATTCATGTTCGTGTCCCATAGACTTTAACGGTGTTCGCGTGTTCGAACAAACTTTTTTCCTGTTCGCATGTTCTGGTGCGAACCGAACAGGGGGGTGTTTGGCTCATCCCTACTAGTGGGAAACAAAGGAGGATGTGGACAGAAAGGTGGGGGGAAGATAGAAAGAAATGTCGAAGGACAGAGCAAGGATTTTGTAGAATAGGTAGGTAGGTACAGAAGTTGTAGAATAGGTAGGTAGGTACACAGTTGTGTTGGACATAAAAGCCCAACCAAATAGTGTACCGACTTCCCAGCCAGACAGCTGGCCAGGGAGTGTGTGCACCATGAGAGGGGGGAGTAGTGACAGCTCCCCGCTGCAGACCAGGAAAATGTAAAATATTACAATGCTCAAACTGAGTTAACATTTCGTAATAATACCATATCGCTATGTTTATATAAGCCAAGTGGTGGTAGCCCACAGCTGTGGGAGAAACGTAGTGCCAATCTCTTGAAGAGGAATGGAAACATGAGGAGGATGGTAGGGGGGAGTAAAGCCCCGTACACACGATAAGAATATCGTAAAGAACGTTCATCCAAATATAATTGTATACAAGTCTAGAATCGAATCGTCTCCGCGTACACACGTTTAGAATTTCGTACGAACGGTCTTCCAAATATAATCGTATGCGCGTCTAGAATCGAATCGCCAGCGTAGTTTATATCCGACAATTCCCGTACGATCAACTCAAATGTCCCCTGTGCGTAGGCACGTTCTGCAGCGTGCTAGCGGAGGTGATGTCAGAAATTGACCTTGTGCAGGCCACGCCTTTGGGTTCGTAGTGGCGGGGAGATCGTAGCATACAGACGTGTGTTCGTTCGTGATAATAATATTCGTTATATACGATTGTTCTTTTCTGAAAATGGACATCTACATGGAAGAGCAAACACTGCCACTGGTAATGCTTGGAGTTTTGGCCATCCAAAATGGTTTAAAAAAGAAAATGAAGAAAAGGAGCACATGGTCAAAACAATGGCTGCAGAACAGAGAAAACTATTCTCATATGACCTTGCTTCGAGAATTACAAGAGAATAATCCAGACGACTTCAGAAACGACCTCAGAATGAACGATGAATGTTTCCAAGCATTGTTGCAGCTGGTGACACCAGTAATAAAAAAACAAATTACAATTATGCGGCAGCCAATAAGTCCAGAGCAGAGGTTAGTAGCAACACTAAGGTATCTCGCAACTGGGAGAAGTCTGCAGGACCTAAAATTTTCCACAGGAATTTCACCTCAATCACTGGGGAGAATAATACCAGAAACCTGCAAGTCCATCATCGATGCGCTCCAGACAAACTATGTCAAGGTAAATTATGTGAAGTTACCTATATTAACTGACTGATACTTTTGTTATTTAACCACTTCAATACAGTGCATTTTTCATCCCCTTCATGCACAGACCATTTTTTATTTTATTTTAAGCGTTGTCACAGTTCGAGTGACAATTGCGCGGTCATGCAACACTGTAACCAAATAAAATTGATGTCCTTTCTTTTCCCCAAATAGAGCTTTGTGTTGGTGGTATTTGATCACCTTTATGTTTCTTATTTGTTGCACTATAGAAAAAAAGTTTTTTGTTAAAATTAATTGGGATATTTATTATAGCAAAACATAAAACATATTCTTTTTTTTTTTAATTTTGGCTCTTCTTTTCTTTAAAGTTAAAATATTTAGGTTAAAAAAGCACAATAATCATATATAGATTGGTTTGCACAAAAGTTATAGCACCTAATGCACGATATATTTATAGTTTTTTGTTTAATTTGAATGTATTTACTATTAATGGTGGAGATCTGCGATTTTTTTTTTTTTTTTGTTTGGAGTGTGACATTGCAACAGACAAATCGGACACTTTTGACACGTTTCTGACCATGCACATTTCAACACTGATCATTGCAATAAAACGACAATGATGTAAATGTACTGGTGTGATCACAGCAATTGCTGTTTCCCGGCAGACATTGCGGGAACCTGGCACGCACACCGTGTCACAAGCAACGCGCGCATGCCCAATAGAAGGCCGTGTTGATATATGTATTAAAAAAAAAATTAATAATTTATTTAAAAACTATATATTTTTTTCTTGTTACAGTTTCCAAGCAACCCATCTGAGTGGATGGAAGTTGCTAATAAATTCAAAGAGCTGTGGAATTTCCCCAATTGTGGAGGAGCCATTGATGGTAAACATGTGCGCATTGCTCCACCACCAAATTCTGGATCCTATTACTTCAATTATAAAGGTTTCTACAGCATCATAATGCTAGCTGTAGTAGATGCCAAATACAACTTTATATATCTGGATATTGGGAAAAATGGCCGGAACTCTGATGGCAGTGTAATCCAGCAGACAGAGTTCTATCACCGTCTACAGAATGGAACCCTTAACCTGCCCACACGTTACGATACTTGTGAAAACATGAACTTTGTGTTTGTTGCAGATGATGCGTTCGCATTAAGTGAAAACGTATTAAAACCATTCCCTATGCGTAACCTGACTCCCGACCAAAGGATCTTCAATTACAGATTATCAAGGGCCCGCAGGGTTGTAGAAAATGCATTTGGAATCTTGGCCAACAGATTTCGCTTGTTTCTAACAAGCATTAATATGTCCATTCCTAAAATCGACATCATTGTGCTGTGTTGCTGTGTCCTACACAATTACTTACGTCAAAATTCCCCAGCATACAGCACCCCATCACCAAGGGATCCTGACACAAGCGGCTTGGGAAGACAAGAAACTATGGAGGTGCTCACACCATTGAGCAGTGGTCATCCCAGACTGCCAACATTGAATGCAAGGCAATGCAGATTGGAATATCTGAACTACTTTTCTGGAATTGGGGCAGTGCCCTGGCAGTCCGATATGTAATAGAATATTAAAGAGGCTTCATTTTACATATAAATATACCATATTACAAACCCACATTATAATTTATCCTTTATATTCTTGGAATAAAAAATGATTAAACATGTGTGAACAATGTAATAGTGATAGCTTCAATTCCTTTCAGTATTTGTAATAAAGTTGTATGTTCATGTAGTTGTGAATAACGCACAGTTTTACAACCATTACGTTAAATAATATAATAAATGTTTTAACATTACAATCAATAAGTGTCTGTGCAGTGTCATTACCCGTTATACCAAGTGAAACATTGCCTGTGGGGGGGAGTCAAAATTACTTCCTCAGCCACCCTTTCATTATCTGAGACCTCATTCTATCTATTGCTAATCTATCTTTTGCTATTGCTATTTCTATAAAAATCGAAAATCAAGTACAAACAATTAAAATAATAAGAAAAACATCTCATATCAACTTTTTTTATTGCACTTCAATCAACAACTGTGTTTGTGCACATAAAGCAACATTAGATCCATGATTCGACAAGGAACAATTTTTATTTTTTAAGAGAAACATTATTATTTTTATAGTTTTCTTTTTGCAGGATTTACATATTGTCCTGTAATCATGGACATGCCTAACATTTTTGGTTTTCATAGGCCTCTATAATTAGGGGAAGATCTATAACATGGATATGCAATTAGCGGACCTCCATCTATTGCACAACTTAAGTCCCATGAGGTATAGCAAGACTATGACAGCTACAATCATGACACCCAGAGGCAGAGGCATTATGGGATTTGTAGTTTTGTAACAGCTGGAGGTCCGCTATTTACATATCCCTGATCTAGAACATTTCCATTCTTCATATACTTTGTACATATCTATACCAAAATTAAACAATGTAAACATTTAGTTAAAAGAAAGCCGACAAACAAGAGCAAAGGTATTCCACAAAGAACAACTTGGATTGAGATTGCGAGTAAACACTTTTGAACGAATCACAATACAAGCTATTACGTAGCAAACATTCCAGATCTGCTTTGCCATTGTCGTCTCGCAAAACTAGTAGGAATGCGCTGTGCAGTACCATGTGGTCAAGAGGAGGGGGGGTTGCCGGTGACACTTGGAGCCGTTAGGATGAACCTGTAAAGACTCTAACAAGCGTTTCCAAACGATTTGAAAATCTATACCGGTGGTTCCCCACCACCCATGACCAAATGATGTACTGTAAATAACAGAAGTCATTGTGTAACGAATGCTATTAAGAGCCCTTGCACACTGGGGCGGTTTGCAGGCGCTATTGCACTAATAATAGCACCTGCAAACCGCCCCGAAAGTGCCGCTGCTTTCATTCCAGTGTGAAAGCCCCGAGGGCGTGCACACTGGAGCGATGCGCTGGCAGGACGGTAAAAAAAGTCCTGCCAGCAGCATCTTCGGAGCGGTGAAGGAGCAGTGTGTATACCGCTCCTTTACCGCTCCTGCCCATTGAAATCAATGGGACGGCGCGGCTATACCGCCGGCAAAGCGCCTCTGCAGAGGCGCTTTGCGGTGGTATTTAACCCTTTCTCGGCCGCTAGCGGGGGGTAAAACTGCCCCGCTAGCGGCCGCATACCGACGGTAAAACGCCGCTAATAATAGCGGTGTTTTACCGCCGACGCCGCCCCCCGCCCCAGTGTGCAAGGGCTCTTAGTTTTAAAAACTACAAATATGCATAATCAGTTTCATATGTCAGTTCTTTGGATAACAAGCATTCTACTGGTACGGCTCATGCTCATAATCCAAGGATACACAGTCTACATTATTTTTAATAACATTTAAATATAAACAAACAAAACATAAAAAAGTGCCATTCACAACTGTATATATTTTCTGTCACAGGCTGATTCAATACGATTCAGCCCTGACATCTAGCGCAGTTCAATATGCGTCCTCGTGCCAACCATGACTATGTGCCAATGGCCCGCATATTGTACAGCAAAAGCGCCCACAGTACTGTGCCGATATTGCACGTCGGCTCCACAGTGTACAAAAAAAACAAACATAAAGACGCTCAACAAACACAAACAACAATACTTTAAACCACTGCGAGGAAAAGGAAACATGTCTATAAAAGATCTATAACAGATTGCAAGCGAGACATCATTGATGAAGTGTAATCCTTAATTGTCTGTAGGTCCGCACAGCACTGCATTAATGCAGATGACATATCTCCAACTTTAGATGAGTTGAATACTTGTCCTGTAAAAGGTGAAAAAATTTGTTTATTATCTTCTGGAGAAAGGTGTAAAACAAGTATTGGTAATGCCGGGTTAAACAACCTAGGGTTGACATCTACCTGAACAACACGAAAGAATTCAAAGATCACTTGGGCTTTTTACAGTCTACCTTGTTGCTAATGTACAGTATGCTTTGTATGTGAGATCTAGGATTTATATCATGTGTGGATAAGAGAAAATATTTTCTTCTCCCCACCTAGGATTGTTTTTAACAATAGCAGGGCTTGATCAAGCAGCTAAAAAAGCATAATATAATAAAAGTCTATAAGAATCTATGGCAAGTGCAACATACACGCAGAAAAGCTGCAGATATACCACACTGCCCTTTTTCTTTCTTCTAGGATCCCCAAAAGACCTTAATTAAAAATCTCTACAGTCAAATACTTGATTAGAACTCCTGCTTGTGTGTCATCATATATTCAAGACAGCAAGTAGAATTGATGTGCATAATATATGCAATGTACATAATAATAATTTTATATAAAATAAATAGTATAAATCATGGATAAGCAATTAGCGGACCTCCAGCTGTTGCAGAACTACAAGTCCCATGAGGCATAGCAAGACTCTGACAGCCACAAGCATGACACCCAGAGACAGAGGAATCATGGGACTTGTAGTTTTGCAACAGCTGGAGTTCCGCTAATTGCATATCCCTGGTATAAATAAACGTGCACAAGAGCCTCATTTAGCAGAAGTGGAGAAGGAGGGATAGTGGCTTGCATATTACGCCACCGCCATGTCTTCTGTATTTGCGGAAAGGGTACCTGTCAATGACTATCTGCTCCCCTCTCCTTTGGGACTGGGTTACCTGCCAATGCCTATCTCCCAAAGGTGACAAATGTGAAACCGGGGGGGGGGGGGGGGGGGTGGCAGTTCAGCGAATATTCCTCAACTGGGTGCAATAATGTTTGAGGCTCCACACTCTATAGGTTTCACATACGTTTATCAAATAAAGAACTTGGTGAATAATAACTTACGTGAACTTGACGAGCTCAAAAGATCTTCATGATTCTTTGTGGACATTGTATCATCACCATCACTAGGTACATTTTGTATGTCCTGATCGTTGTGAACGAATATTATCTCATCTGACAAAATAACAACATAAACTCTATTAATGATAATATTTTTATTTTTACATTTACTTAGCACCTGTAATATAAATGAATTATTGAGTTTTGTCAAAAATTTTAAGAATAACTATGAAATAGCTTCCCTGCTACTATTCATTCTTTACTGTTCTAAATAAAAGAACAATTCTAGCATGAGCTTTTTGTGCTTCTCTTCTAGGTGACAGGAGTTCAATTCATTATGATCTCCAGTGACCAGTAATCAGCAGAGAGCGGTCTGTAGTATGTTCTCCGCTGACGTCACTACCATCATTCAGAATAGTGTTTCATTCAGACTTCAAAGTCTTTATTCGTCAGCTGCCTTGATTTATGTCAGTCTCAATGAGACGCTGAAACACTGCCACGGGTGCTCCAATGAGCGCGTAGAAGTGGAGGAGTGAGAATTGAGCCATCAGCGGTGTTCTGTGGCTCAGTTCACAGTTTATAGACAACAGGGGACAGATGAAGCATCAGCCTGATGCTGCATCCACCAAGGTAATCGCTAAAAAAGAAGTATTTAAAAAAAAAAAAAAAAATTTAAAAAAAGAAAAATAAATAAATAATATACAAATCCTAAAAAAAAAAAAATAAATAAAAAAAAAGATAAAAAGCAATTTAAACGAACATAGGTATTAAAAAACATAGACATACCTTCTTTGGGTAGATCATGACTTGATGATTCATCTAAGGTCATATGACCACTGTCTTCCTCTTGAAAGTAATCTAGTTCTTCAGAAATACATAGCCCCTGGCTTGATTGACAAAACACCACATCTTCCTCCATTGTCAGTCTTTTCTTTTTACTATGATCTGTCCATATTAGAAATGAAAATAGACAAGGTAACTTGAGTTAAATTGTATATTAAAAAAACATTCCATAGCACTCTTATTTGGAACCGTTATTAACAAATGCATTACCTGGTGCAGTTGTCGGTTGATCATGATCTGGACCTTCTCTATGCACTCTTCTGCTTTTTCTTTTCTTTAATAACTTTATTTTCCTTCCTGTCAAACATAATGTAATACATTTTTGTTAGATGAATGCAATACAGAAATATACATATTTTCACATAACATACATAATTAACATTTGCAAAATGCCAACGACTTTTGCATAATGATGTTTATTATAAAAAAATGGTTCCTTACTTTTCTGAATGGTAACGTGAATTTGATTGAACTGCTCATGTTCTCGTAGCTTCAAGTCTGACCATCGCTTTCTTATTTGATCCTTTGAACGGTTCACTTCATGTTTCCTTTGTAGGAGTTCAATCACTTTTTGTAGAATAAGATCTTTCCTTGTGTTAGGCCTCTCATAGTTTTTCTTCTTCCCATCGTAATCATGCTTTTCCAGCATAAACACCATGTCCACCATCTCTGCTCTGGACATGGGACTTGCTTTCTTTACTGCTGGACTCTGCTCTTCTCTGTCCTTCTGCATGGAACCCCCATCATGGCGTTTGTCCGTCTTTTTCGAATATTTTTTTTGACTTTTCTCTACAGCAATGTCCGCCATGCTGCCTCGTGTTCCGTTCGTTGCCTGATGTCGCATTTGGCGCATCACAATGACGTGTACAATGCTCCGCGAATCAGTAGATAGGGGTGGAGCTAGGAGCACACGGACAGTCTCTTGCTTGCTTGAATGATCTTTCAGACCCTACGATCTTTCTGAACCAGCGATCTTCCAGACCCTGCGATCTTTCTGAACCAGCGATCTTTCTGAACCAGCGATCTTCCAGACCCTGCGATCTTTCTGAACCAGCGATTTCTGAACCAGTGATCTTCCAGGCACAGCGACGTTTCAGGCACAAATATCTTTTCGGCCCAGCGATCTTTCAGGCCTTTAGACCTTTTAGAAAGAAGGTAAGTTCCGTTCTGTTCACTTTTAAATTGTGTGTGTTAACTATTTTATTTCCAGTGTAGTGTAATGACAGATGACTGCATATCATTATATATATATATATATATATATATATATTCTAAACGGATTTCAGTTATAATAAATAATACACACACCAAGGACATATGTCTAAAAATGTATTGCAGGTATGGGAAAGAAACACATGCTTTTATTCTAAGTTAATTACATTAACAATTGCAGCAATGAAGAACTGTATATTTCATATTTGAATAGATATATCTGAACAAAATGGGAAAAAAATGAGGGTGAAAGTGTAATAACACAGGAAATTTCAGTCCCTCTGAATCATGCACACTTGGTAGATATATATGTCCAAGCATGTTATTTTGAAAATGCTGAACATTTATTTGCTTTTCCTAGGTATGGCGGATAAATTCACCAGACCTGATTTTCTGATACAATTTATTGATCTGTACAGAGAACTTCCTTGCCTTTGGAAAGTTAAATCAAAGGGATACTACGACCGTAACAAAAGGCATGAGGCACTGGAGAAACTGATTGAATTATGCAAAGCTGTTTGCCCAAATCCAACAATTGAATAT
Organism: Aquarana catesbeiana; assembly: GCF_042186555.1. Classification (NCBI taxonomy): domain Eukaryota; kingdom Metazoa; phylum Chordata; class Amphibia; order Anura; family Ranidae; genus Aquarana; species Aquarana catesbeiana. Next base: position 977,100,560 of record NC_133324.1, on the reverse strand, counting down.
GTTACGAAGAAAATAGCGAATTTGAGGACTGTATTCAAAAAAGAACTGAATAAAATAAGAGCATCCCAAAAATCTGGTGCAGGTACAGATGAGGTCTATGTACCACGGTTATGGTACTATGAAAGTTTAATGTTTCTTAAAGAAGAGATTGATGCAAGAGCTTCAATTAGTACTCTACAATCAACCTCTACAAGTTCGCCAGTACCTGATTGTCTCTCCCTGAAACAAGATATTGAAAACTCTGGTGAAGAATTATTGACACAGGTAACTAAAATTATGGTTCATGATGAATTTTATTATTTAATGTAGGTGTACATATTACTAAATTAATCAGTTTTATATAACACCTAGGAAAACCCAGAGCCAATTACTACTACCAACGTTTCACCGTGTCCAACACCTGAGGCAAGAGGAAGGAAAAGAAAAAGTTCAGATACTACATCTGCATTTCTAGCGCAGGCAGCTGCTGCATTACAAAGGAAACCGGATGACTCTGATGGCTTTGCTATTGTTGTAGCCAACAAACTTAAGATGATGTCCACTGATCAAAAACAATTGGCCGAGATGTTACTCCTAGAGGTTCTTCATAAAGGTGTAAATGGTAGATTAACCCAGAAGACCCATTTGGAGGAAGAACAAGCTTTTCGACCACCAACACCTTCTGTTCCTCCCATGGTGTCCCAACCTTTGCAGCAGCAAGGCACACATTGGCAATATGCTCCTGGGGAAAGGCCACCTTCACAGTGGTCACATGACTACAACTACACACAGCTGTAAATTAATGTCCATTATTGTTGAGCTATTGTTTTGTTTTTGCTCATTACTTGTAATAATCTATACAGTTTAATAAAGTTATAAGTTTTGAATTGTTACTGTAGTGTTCATATTTTTTTAAAATATTGATGATATGTGTATATCGTATAAATTACATAAAGCATTACGTTATAAAATCATATGTTATTATATTATGAAACAGGATTAATATATTATATTATAAGTGCCCATCAGTGCTGCATATACATTAGTTGCCATCTGTGCTACCTAATCTATATACCATCAATCTATTGCCACCAGTCATCCTCTGTCATTTAAATGATTGTGAACATGGCCTCTCTGCCCACAAACAATGCAAACACCCCTTTAGCTTCCTATTGAATATGACAAATAGCGGTATGTTTGTTTACTTTGGTTTGTTTTGTTTCCGGTTCGTTCGTTGGTTTCCGATCATGCGCACTACTATTCCCGATATTATTATTTTCGTACGATAACCATACCATTGATACAATTATCGTTCGTTGTGTTCACAAACGGAAAAAAATTTTCAATCTTGTTCCTTCTATAAATTTCGTACGACTGGCCTTAATCGGACGCGACAGACCTGTACTAATGATTAGATTATCGAACGATATATCCGAAAGCGTTATTTTTCGTACGATATTCTTATCGTGTGTACGGGGCTTAAGAGGAGAAGATCAGAAAGGGAGAGGGAGGGTATAGGGGGGTAGGGAAGATATAGGGGGTAGGGAGGGGAGAAAGGGGAAGGGAGGAAGGGAGAGGGAGGGAGAAGGGAGGAGGGTAGGGAAAGGTGGGGGAGGGGGAAGAGAGAGGCAATTGGTACAGCTGAAATGGGAATCACAGAGGGGGATGTAACATTCTAGAAAATGAGCATCACATCAATAACCTTACAAGTACTATAGTTAGCGCTCATATGGACAAAACAAAAAAAAAAAGGGAAAAATATGGCACTTGGGGTCTGTAAGCATCAGAATATTAGTGCTCAATTTAAAGACATGTGTTAACCAATATAAGAACAATAAAAAATGAAAAAGAAAAAAAAATACCAAACAAAAGAAATGGGTCCAAACCTATGTAACCCAATTTAGGGTTGGAGGGATTTGCATAAGACATGTCCCACAACAGTGGGAGCTCTTTCCACAGTACAAACCCCTGAGTCTTGGTTAGGAGATGATCTGCAGATATTGCGATTCAGAGTGGTACTAATAGTATAACCAAGAGTTCACATTTGGTGTTAAGGAAGAGCAATAAATGTTCATGATGTGTTCAGTGGGGTGTATGTGACTTCAGGTCAAAAAGGCTTGCTTGGCGAGATGGGGTTCCTTTTCGGATCGAGGAAGGGCCTGGCTGGTTTCGCTTTGGAGTGGTTGTATATGGATATGCGGCTGAGCGAGCCGGAGTACAGGGTAGGGAAGTCTCGGGTTGTTGAGCAGGGGGCATCAAGTGAAGAGATTCCAGGAGATGTTGCAAGGATTCTGGAGATGTGGAGGAGTGTTCCTGCACCTGGAACGTAAATTGAAGGGCAAAAGGAAAACGCCAGGTGTATTTTATCTGGTGCTGTATCAAAATTTGTAGTTGCGGTTTCATGGCCCGCCGTTTAGCAATTGTAAGGGGTGCCAAATCGGAAAAAAGTTGATAGGTATGGCCTTGAAACAGGAGAACGTCCTTGCTCCGGGCAGCAGTGAGCAGTTGTTCTTTTGTACGGAAAAAGTGCAACTTAATTATTATATCCCGTGGAGGGCCATCTGACTGGCGGCAAGTAAGTGCCCTGTGAATCCTATCAAATTCCAGGCGTTCAATAGGAATGGAGGGGGAAGTTTCCTGAAAGAGGGCCGTGGTAAATGATTGGAGGTCATCAACCACTTCAGGGATGCCCCGGAGACGTAAATTAGACCTGCGGAGCGGTTCTCAGCGTCTTCCAAACGTGACAGAAGTGTAGCATTTTCCTCGCGGAGTGCTGCCTGCTCCTGCGCTTTTTCCTGAATGGTAAGCTCTATATTGTCTACTCTGGTTTCCAGGTCTGCAGTATGCTGGCCCAGCTCCCTTATCTCTCGGGACAGTCTGTTTGTGATTTGGTCAGATGTAGCTTTCAGGGCTTTATTTAGCATCTTCTCCATGTGTTTTAAAAAGTCTGGCTGAGACATACCTGATTGCGGTGGAGTGGGTGAGCCGCTGTAGATAGGGTCTGTCTCATCTTCTTCCTCACTTTCTGCCTGTCCCGATCTAGCTGGGGATGCAGCGTTTTGTTTAGCAAGGGCTTTCGCTGCCATCTTGGAGGAGGCGCGGGCCAGGGCTTCCTTGATCGGCTTGGGCTTGGTTTTACCGCGGATGAAGCTCTACCGATGTGGGAGGTGATTGCTGGTGATTTGGGGTAGCTGAGCGATCTGGGCGCTCTATGCGGTCCCGTGTCTGCAGCGGGGAGTGCGGAGCTCTACGAGGAAGCGTCCTCCATGTCAAGCCTTGCGCATGCACCCCACAAGGTGCTTTTTTAAAATGTACGCTGAGCATGCGCAGCTCAGTATACGTTCCGGCATGGTGCCTGTGTGCCGGGATGACTGAACTCCTGCACATGGGTGGAAGTTACATCATCCCACATTTGAGAGATGGTGCAATTTATTGTGAATAGCTGCCCAGTGCACCTCCCAAAGGCATATACACTGCAATGCAGCACGGTGCCCTGTGCTTTGCCCTGCCAAAAAATGCAGCCTTCCCCATTTCTGCATGCGTTGCTGTGAGTTTCAGCCCATTTATATTGCATTGGCTGATTAACTCAATATAACGCACTGCTACACACCTCAACGCATGACAACACATAGGACCATATCTACATAACTGTATTAGGGACTGAGAAAATTTTGAACCCATTAAGCCTCATACACATGGTACGATTGTTGGCAGGGGATTGTCTGTTGACAGACTGTTGTCCTAAAATCTGACCATTAGTACGCTTCTTCTGACAATTGTTGTCCAACTTTCGGCCAAATGTTGGATGGCAGGCTAGTAAATTTTTGGCGGACACCGGTCTGTTGTCTGATTTTCGTATCGTCAGTACACAAGTCCGTCACACAAAAGTGGAAAGTACAAACACGCATGCTCGGTCCCCCCTTTACTTTCTTCTAGGTAGACTTGCACACAGTTTTTCTAAGTTCATCTTGAAGAACTAAGCACAGATCTTCTGTGGATGTAGGCCTCCTCCAATCCTTCTGTCTCTTCATGTCATCCCAGACAGACTCCGTGGTGGTGAGATCAGGGCTCTGAGGGGGCCGAAAGTTCTTAATGGCATTGGCTGTATGTTTGTGGTGGTTGTCCTGCTGCAGAATACATTTCGGGCCAATCTCCTCCCTAATGGTATGGCATGATGGACAAGTATATCCCTGTATATCCCTGAATTTCTCAGCATTGAGGACACCAGTGATCCTGACCAAATCTTGCCCCAAACTTGCAAGGAACCTTCACCATGCTTCAGTTGCCCGCAGACACTCAAAATTGTATCGCTCTCCAACCCTTCCCCCAACAAACTGCCTCCTGCTACAGACAAATATTTCACATTTTACTAATCAGTCCAAAGTGCCTGTTGCCATTTTTCTGCCCCCTCAGTTCCTAGGCTTTCTTACATAGTTGAATCAGCCTTGTTTCCACACAGGAGGCTTTTTGGCCACAATTCTTCCACGAAGACCAATTCTGGCCAGACTTCTCCAGACAGTAGATGGAGGTACCTGGGTCCCACTGGTCTCCTCCAGTTCTGTGCTGATGGCAGTGCTGGACATCTTCCGATGTGGAAGGGAAGAAAGCATGATTTCATCTGCTGCATCTACGCTTCTCAGCGTTACCCAGTCAATGGTTTCCTCAATGCTGGGAAAAAAAGGCAGATACTTCTCCATCATGCCATACTATCAGGGAGGCGTGTGATTGGCCCCAACTCTATTCTGTAGCGGACAACCACCTCAAGCATCCAGCCAATGTCTTTAAGAAATATCTTCAGTGTAAATAAGGAATCTTAAAAGTGATGGCTTGGCTCCCACAGAGCCCTCACTATCATGGAGTCTGTCTGGGATGACATGAAGAGACAAAAGGATTTGAGGCAGCCGACATCCACAGATCTGTGCATAGTTTTCCAAGATGTTTGGAAAAACCTGCCTACTGAGTTCCTTTATATACTGTGTGCAAGTCTACCTTGAGGAATTGATGCCATTTTGAAGGCAAGGGGGGGTCACATCAAATAAAGCTGGCATAGAGATTTTAATGGTTTTCTATTATTATTATTAATTGCCACATCAATTAGTTAGAGAGGGGTTGGCTGTATGGATTGTCAAGCCAGGAATCCCTTCTTGTAGAGGAGGTTTAATCAGTAAATGTTGAACACCTACCATGAAAGAATAACCAAACCTAATCAGCGCCGGGTGCACTGCCCCACAATCCTGCAGAGAAAAAAGACAGCATTAGTGCTGAATACAATGAGGATCGCAGTTATGAATTGTAAATTAACGTATAGTATTTATTTGTCACATAGCCATATACACATTCATATTCTTTAACTATGGGTTTTGTCTCCAACTGTCAAGGACAGTTATATCAGGGTTATTATCCATAAGGGAAAATCAGGAATGCATCTTCTTTTATGTTGTAAATACTAGGATGGAGCCTACCTAGGTTTGGTTTGAACCTTGGCTGTTTGAATGATTGGACAAAGCTCCCAAATTTTTCCCTTCACCCCCCTCCCCCCCCATGCTCATCCAGAGCTGAGCATCCTATGGCTGCCAAGCAAGTTGCGGGTGCTGGCACCAATTGTGTCCCTAGCAACCATCACTGTCACTGGCACATTGCTTTCATGGCCAGAAATCAACAAACATAAAAGCAAAGGGGCGGGAATAGCAATGACACCACTGCCCAAATATGATCACAATGATGTCACTATTATCCCCACTACTTGAATTATTTAGATAAAGACAGTTTGGGAAGCAGTCATTCAGGATCAGTCTTGTTGCAGCAGGTACATCAGTTTTTTTTATTTTATTTTGATGAGTTGGTGAGCAGTGGGCATTGTGATTAATGATGGATTTACAACATCTGACATTTTAAGAGGATTTTTATTATTTTAATAAAGGACTTATCAAACATTTGGGTATATTTATTTCTGGGTGACTTTTTTTTTTTTTTTGCTTTGAGAATGAGTAGGTTTACAATTTTCCCCCATACTCATTCACATGGGGGGGGCTGGTTACACTTAAGCTCATTATTATGTACAGTATTTCTTTGTATGCTATCTCTAAAAATCTAAAAATCAATAAAAACAGATGTTGAACATGTAATGTTACGGGCTGCAGAACTATTTTCCTTCCACAAGTTGGCAGTAGCAAGTGTTATTTATTTAGCTTGTGACTGAATTTAGGCTGTGCCACTCTGGGAAATGTAGTCTGGAAAAGAACCAGAGCCACAGCCATCACTGGGAAGCTAACTATGGTACTCAGGGATACCTGGGAGCAGGAAAGATCTTAAAAATGAATCCCAGGAAGGAGGAAGGTCAGTTGGGGAGCGCGTCAACCGGAGAGAGGATGAGAGAAGTGCTGTGCAGTGCCAAGCCCTGCTGTGCTGAGTTTCGTTGGATGCTGCTGTATCCTCAGGTGGCTGGACCGAGCTGAGCCTGCTGTACTGTGTGCTCATTCTGTTTCTAGACTAGGCCCAACGCTGCCAAGTTACCTGTTCTTCTTCCCAGAGCTCTGCACTGTGCACACCCTAACACCTCATTGCTACAAGTGGGTCTGCCTTTGCTTAAAGAACCAAACTGCATCTAAAGACTCCCCTTCCTTGCTACTTACCTCTTCAGGTGAAACCTTAACACCCAACCTATAGACATACCCTTATTTTTCTGCATGCCAATGTCTCAAAAGGGCCCCAATGTAGCCGGCAGAAGATCACCTCAAAGACTATACTCAGATTACTTTATCCTGAGTGCAGTTCTGTGTTCAGCTTTACTGTATAATCTCTCAGGTCTAAACTTAGCCCCTTTGTCTGTCTCAAGTGGCACAATTGATCCATGTTTGTTTCTTTGTTGGCCACTTGGGGCAATTTGTCTCATATGGAGATAGCGTTTATACCCTTGGGGTCACAGTACATGCTTAAATTTCAAGCCCCTTTAAGGAAATCATTGAAGCTAATTGTGTATTACTTTTTAAGTTCCTGTTGGTTGACTTTAAAGGTAAAATCTGTAAGGTGAACTTACACAGGACCCCCTCAGTCCCGCTGTCCTGGATCGCGACAATCTCCCACTATGAGGTACATGGAATATATTCTATTCTATTTTATTCTGTTATATAGAGTAGGAAGTCGGATTCATCATCGTATTTCACTTTTATATCTTACTGTATTTATTGCAATGTTTTCAAATTCAAATACATTTTCAAATTTGATTAAAATAAATAAAATTAAAATAAAGAATATATGAAATTAATCTGAATAAACAAAATTGATCCCAAAAATGAATCAGTCTAACTTATCGAATATGACAAAACAAAATTAGTAACTTAACAAACCAATCGGAAACCAGGGGCAGATCCAGGGGTGGGGGGGCAAGGGGGCAATTGCTCCCCCCGAGAAAATAGTGAGCGGGCCGGGTGGCCAGCGGGTGAGTGGGCAGGCAGTCAGGTCAGTAGGTGGCTGGCAAGTGAGCGAGCAGGCCAGTAAACGGGCTAGCAGGTGAGCAGAGCAGGTGGGCAGTCATGCCAGTAAGCGGGCCGCTCAGTGAACTTGAAGGCAGTACAGTGAGTGGGCGGATGAGGGAGCAGAGAGATGACATCATCTCTCACTGCCCGCCCTCACATGTGCTGAAAAACTGGGGAGAGAAGCCTGTTTCTCTACTGTCACTGTTGTTGCAGGATAGTGACAAGCTGCATCTGGTGGCAATTAATGTGGCAAGTGACAAGCTGCATCTGGTGGCAATTAACGTGGCAAGTGACAAGCTGCATCTGGTGGCAATTAACATGGCAAGTGACAATCCGCATCTTGTGACAATTAACATGGCAAGTGACAATCCGCATCTTGTGGCAATTAACGTGGCAAGTGACAAGCTGCATCTGGTCTCAATAAACATGGCAAGTTGCAATCTGCATCTGTTGGCATTTAACATGGCAAGTGACAAGCTGCATCTGGTGGCAAGCAATGTTGCAAGTGACAGTCCGCATCCGGTGGCAAGTAACATGGCAATTAACGTGGCAAGTGACAAGCTGCATTTGGGCTGCATCTGGTGGCAGGCGACATGGCATGTGACAAGCTTCATCTGGTGGCAGGCAGTGGTGGCAAGTGAGAATCCGCATCTGGTCGCAGGTGAGGTGGCTAGTGACCAGCTGCATCTGAAGGCAGGTGACATGGCACATAACAAGCTGCATCTGGTGGCAGGGAATGTGACAAGTGACAATCTGCATCTGGTAGCAGGCGACGTGGCAGGTGACACGCTCAGGGGTCCCACTGATTCCGGATTATGATGGGTTGAACTATTTCATTTCATATTATAATGTAATAATATAAATAATGCGCTTCAATCATCCTGACACCATAACAACCATGGTGCCGGGATGATTGAAGCGTCAACACCAGCCATTGCCCCGACAAATTGCCCGCAAGGACCTTATTTTCTGGCAGTGCCCCTCCTGAGACTAGACTCTGGATCCGCCCCTGTCTGAAACAAACCATATTTTTCCATTGTGACCATCTCTAGTCTGTTATTCTTTTATAGAGTTTTGAGTCTATGGAACTCTTGTAAGCCTGCTGATATTTACAAAAAGGTATACTGCTGGTGTCAGTGAGGTTGAGACCTCACACAGGGCTGGCAAGAGCAGGGGACCCAAATCTACCAGCAGCTCTTGTAGGGGTAGCAGTAGAGAGTAACTAGGTGTCCCGTGACCCGCACATCAAGTCAAGATCTGCTGTATGATAGTAAAGGGCAGTCTCGGCCTGGACCCCCACTCGGCCATGCCCCCAATTCTTTTCATTCCACCCACCACAGTTTACTCTTATGGGGATAGCTCTACATATATAGAAAATTATCCCTGTAACAATGCAACTATTCTGATTTGGTGCCATGATAAATTGCACAAGTAAGAATTTTTGCCATGTTAGTTAATGGCCATTTCTGATTTGGCTTACCTTGAAGATACATCAAGTCATGTTCAGGCAGCTCTTCCAATAAGTGTCCTCCTTTAAATCTACATCCCAGATGTTCAGTCTTTATATAGCATTCATAAGCAGGAAATCCTGATTTGTGTGGGGTGAATTCAAACCAAGCTTCTGAAATGAGAAGATTTTCCTCCAGTTATTGTCCATCCAGAGATGTTTCCTCTACACACTGAAGAGTCATCTCTATTTCCTCTTCATTGCAAACAATGTCCTTCCAAGTGTCATCAAGGACAAGGAAAACAAACAACAAAAAAAGAGCAACTGTAGAGCTGCCCATGTACTAGAAGAGTTTTGATTGAAAACTGTAGTTTTCAAAACATTCATCTGATTTTTTTAAATGATTGGTGGAGTCAAATCAACGTTTGTTTTTGATTTCACCACATTTGAAAGAGCAGGATGGAAAATTTCTCTAGAATAAACTAATTAATTTTCTTTTTTTTTTAATCAACTGTATTGTAAAACCGCACACACAAAACATGTCCCATCATTAAGAACATATCATATACCATCTTTGGTACAGTGCCTTGAAAAAGTATTCATACGGTAATACCCCATGAAATTTTCCACATTTTGTCATGTTACAACCAAAAACATAAATGTTTCTTTTTGGGGGGGCGTGGCCTGGACGGTGACCGAGATGGCAGCATAAGTTGAGAGCTCCTGCAACCTGGGGATCGAATCTTGCCTTTTAAGGGAGCCTACATCTCTGAACCACCATGAACAGATCCACCCGGAGTTCATCTACATCACAAGCAGTTATTGACTCAGGTACGCAGCTGAGCAGAAACATCCCGGAGCTGTTCCAGACCCAGCACATGTCTGCACTCGTGGCCTCACAGGCCCAGACCCCGAACTCGCCTAGTTTGGAACCTGATACACTGATGTCGGGAGGAATGGGCCCAAGTGCCGGGCGTGCACATCCCCCTAGCTTGTTTGACCTAAAAACAGTGGCCGCTGACATTAAAAACACGGTCACAGCTGCGATTGTGGACCTTAAGTCAAAAATCCAAGCCGTGGCTCACCGGATTGACAATGTGGAACAAACCACCCAGTTACATGCGGCCGCCATTCGTCAGGTTCAAACCACTTATGACTCCCAGCTCTCCCATCTCCTGGACCTCCACAGACATGTTGAGGACCTCGACAATCATGGCCGAAGACACAACATTAGAGTACGGGGGGTCCCTGAGAGTATTGATCCGAGCTCCCTGCAACAGACCATATGCACAATCTTTAATGACTTAATTGACCGCCCAGCAGACTCTCCCATTGATATGGAGAGGGCTCATCGCGCTTTGCGCCCTCAACCCCGTGATAATAAACCACCCAGAGATGTGATATGCTGTGTGGTTAACTTTCCACTCAAGGAGGAAATCCTCGGTAAAGCAAGAGATAGGGGCCGAATTCTCCATAATGGTGCAGAAATCAAACTCTTCCAGGACTTGTCCCAGATAACGCTGCAAAACAGAAGAGCCCTGCATCCCATGCTGGAAGCTGTACGTGCCAGGAATATACCGCTGGAAGTTTTCTTTCGGGCTGTCAGCATCCGCTAGGGGCCACTCTGCACTACTCTGCACTCCGGAAGACTTACAAGGTCCAAAAACCACTGAGCTATCATCCCATGTTCTCTCTCCGAACTTTCTCCCTGGGGTCCCCCCCCCCCTTTTTTTTTCGTTTTTTTCTTTTTTTTTTTCTTTTTGGCTCATCTCAGCATTTTGCTTTTGTCCTGCATTTTTTCCACCCATCGCACAGATGTACACCTTCAGAGGCAGCAGCACCCACTGACTGTTTTTTTTCTTTTTTTTTTAGGTCATGTTAATATTTATAAAAATAAATATAAATATAATTCCAAATATTGATATTAATTAGTGAGCATCAACACTAATAAATGAATCACTCAATTGGTTGATAAACAATATCTATACCGTGAAAAACCTTACCCCAGGGGTATATATAAATAAAGGATCAATAAATGATTAGTAACTGAAAAGTGTTCAATAAAAATAAAAAATAGATATTAATCAAAGAAATGTTCAAAAAAATGTGCAAAAGGTGTAGAGTTCACAAATATGAAGGAAATATTCCGTGTCAAGTGACCACCATGAGAAATGCAGGCTTACCGAACAGCAAGCAAGAGAAGCTTGTGACCTTAAACCCGGTCAGGGCCTTTATCCTAAGGCAGGCAGGTAACTCTGAGTGCCAAACTGGTCTAGGGACAGAGCGGATGTCTCAGGGAATTTCAGTATTCATCAGAGGATACGGATAATCAGCAAGCTCTCTTGGGTCAGAAACCTCCGACAAGCCGTCATATCGCCATAGCGTTATACCATCAAGAAAATTTATTAAGAATAAAAATATATTGCACTTACAGAAAGTTAAAAGCAATCAGCAGAGAAAGCCCGCTGGCTAAACAGAAAAACGCCCGTCCAATAGAGACACTGGTACGCGGTGACGTCAGCACGTCAATTCCTCCCGACATACGCTTCGTCAACAAATGACATCGTCTGGGGAACGGGCGACGCACTGACGTATCACATATTTATAGAACCAGAGCTAGCCAAGCCTCGATGTGGATCTCGGACTGGAAAATCAGGTATAATCACAGGAAGACAGGCACGAAAGCCAAATCCACCATATAGATTGCTGGCAAGAATCAAATAAAAATCTATAAAAACCAAAAACACATTAAAAACAATTAAAATCAGCATCTGATGCATAAAAGGAGGATGGGAACAACAAATAAATGGGTAAATAGTATCTAGATGGACCAAGATAAATATAAATTGTAAACAGAAGACCTCAGAACAACAGGGTCAAGGGGTATTAAATTTAAATCATTTTAATACCTATCAGGTTTTCCCGCTGATATTCCAAATCGTTGACCCACATCAAGTTCACAATAATAACCCAATTAAATAAATTGAATTAACAAAACAACTCAGGAGTTATCTATGAAGGCATTAGTATCAGTATCAATGTTCAAACTATAAGGAGCATAACATTTTATTTCATAAATCCAAGCCATTTCAAGCCTAGAAATGCTTCTAACTAGAGCACTCCCCCTCCAATGTGGATGGTACTTATCAATCCCAAGAAAAATAGTCTTGGAGGGGTCCTTGTTGTGGTTCAGAAGATAATGTTTGGAAAGGAGTGCTTGGGGAAGCCAATTTTAGAATTAGAGATATGCTCGTTCAATCTGACGGAGAGGGGTCGCTTAGTCCTGCCCACTTACTCAAGCCCACATGGGCACTGGAGCAGGTAAACGACCCCCTTTGTCAAACATGTAATAAAAGGTTTAATTTCAAACATCTGTTGGGTACTAGAAGAAATGAACCTATTAGTACGTCTATGTGTGCACCCACTAATAGAGCATACCCGACATCGCCTACATTGATAAAAACCCGTAAGGTTTTCAAAGAAACCTATCCTGTTGGCTGGAGGGTCAAGAATGTTAGGAGCCAACCTGTCCCTAAGTGATGGGGCACCCCTGTAAACCACCTGTGATCTATCTTGATCCATGTCCCCTGGGGCAGGACCCGGGTCCCCAAACACTTTTTATGACAATAACTTGCATATAAGCCTTTAAAATGAGCACTTTTGATTTCTCCCATAGACTTTAAAGGGTGTTCTGCGGCATTCGAATTTGCCGCGAACACCCCAAATTGTTCGCTGTTCGGCAAACTTGCGAACAGCCAATGTTCGAGTCGAACATGAGTTCGACTCGAACTCGAAGCTCATCCCTACACTACACTAACTTCTACCTGAACAGCTTTAGCTGAACACTGTGCAGAGGTGGCACTACACTAACTTGTAGCTTTAGCTGAACACTGTGCAGAGGTCGCACTACACTAACTTGGAGCTTTAGCTGAACACTGTGCAGAGGTCGCACTACACTAACTTGGAGCTTTAGCTGAACACTATGCAGAGGTCGCACTACACTAACTTGGAGCTTTAGCTGAACACTGTGCAGAGGTCGCACTACACTAACTTGTAGCTTTAGCTGAACACTGTGCAGAGGTCGCACTACACTAACTTGGAGCTTTAGCTGAACACTGTGCAGAGATCGCACTACACTAACTTGGAGCTTTAGCTAAACACTGTGCAGAGGTCGCACTACACTAACTTGTAGCTTTAGCTGAACACTGTGCAGAGGTCGCACTACACTAACTTGGAGCTTTAGCTGAACACTGTGCAGAGGTCGCACTACACTAACTTGTAGCTTTAGCTGAACACTGTGCAGAGGTTGCACTACAATAACATGTAAATAATGTAGCTGCCTGCGGTAGTGATAGGATCAGGAAAACAACACCAACCTACTACAGGTAGCTTTAACTGAACACTGTGCAGAGGTCGCACTACACTAACGTGTAAATAATGTAGCTGCCTGCGGTAGTGATAGGATCAGGAAAACACCACCAACCTTCTACAGGTAGCTTTAGCTGAATACTGTGCAGAGGTCGCACTACAGTAACTTGTAGCTTTAGCTGAACACTGTGCAGAGGTCCCACTACAGTAACTTGTAGCTTTAGCTGAACACTGTGCAGAGGTCGCACTACACTAACTTGGAGCTTTAGCTGAACACTGTGCAGAGGTCGCACTACACTAACTTGGAGCTTTAGGTGAACACTGTGCAGAGGTCGCACCACACTAACTTGGAGCTTTAGCTGAACACTGTGCAGAGGTCGCACTACACTAACTTGTAGCTTTAGTTGAACACTGTGCAGAGGTCGCACTACACTAACTTGGAGCTTTAGCTGAACACTGTGCAGAGGTCGCAGTACACTAACTTGTAGCTTTAGCTGAACACTGTGCAGAGGTGGCACTACACTAACTTGTAGCTTTAGCTGAACACTGTGCAGAGGTCGCACTACACTAACTTGGAGCTTTAGCTGAACACTGTGCAGAGGTCGCACTACACTAACTTGTAGCTTTAGCTGAACACTGTGCAGAGGTCGCAATACACTAACTTGTAGCTTTAGCTGAACACTGTGCAGAGATCGCACTACACTAACTTGTAGCTTTAGCTAAACACTGTGCAGAGGTCGCACTACACTAACTTGTAGCTTTAGCTGAACACTGTGCAGAGGTCGCACTACACTAACTTGTAGCTTTAGCTGAACACTGTGCAGAGGTCACACTACACTAACTTGGAGCTTTAGCTGAACACTGTGCAGAGGTCGCACTACACTAACTTGTAGCTTTAGCTGAACACTGTGCAGAGGTCGCACTACAATAACATGTAAATAATGTAGCTGCCTGCGGTAGTGATAGGATCAGGAAAACAACACCAACCTTCTACAGGTAGCTTTAACTGAACACTGTGCAGAGGTCGCACTACACTAACGTGTAAATAATGTAGCTGCCTGCGGTAGTGATAGGATCAGGAAAACACCACCAACCTTCTACAGGTAGCTTTAGCTGAACACTGTGCAGAGGTCGCATTACACTACCTTGTAGCTTTAGCTGAACACTGTGCAGAGGTCTCACTACAGTAACTTGTAGCTTTAGCTGAACACTGTGCAGAGGTCCCACTACAGTAACTTGTAGCTTTAGCTGAACACTGTGCAGAGGTCGCACTACACTAACTTGGAGCTTTAGCTGAACACTGTGCAGAGGTCGCACTACACTAACTTGGAGCTTTAGCTGAACACTGTGCAGAGGTCGCACTACACTAACTTGGAGCTTTAGCTGAACAGTGTGCAGAGGTCGCAGTACACTAGCTTGTAGCTTTAGCTGAACCCTGTGCAGAGTTCACACTACACTAACTTGTAGCTTTAGCTGAACATTGTGCAGAGGTCGCACTACACTAACTTGTAGCTTTAGCTGAACACTGTGCAGAGGTCACACTACACTAACTTGTAACTAAAAATAATGTAGCTGCTTGCGGTAGTGATAGGATCAGAAAAACACCACCAATCTTCTGCAAGTAGCTTTAGCTGAACACTGTGCAGAGGACGCACTACACTAACTGTAAATACTGTAGCTAATAGGACTAATAGGATCAGAAGAACACCAGCAATTTTCTTCAGGTAGCTGTAAATACTGTAACAACACCTGCCTGCCTGTCAGTAGGAAGATAATAACAGGAACGGATCTAGCTAAACTGAATACAGTGTATATATATATATATATATATATATATATATATATATATATATATATATATATATATATATATATATATATATACACACAACACCTGGGATGCATATATATATATACACAATACACTGTAAGTGCAGCTAACTGACTGACTGTCCTGCCTAATCTATCTAACTTAAATCAAATGACACTGTCTCTCTGTTTCTGTCTCTCAACGCCGGAACACACTACACAGGGCCGACGTGCAGGCGGCCTTATATAGTGTGGGGCGTGTACTAAACCCCCTGAGCCATAATTGGCCAAAGCCACCCTGGCTTTGGCCAATTACAGCTCTCTGTACATACGGCGCTGTGATTGGCCAAGCATGTGGGTCATAGTGCATGCTTGGCCAATCATCAGCCAGCAATGCACTGCGATGCCGCAGTGAATTATGGGCCGTGACACGCCACTCGAATTTGGCGCGAACGGCCCATATCATTCGCAATTCGGCGAACGATCGAACAGACGATGCTCGAGTCGAAGATGGGTTTGACTCGAACACGAAGCTTATCCCTACACTTGAGATGATTATCTGGTTTTTAAAGAAGTCTCTGGTTAAGTGAGCCTTCCTGACGGAAAGGGTAAATACACTGTGATTACATAAATCAAACACGAAACAATGTAGACGTAATAAATGAGACTGTATTGGATATTAAATTACATGACAAATAGAATAATGAAATCTGTCCTCTTGATGTATTTCTAGAAATGTAAGGACCCCCTGAAGAAGACCATAACCTTTGAGGTCGAAATGCATTGGGGCATTTCCATACATCGGATAGTGCAATTTCAAGTGTAAACAATGTATCACCCTTGATGTATAACCTTTCCTAGCCTATTTTGTCTCGCCTTGTATGTAGGAATAACTCTCGGTGGAGCTGCTGGTTTAAGCGGGCTTGTTACCTTCACTCTCCTTCCCTCTGTTTCACCGACACCGGGTCTAGGGTTCCGTTGAGTTTACCTCTGGATGACACACGCACCAACACTTGAGTATGTTTTCAATGCTTTATTAAACCATCAACGAAGGAAGTAGCAGGAGAGAGGCAGAAGGGAAACTGCAGAGGAAACTCAAATACCTTTTTGTAGGTTCTTGAAAAATGTCCTTTGGGGTTGGATATTTCAGTAGAATGCACTCCCTTGGTGGAACACACTCCTTGCACGCCTGGATAGGCCTCTCTCACTTTAAGGAGGAATCTTTAAGGAGTCCATCCCTGTATAAAAAAAAAAAAATTAAATGGAGGAAATCCGGCTAGCAAAAAAGAAGTCTTTAAGTCTGAAGACGTCAAAGCGAACATTATATTTTGACCACGAAGATCTCTTTATACTGACCCTAACTAACTATCTAACTTCAAAGTTCTTTTGTCCATAGTTACCAATAAAACCAGGGATCCGGCAAAGTCAGTGTCTTTCCCGTTTTATCCACTGTGGTAATGAAATAGACAACGTCATCTTTTCCGGGCCTGCAGATGACCACTTTGTCAGCATAGATGTGCCGACCGAAGTTCCAGTGCATAAAACACCCACTAAAACGTTCATCCATTTTAACAGAATATCCAGTCTTTCTGAAAGGCTTAGGTACAGACAAATAGTCCCAAACAGCTTTACTGTACCAAAGTTCCCGGTTAAGTTCAATCACTTGCATTATGTCCTGAGGCACATAAGGGAACTCCAAACCATACTCTGCAGCTACACGCTTGTTTAACATTTTTTGCAAACGTGCATGTTTGGGCAAAGATCTGTCTCTCTCCATACCAGGCGGCACACAAGAATCCAATGATTTGCTCACCATAGACCAAGCCGGTGTCTGTAGTGAACTAGCAACTTTCGATGAAGCCTCGGTAACAGTACTCTGCGGCTCCACACAGGGTGACGTCTTCCCAGAACTCAGGGCTGTCCATTCAGGGAAAGTCATAGCGGAGGCGACATCTTCACCTTGTGACCATAACAGCTCTTGTGACATAGTCTCAAATAAGTAATCATCACCGGAAAGATCCGACATGGATTCTATTTCCGAATCTCCCAACTCTTCCGCTGGCAGATATTTATTTACAGTCCCAGATACATTCCCCATCATGGCTTACCCGTTCCTGACGTGGACTTTGGTAGCTCCAGTTCAGGTAACCTCTGAGGTAGGCCTCGACCACGGCCGCAGGAAGCCTTCACATACAGAGGCGGCTCTCTAATTAGGCAAAGTAGGCGGTCGCCTAAGGCCTCGCCACCGCCTACTTTGTCTAAAGAACCGCCTCTGGCTATCCTCATACTACATCAGTCCCAGGTACAGTCAGCGGAGCTTCGTGCCGCCTCATTCCGAGTACAGTCAGTCCGCCTCCTCTCTGCTTTGTAACAACCCGTCCCACCAGGCACTGCCCAGTCTCCACCCCTTTCAAGAAAACTCCACTGGAACAGCAGGTGTCCTTCTCGTCAGAACACTAGCAGACACACACACAGAGACTGTCAACTGCCCCGCCCCGCCCCGCCCACCAGCAAATCCTGTCCGTCCTTTCATCCGATATCTTGTGCAAGGGCACAGCTAGCACCTCAGCACAGGATCGCGGGGTCCACCCTCCTTCCAGGGCGGGGCTTCCGTGGTGGAGGCGGAGCCAATTCCAGTACGCTGTAGCCTGTCTGTGTGCAGCCGACTGACTGAGCTGTGAGGGGACAGAGCCTTGCTATGTGTGAGGTGCATGGGCTTGGGGGGTGGTACATGTGACTGGGTGGATTACATGTGACTGGGGGATTACATGTGACTGAGGGGATTACATGTGACTGGGGGATTACATGTGACTGGAGGGGGGTACAGGTGACTGGGGGTGTGCATGTGACTGGGGGGGTGTGCATGTGACTGGGGGGTGTACATGTGACTGGGGGGGTACATGTGACTGGGGGGGTGTGCATGTGACTGGGGGTACATGTGACTGGGGGGTACATGTGACTGGGGGGTGTACATGTGACTGGGGGGGTGTACAGGTGACTGGGGGGGTGTACATGTGACTGGGGGGTGTGCATGTGACTGGGGGGGGGTGTGCAGGTGACTGGGGGGTTGAGAGCACTGACACCAGCGCACAGTACTAAGTATTAATTAAAATTAATTGCATATATTAAGAGCCCTGGTGTCAGTGTGCTCTCAGCCCTGGTGTCAGTGTGCTCTCAGCCCTGGTGTCAGTGTGCTCTCAGCCCTGATGTCAGTGTGCTCTCAGCCCTGGTGTCAGTGTGCTCTCAGCCCTGGTGTCAGTGTGCTTTCAGCCCTGGTGTCAGTGTGCTCTCAGCCCTGGTGTCAGTGTGCTCTCAGCCCTGGTGTCTCAGCCCTGGTGTCAGTGTGCTCTCAGCCCTGGTGTCAGTGTGCTCTCAGCCCTGGTGTCTCAGCCCTGGTGTCAGTGTGCTCTCAGCCCTGGTGTCAGTGTGCTCTCAGCCCTGGTGTCTCAGCCCTCAGCCCTGGTGTCAGTGTGCTCTCAGCCCTGGTGTCAGTGTGCTCTCAGCCCTGGTGTCAGTGTGCTCTCAGCCCTGGTGTCTCAGCGCTGGTGTCAGTGTGCTCTCAGCCCTGGTGTCTCAGCGCTGGTGTCAGTGTGCTCTCAGCCCTGGTGTCAGTGTGCTCTCAGCCCTGGTGTCAGTGTGCTCTCAGCCCTGGTGTCTCAGCGCTGGTGTCAGTGTGCTCTCAGCCCTGGTGTCAGTGTGCTCTCAGCCCTGGTGTCAGTGTGCTCTCAGCCCTGGTGTCAGTGTGCTCTCAGCCCTGGTGTCTCAGCGCTGGTGTCAGTGTGCTCTCAGCCCTGGTGTCAGTGTGCTCTCAGCCCTGGTGTCTCAGCGCTGGTGTCAGTGTGCTCTCAGCCCTGGTGTCAATGTGCTCTCAGCCCTGGTGTCAGTGTGCTCTCAGCCCTGGTGTCTCAGCGCTGGTGTCAGTGTGCTCTCAGCCCTGGTGTCAGTGTGCTCTCAGCCCTGGTGTCTCAGCCCTGGTGTCAGTGTGCTCTCAGCCCTGGTGTCAGTGTGCTCTCAGCCCTGGTGTCAGTGTGCTCTCAGCCCTGGTGTCTCAGCCCTGGTGTCAGTGTGCTCTCAGCCCTGGTGTCAGTGTGCTCTCAGCCCTGGTGTCTCAGCCCTGGTGTCAGTGTGCTCTCAGCCCTGGTGTCAGTGTGCTCTCAGCCCTGGTGTCTCAGCGCTGGTGTCAGTGTGCTCTCAGCCCTGGTGTCAGTGTGCTCTCAGCCCTGGTGTCAGTGTGCTCTCAGCCCTGGTGTCTCAGCCCTGGTGTCAGTGTGCTCTCAGCCCTGGTGTCTCAGCGCTGGTGTCAGTGTGCTCTCAGCCCTGGTGTCAGTGTGCTCTCAGCCCTGATGTCAGTGTGCTCTCAGCCCTGGTGTCTCAGCCCTGGTGTCAGTGTGCTCTCAGCCCTGGTGTCAGTGTGCTCTCAGCCCTGGTGTCTCAGCCCTGGTGTCAGTGTGCTCTCAGCCCTGGTGTCAGTGTGCTCTCAGCCCTGGTGTCTCAGCCCTGGTGTCAGTGTGCTCTCAGCCCTGGTGTCAGTGTGCTCTCAGCCCTGGTGTCAGTGTGCTCTCAGCCCTGGTGTCTCAGCCCTGGTGTCAGTGTGCTCTCAGCCCTGGTGTCAGTGTGCTCTCAGCCCTGGTGTCAGTGTGCTCTCAGCCCTGGTGTCTCAGCCCTGGTGTCAGTGTGCTCTCAGCCCTGGTGTCAGTGTGCTCTCAGCCCTGGTGTCTCAGCCCTGGTGTCAGTGTGCTCTCAGCCCTGGTGTCAGTGTGCTCTCAGCCCTGGTGTCTCAGCCCTGGTGTCAGTGTGCTCTCAGCCCTGGTGTCAGTGTGCTCTCAGCCCTGGTGTCTCAGCCCTGGTGTCAGTGTGCTCTCAGCCCTGGTGTCAGTGTGCTCTATTTCAGCGCTGGTGTCAGTGTGCTCTCAGTACTGGTGTGATGGAGCACACTGACAGCAGCGCTGAGATAGAGCGTACTGACACCAGTACTCTTAATATATGCAATTAATTTTTATTGCTTGAATTATTATTTTTTTCCCATTATAGACGTTAATGGGGCCTCAGGTATAGGTTATGCCTAAGGCCTCACAAAGCCTAGAGCCACCTCTGTTCACATATCCCACCTTCCTTTGAACAGGTACAACAGGAGTAGGTGTAGTGGACGCAGAAATCACAGTAATGTCCCCTGATGAGACAGCAGCAGCAGTGTCTCTCTCCAGAACATTGTCAGCAACAACAGGCGAAGTGACAGCCTGCCGTTCTCTCTCTGTAGTAGTAGCAGCTTCTACTGTGGCGATACCTGTTGCCCAAGCCATTCGATAAGCACGGGGCGACGTGGTAGGTTGCTCCACCACAAACTAGTACTCTCCACATTGTGGACATCGGCCAAATGGATGAAGATGTACGGCCAGTCCTTCACATCGGTGGCAGATCATGCCCAGTCCCTCAATATCTCCTGAGGTATACAGAACAAACCTCCCCTGCGGCTTCAAACGAACTCCAGTATCCGTAAGCAGGGCTCCGGTCAACATAGTATTCAATACGGTGCTTGCAGGGACAATTCTCTGCCCCACAATTGGTTGCATCGCCGGAAAAGACATGGCCACACTTTG
Source organism: Aquarana catesbeiana (assembly GCF_042186555.1). Taxonomy (NCBI): domain Eukaryota; kingdom Metazoa; phylum Chordata; class Amphibia; order Anura; family Ranidae; genus Aquarana; species Aquarana catesbeiana. The sequence continues at coordinate 977,079,885 of NC_133324.1, read as the reverse complement.
ATCTTCTCAGCACGATCATGAGGCCTCTCCCTTCCTCTGGCGCCAAACACATACACGCGTCCCACGCGGTATCAAGTAGGGTAAGCTCCTCCCACTTGTTCTTCTGATCACGTAGTTCCCGGGCCTTCACTGGCGCCCGCCGTCTACGCACTCAGAAATAAAGTCCTGCCGTTTAACCCCTTCTCTTTCTGTAAGATTTTGACAAAGTCCAACTCTCACCGTAAACTCCCGGTGAAACACTTCTATAGGTTGCGGAAATTGACGGTCAACAAATCCCAGACGACGCCCCCATGTGTAGCAATAACTCTCGGTGGAGCTGCTGGTTTAAGCGGGCTTGTTACCTTCACTCTCCTTCCCTCTGTTTCACCGGCACCAGGTCTAGGGTTCCGTTGAGTTTACCTCTGGACGACACATGCACCAACACTTGAGTACGTTTTTAATGCTTTATTAAACCATCAACAAAGGAAATAGCAGGAAAGAGGCAGAAGGGAAACTGCAGAGGAAACTCAAATACCTTTTTGTAGGTTCTTGACAAATGTCCTTTGGGGTTGCATATTTCAGTAGAATGCACTCCCTTGGTGGAACACACTCCTTGCACGCCTGGATAGGCCTCTCTCACTAGCCTAGCAGCCAGTACGTAGCACGAACAAAAGTCTCTGCCACAGACTTGTTGGGATGAACCCGTATGATCCTCTGCCACAGGATGGATTGGTTCTTTTGTGGTGAATGTCAGTCACAGTGCTTGAACCTTTAAGCCAACCTGGCAACACTATGCTGTGTAATCATTTTAGGATACGTCCTCCAACCGAGTCACCAGGCCCCTCTCCAGACCAGCACGTTTCATTATCCTTCCATGATGGGTCCTCCCCTGGGATCTCCTCGGTTGTCCAGCTTCTTCACTCTGGATAGACAGCTCAGGACCTTTCCTCGGCCGCTGTGGTAGGCCCCAGACAAGCTTCTGGGCCCACCCCTGGGCCGCAGCAACGCGGGCCTCCAGAACGGAGGACCACGAGATAGCTCTCTAACGCATATCTGTCGGCCAGGAGGGCCAGCAGGTGGCTGTAAAACGAACCCCAAAATATGGCATCTGTCCCATAAATACCCTCGCCCAGAATGCAACTCGGAGGACCACCTCCACCGTGTTGTCTCCGGGACAGAAGAGCATCCATACACTTAGACAAGTTGCCTTTCCAACACTAGCCAGCGGTAACAGCGACACCCACGGCTCAGTATGGAAGCACACGCAACGTCAGCCAGGCTGGAACAGAGGCAAATCTAACCTTCCTAACAAACAAGTTACTAAATTTACCTATCAGATGGTAGATCGCAAATCTACCAGCGCTACATGTATATATCAGAGCTCATATTTTAATAAATTTTTTATATATGTTTTGTGTCTGACCATCCTTTGAAATAATAATAAAAAATCTGTGATTTTTTACAAAATATTTGACTCCTATTTGCTGCTAAAAAGCCCCGCTGGGAACTTTCCACTTTTTTCTTTTCAAAGACTGTAATTGGGGTGTGCAGCCCTCTCAGACTCTCACATATGTGTCGCTCTATGATACATTTAACCGTGTATTACACAAATTGAATATCCTTTGATAGTAGAAAGTGCATTTAAAAAAGGGAAATTAAGTAAAATGTCCTAATTTAAGAAAATATATTTCTGGATATATATTAGAATTAGAATGTGATATTGAGATTATCACTTGAGTATTCATTTCTGATATGAGTTTAACAATTTTATTAATAATATAGATACATTGTAACTGGTTAAGATGACCTTTGGTTGGAAATGAAAACCAGGTTTTGGGGAAATTTGTAATGAATGGGATTAGTTTAGATTAGAATAACAATTTTGTAATTTTACATTTATACAATAAATGCCGTTATTGAGAAAAAAAAAGATTAAAGCGGAGGTTCACACAAAAATTGAACTTCCGCTTTTCAGAACCCTCCCCCCCAGTGTCACATTTGGCACCTTTCAGGGGGGAGGGGGATGCAGATACCTGTCTAAGACAGGAGTCTACTCCCCCTCCCGTCCCCACCGCGCTGTCTGCTGGGGGACACACCAGAGACAGCGGGGACCAGTTAGGAAGCGCAGTGCGTCTCGCGCATGCGCAGTAGGGAAGCGGGAAGTGAAGCCGCAGCGCTTCACTTCCTGATTCCCTTACAGAGAATGGCTGCGGCAGCACCCGAGGACCGAGGGACGATTCGGTCGCGGGTGCCAACATCGCTGGACCCTGGGACAGGTGAGTGTCCTTATTTTAAAAGTCAGCAACTGCAGTATTTGTAGCTGCTGACTTTTATTTTTTTTTTTTTCACGGAACTCCCTCTTTAAGACGAGGTTGTTATTTGTAATACAGCTGCCATAATATTTAACAAAGCCAAGATGGATGGGATGCATAATAAGTTTTTCTACAAAAATGAAATTTTAAGGTTTTTGATAATAACTTGATGTGCGGTCCATGATGTGAGAGTAATGCCCCGTACACACGGTCGGACATTCCGACAACAAAATCCTAGGATTTTTTCAGACGGATGTTGGCTCAAACGTGTTTTGCGTACACACGGTCGCACAAAGTTGTCGGAATTTCCGATCGCCAAAAACGCGGTGACGTCAACCACGTATGACGAGACTAGAAAAGGCCATTTCAGAACCAAGCGCGGCACCCTTTGGGCTCCTTTTCTAATCTCGTGTTAGTAAAAGTTTGGTGAGAGACGATTCGCGCTTTATCAGACTCGTGGCTTTCAGATCGTTTTCTGCGGTTCAGTTTGTGCTTGTGGGTTTGTATCTGCTCTTCCGTGCGTGCAAGCAAGCTACGCGTGACTTGTCATTGTGTTCTTGTTCGTTCGTTACTGTTTTTCAGTTCGCTCTTCACAGGCCTTGCTGTTCTTCAGTGCGTTCTGTTACTTCGTTCTCAGCAGCCGACCGTTTTCTAGCCATGTTTCGTATACGTACTCCTCGTAGAGTTCGTGCTGTGCGGGGGCTTGGGGTCCTGACCTTGACACAAGTCCAGTCCATGAACAGGGTGGGGAGGAGTTCATGGACCAAGAATTGGTTGCTTCAGCGTGACCAGTTCTGTCATATGCCTTTGCTCCATGAGATCCGTGAGAATAATCCTGATGATTTCAGGAACTTTCTCAGGATGACGGACCCCGTGTTTCACCGTTTGTTGGCTTTGCTGACCCCCTATATCAGCAGGCAGGATACCTGCATGAGGCAAGCCATCACTCCAGAGCAGAGGCTCGTCGCCACCCTGCGGTACTTGGTGACAGGGAGAAGCCTGCAGGACCTCAAGTTCTCGACAGGCATCTCCCCCCAGGCTCTGGGGATCATTATCCCAGGGACCTGTTCTGCCATCATCCAGGTCCTGCAGAAGGAGTATATTAAGGTAAGATTTTTATCCTTTAATATCACATTTTATTGTATATAATGTTTGCTAATATATTGTATTTCTTTCCTCATTCCCTAATTACCATGATTGGAATATGCTGTGAATGTCCCCTTTGTCCTGATTCATGCTGGATTTTTATGTAATTATTTTTTGGCCCTTATACATATTTGCCTTCACTTACCTTCCCAGCATGGTCTCCTGCCCCTATATTCACCTCATGTAGTCACTTAACAATGTATTTTATCAGCTCCATAGTAGTGCTTTACCCCAAACACCCCTAAAATGTTTTGAAATGTGATTGGTGCTTCAAATTCAGGCAGAGTAACAGAGGCTTTTTTTGGGTGTCCCCAAATCATTTTGAACCCTCCCTCCCCTCAACTGCTAAGTCAGCTGATAACAATTCTCTATCTATCCTCAATCATCTATCTGCTGACTTTGCCAAACCCATACACACTATACCCATCTCTTTTGTGCTCAGATTTATGGATGAATTCCCAAAGCATGTAGTGCAAGGGCCTGCCTGTATACTTTCAAATGGTACTGTTTAAAGTTTTGGTATCCTATTATTATCTTGATAGGTAATAGCAGAATGTCCAAATGTGCTCAAATGTGTACAGTGTCTATTTATATCTTTGTATTATGACACTTCTTAACTGTCCAGTGGGCTGCCAATAGTGTAACTAAGGAGGGTCTGTTCAAAGTAATACACATTATATAGGCATTCATCTCTCAATGAAGTGAAGAGGGTTACCTGTCCAAGAGTTCCCCCCCTATAATGTTAGAAATGGCCCATGAGAGGGGGGGGGAGGGGGAATCTGATAGGTGTACCTTATACTTTGGTCTTTAAAAATTCCCATAATTAAATAGTATCTTGATGTTGGCCAAGAATGTTTGTGTCTAATCTGCTTTCCATGTTTATGTGCAAAAAGACTAATTTTTTTTTTTTTTTACTTCACAGTTTCCTTCCACGCCACAGGAATGGCAGACTGTGGCCTCCCACTTTGCCCAGCAGTGGGACTTTCCTAACTGCGGAGGGGCAATTGATGGGAAACACGTCCACATCATCCCACCACCCAACTCGGGGTCGTACTATTATAATTATAAGGGGTTCAATAGTATTGTGATGTTGGCGGTGGTGTCGGCTAATTACGACTTCTTGTATGTGGACGTGGGGAAGAATGGCCGGATGTCCGATGGTGGAGTCATCGCCCAGACGGAGTTCTACAGGCGTCTCCAGAATGGCAGCTTGGACTTGCCACCTCCAGAGGACAATGTGGAAGGACTCCCATTCGTCTTCGTTGCGGATGAAGCATTTGCGCTGGGGGACCATCTTATGCGGCCATTCCCGATGAGGATCCTCACCCCAGAACAGAGGGTTTTTAATTACCAGCTGGCCAGAGCCAGAAGAGTGGTGGCGAACACATTTGGAATCATGGCCAGCCGGTTCCACCTATTTCTTACACCCATCCATATGGCGGAGTATAAACTGAATCATATAATCCTGGCGTGCTGTGTTCTACATAACTTTTTATGGCAAAATTCGGCCAACTATGCTGGCTCAGTTGGGCCTGAGGCCGGAATTATAAATGAACCAACGCTGACGGCGCTTGAAAGTGGCCATCCTGACTTGCCCTCCCTGAGTGCCCGTGATGTCCGGTTAAGATACCTTGAGTTTTTTGCGGGTAGGGGGGCCATCAATATGCCAGACAATTTGTGAAACCTTGATCCAATAAAAAAAAAATTACGCAAATCTTTGGTGACATTTACTGCTTGTGTTTGTTTTTGCTGACCCTGACAGAAATGTGGTGAGTCCAGAAAATGGCGTGATTGTGTAACCTTATACAAAGCACTTTTGGGTGTTATTTACTAAAGGCAAAGACACTTTGCACTACAAGTGCACTTGAAACTGCACTGAAACTGCACTTGTAGTGCAAAGAGGATTTGCCCTCAGGAAATAACCCCCATTGTCACAGAAAGCAGCAATTACATCACCACAAAAGTGTTGTAGCGTTGAGACAATAATCCACACATTCTTGATTAACAATCTTTTTAATACCTGCACAATCACACGTGCATTTAGAAAAGGTTTTCAAAACAAACCAACATGTTTGTTGTATAACAATTTTTGGGGTGGCATTATCAAAAATATAAATGTCCATTTAAGATAAAACAGGCATGTTTCAAACCAACAAGAAAGACACAAATCTTGAACTTACAAAGTTCACATTAGGTAGAACTTGAAGGCAATATCAGACATGAGTATTTAGGAACTGTGTTTGATATTGCGTTCAGATGGGGTGAAGTCACCCCAGGAAAAGCCAAATTTGGAAGATGCACACCAATTTAAGAAGTTCAACATGTGCTAGCTGCCATCACGGGGGATCAAGGGACGTGTTTTGGGGGAGAAACCCCTTCCTCACAGCTACTTTATTATTGAGGAAGGGGTTGCATCCATTGATCTCCCGGGATGGCAGATAGCACATGTTGATAAACAAATTTGTCTTTTCCAAAAATGCTAAAACATTTGGAACATTGTAGCACACAAAAAAACAAAGTGATTTGGAGGGGTTTTAAACTCTCCCCAAAACATCAATGATGTTCTTATTTTTTTGAATAACATCATTGATGTTTTTCTTGAGGTTTTCCAATGCTAAATTACACCCCATGATCTCCCCGATCAGGATCTGGACACTTTCTGATGTGAAAGGATCTGGATCCACAACATCACGATCACCTAAAAAGAGAGAAACCAAACAAAAACAGGTATTAAAAATATGCCGGCATCCATCTCTTACCTGAGCCTGTGGTCGCAGACACTCACCTGTTGTGGTGACTAGTTCCACCACGTCTTCCTCCTCCCGCTCTGCTTGCCTTGGGTGGATTTCCCCTTCTTCCAGAGGGGGGGGGGCTCTGATCTCCTCGGATGAGGAGTGTCCTCCGAGTCTTTTAACCCCTATGTAAAACACAAATGGTATACTTAGCACACAGATATTTGATGGCAGAACTATAAATATGAAGCATTGCTTGGAAGTGGGGTACAATTGTCTATTTTGGCAGAGTTCCAAGATGTAGATTTTTTTGTCCTTTATCAAGCTGCAATACTTTACCTGTCTTGTACAAGCTTCACAGATGGAGACCCCCCTATAGTATACACTGGAGCACCTGTGTGGGCCCCCTAATAAAAAGGGTGTTCTTGTGTCCCACATTAGTGCTCCAGCGTCCAGATGTGAAAACAGCTGCTCAGTGTCCTCTCCTTACACAGAATCTAGTTTGCATTTCATTCTAGTAACAAACCCATCTACACAACCAAATTATTTTTATACAAGTAGTCCCTAAAAAATGTGGGCAAATGCATATGGCCAAAACAATGGTGTTTTATAGGCCGAAATAAAAATGTTTGATACGAATGAATAATGTGCCCATGAACATGAAATTTGCCATTTTAAAATGTACAACACTTTTAACAAAAGCACATGGAGCAGCACGAACGTAATAAAGACAAAAAGAATAGGAACACAGGACAACTACTTATTTTTTTTGCAGTACTCTCCTGATCTTCCTGTACTGCTCGTGTTCTCGTAATTTCAGGTCCGACCATCGCTTCCTGAGCTGATCTTTCGATCGTCGTACCCCGAAATTCCGGTGCAGACTCTTGACCACTTTCGCCATGATCTTGGCCTTTCTGACATTGGGGTTGGGGTAAGGTCCATACTTCCCATCATAGTCGGCCTTCTTCAGGATGTCCACCATCTCCAACATCTCCCCAAAGGACATATTTGAGGCCTTAAATCTTCTCCTTCTGGATGCAGATGTTTCCGGCTCTGGGCTTTCCTCCTCCTCCTCGTTGCTATAATTAGCATGCACCTGCTGTGTCACCACCATGTGATCTTCCCCCACTGCGCCGAACGAAAAGGGGCGGGGAATAGACTAGAAAGAACATCAGGGGCGGGCGGATTTACACGCATGCGCAGTGTATATAAAGCGTAACATGCATGCGTATTACGTACGATCTGTGAGTGGAGGAAGGAGCATCGGAGGCGCCGATCGTAATAACGAAGGTAAGAGACAAACTTGGGCCTATACTGCTTCTAGATTGAGGCCTATATTGTAACAAGATTAGGAGAGTTTTGCCTGACATTAGGGTTTGTCTTGTGTTGTGTCTTGCAGTGCAAATGGATATATTTAAAGATACCGACTTTATGGCAATCTTCATTGACATGTTCAGGGAGCTGCCTTGTCTGTGGGAGATAAACCACCCACATTATAAGAACCAAACAAAGAGGAAGGCAGCGCTGGATCAATTGCTGGAAATTGTGAAGCAGGTGATCCCCACGGCAGACATCACATATTTGAAGATCCAATTGGTGGCATGAGGAGCACTTATCTAAGGGAGCGCAAGAAAGTCCAGGATTCGCAGAGATCCGGAGCAGCAGATGACATCTATGTCACCAGGATGTGGTACTATGACAGGCTGCATTTTCTGGCAGGTCAGACTGAACCCAGGCCAGCACTCTCCAGTCTTCCTTCCACGCTTCTTTCCCCCCCAGCTGAGGCTTCTGACGCCCAACCTGGGCCTTCCAGGCAGCAACATGTGGAGGAGCCCAGCTTGAGCCAGGTATAGCATTCCTCTAAATATTTCAGGTTTTCCAATCAATGATGTTTTACTAGATGTTAGTTTGGAGTACTAATTTATGATTGTGATTGATGATGCAAAACATAAAACCATGTCCCTTTTTCATACACAGGGAAGTCTAAGCCAGGAGGTGGCCGGGCCGAGCAGGCTGCCTGATATGCAGGACCTTTCCCTGCACCCGCAAAGAGAAAGTGGCAGGAAGAGGAGGCTGCCATAGGTCTCATTTGGAAGGCTACAGAGGCCCTGAGATCCCCCCACACTGGGGAGGAGGACTTTGCTGGCATAATTGCCTGTAAAATGCAGCAGATGGAGGAGGGCCAACAACTCATGTGTGAGTCCTTAATGTTGGAAGCTCTCAATAAGGGGTTGAGGGGCCAAATAACATCTGCTACCCACATTTGTGACCTCACACATGGTCCTCCTCCTCCTCCTCCTCCTCCTCCTCCTCCTCCAGGTCCTACTAGTCCTCCTCCTCCTCCAGGTCCTACTCCTCCTCCTGCCACATCTCCAACAGCAGAGCCACAGCCAGGAAGGAAGCGTGGAAGGAAGACCAGAAAGTGATGAACCAGGATCAAGTCTGGTCTGGCAAAAGATGCAGCCTCTTGTGGTACCACAGCCTGGGGACACAGATGTCATCTGCTGCTTTCCGGATCTCGGGGACTTCTGGACCAGACTGCACTCCCTTACATATGGACTCCTCAGGCCACCAATTTTCATGTTTAAGAATTGATGTCTGCCCTGGGGGTCCAAGGCTTCGCTAATTTCTGCTGTTTCTCCAGCACTGCCTCCCTCTTTGTTTGGTTCTGAGCCTTTAATAAAGGATTTTTGGTATCAATTATACTCTCCTATGTGTGTTTTCCTTCAAAAAGGACACTTTGTTTGTGAGGATTTAGGTACATTTCTAAAGTACAATGTGAAATTAACAAGGGACACCAACACCAAACAATCTCCTTGAGAAAAGATATCAATGGTGTTGTGGTAACTTGACACACAAAACACACACAAAAATATTCTGGAGTAAAACTAAAAATAAAATAAAACAAAGATCAGCCTTGGAAAAAATACAAACCTAAAAAAAATTATAAAATTCTGCCTTTAAAAAAAAAAGAAAACAACACAAAAATATTTTTGTCAGATGTGACAAATCAAAATATATTAAGGGAATCCCGATAAATAATAAAGAAAGAAGTTTGTGAGAAGTCTGTGTGAATATAAGCAGCAAAACTAATTCATTCTTCTCACATTATAAAGAAGAAGAGAGTGCGCTGTATTAAACCATTTTTAACATTGCACCGTGACGAAAGTGCTGTATCCATTGCGAACGCTAAGTTTACCAGACCGAGCTGTTCCGTCTCGGAATTTCTTCTGAGCATGCATGGCACTTTGTGCGTCGGAACAGGCCACACACGGTTGGAATTGACGCGATCGGATTTTGTTGTCGTAAAATTTTATAGCCTGCTCTCAAACTTTGTGTGTTGGAAAATCCGATGGAAAATGTTCGATGGAGCCCACACACGGTCGGAATTTCCGACAACACGCTTCGATCGGACATTTTCCATCGGAAAATCCGACCGTGTGTACGGGGCATAATAATAAATAAAATTTAAATATAGGAGACCCATCACATCGAGTCCCCACACCCTGTTAGGATAGATCCTACCTGCAGCCAGTTGTTTTATAGTTTTTGATCTGGCTGAGAGCTTTCTGTTCTGTCATATACTGATTGTTGGTCCTTTTGTTTTTATTTATTTTTATTCTATTTTTTTTTTTTTTTGAAATGCAAAGCAGAATGTGTGGATTGTGAAATTATGTGCCCCTTTTCCTTGTAAGTGCTGTGGTATAAGCAGAAGAATATTTTGGACTTATGGACATCTCTGCATGACCGCAGGGTATTGTTATCATTTATTATGTTATGACATCAGGAAAATAATGTCAGATGGAAACTAAGGACTTGTGTTATCTTGCTAAAACTAACGACAGGACAAGCAATGAGAATTTATAATATTGCCAGGAAAAAGTTGTTTTTTTGAAACATGAAAGCGGAGTTCTTACATAAACAGCGTGATAGAAAACAAGCCATTGTAATATATTTATGCAAGCTGGACCCAGTAATGAAGGGTTCATCCCAATATATCAGAGCTGTAACTTTATGCAAAGGTGCTATTAGACAAAGTTACAGACATTATTTTGGTCAAATATTTAATTTTTAATGGTCCCACATTCTGCACAGCAAATATACAGCTAACTAAATGTTTGTCTAATGAAAGGTTCAAAATATGAATTTGTTTGGTTTATGTACAAATCTAACAATGAAAAATGCATACATTTGAATCCAGCCACCTTATTACCTCTATTGGAGGAGGCTGGAATCAAAGAAAAACCACATGTGTTACATTGATGATGTAGGAATCAGCTGCTGTGAGCCCAGTGCAGGACACACTCCCTGAAGACCCAGATATTTCATTTTTTTGTAGATTTGATCCCAGTTTTATACTGAGGATGCAGTTTATCACCCAGAAGGATACTTTGTATTCAGAGTCATTGGATCCTTTTTCCCCAGCTCAAGAAGCAGAGCTCTATGTTTTAGCAAAGCCTGTGAGCTATAAAAAGAATGTATATTTATATAGATAGTAGAGAATTAGAGAGCTTTTGGTTCCATTTGAAGGGACAGAAGTTTGTTTTTACTTTGGCAAGTAAACCAATCAAGCATGCCAAGTTAATTGATTGTCTGTTTTCAGCCTTCCAGGTTCTCTTGCTGAGGTAGCCATACTAACATTAAAACTCACACATGGAAGCAGACAACTAAGGATGCTGCATTACAGCCCCGGACACTTGCTGGGTCTGCGCAACTCACAGATTCCACCCTAGTTCTGGCCCAGTATAGCTGGGATTAATAATTCAACTTTAAGGACCCCAGAATGAGAAGAACAAGTGGTCCACAGGGGCAACTTCTTATGAAACAGGACTTTGGAAAAGGTAATCATTTATGTCTGGCAGCCACTCTTTTCCCTCCAGCTTGACACATGGACCGTGTGATCAGTCACAAGCAGTTATGGCTGCCTTAGTAAATGAGCATGAAATAGAGCCAGGGTTCTCCACAGTTGTTTTTATAATATACCACTTCTTGTTTTACCTGTTACCAAAGGTGTTACCAAAAGCTGAACATCCCTCCCAGAGATTACAAAAAGATATATCCAGATGCCCAAGTCAGTGAGGCACGGAACGAGAAGGACTGAAAGGAGGGGTAGTGTAGGGCCGGGCATGACAGTGTGCCCAAGGGAGACACGGAAAGGGTTAACAAAGTAAGGAGAAAGGTAGTATGGGAATAGGGGAGGTAAGGTAGGAAATACTGTATTGTGAGAAAGGGGAGTGGTAGTATTTAAAGGGGGGGGGAGTAAAAGGGGGCAGTGTGAGGAGAGTGCATCAGAGGAGGCAGTTTTACATACCTGCTCCTTTACAATGGTCGCCATTGAGGTGCTTTTGGAGAGACTCAGGAAAGCAGCTGAACAAAAGGGTCCCGAGTGGCTGCAGAAGCAGATAGGAGACATTGGGGACCAGCGTTGGGTGAGATGTCGTACCGCGCGTGGAGGTCGCGGCCTCCGGCGCGTTTTTCTCCAGGGCCTGCATCTCGGCCCGCACGGGTACCCAGGAGCCAGAGGGAGGATCGGTCGGTCCCCCCAGGGAAAAGGAGGCAGCTACAGGCAGATGCGGCTCCCGGGCAGTCCACACGCCGCCGGCCGCACTCGGGAGGCGGGGCCACGGGCCAACATGCCGCCGGTTCCCTGCCAGAGGATAGCAGAGCACAGCACAGTGCATCCACAGCGCGGGGGGGACATCCAAAGAGAGCGGTGAGGAGGGAGGAAGAGCCAGGCAGGGTCCAGACAAGGGATGCGAGAGAAGAGGAGAATGTTCGGAGGGGGCGGAGCTTAACGGCGGAGCAAGCTGCTGGAGTCAGTACTGGAGATGGTCAGTTGATCACTGGACAGAAGAGCAACAAGTCGGATGGAGGAGGGGACAAGCGGGGAAGCACACGGGTGGTCAGGACAGGTCAGTGACGCCTGTCTGACGGCAGCAGACCTTCCGGGGTGAGGAGGGCCCCATCACCAACTCACGCTACGGCCTCTGGGGCGTCTCCACCCAGGCGGCTTCCCAGTCAACCAAGCGTGGAGTCTGACGATCGGTCGGAAGGGGAGGTGTCTGAAGAAGATGAAACGGAAGTGCCAGTGAGGGAGCACACCGCGACGGCTGTGGGGAGAGTGCCTGGTCAGCCTGGTAAGTCTAATACTTACTTATCATTGTCTGGGGCATTACAGGATTTGACGGGGTGATGGGTGCGGGTGTAGTAGTGCCTGGGATTTCTGGGTTGCAGCCGGGGGGGGGCGGCCGGACCAGCAACTGGCAGGTAACAATTCTGCCAGTGCTGGGTCTGGTCAGCAGCTGACGGTTTTCTTGCAGGGTCTGCGGGACTTAATTGGTAGGTTTGAAGGGGGACAGGGGCAGCCACCTCAAGTGGCCCCATGGACGGCACAGGTAACGGAGTCAGGGTACAGGAGTAATGGGGTTGGGGGGGTAGTGGCACCCCCAGTGGTTCTTCCCCCCAGTCAATCAGGGGCCGGAGTTGTTGCGGAGGAGGCAGGAGAAAAAGGGTCCTCGGAGAAGGCGGAACGGTTAGACGTGGTCAGGTTAGCGGATGCTGCGAAGTGTGAGGTTTACATCTGCTTCGAGGGCCCCTTGGGAGCACATCTGAAACAGGAGGTCCGGGAAAAGATTCAAAAAGGTGAGTACATAGAGATTTTTTCCCTACTACCATTGGAGAAATTTAACCTGGACAGGGTTAAACCCGATTCCTCCAAGAAGGAGGATGAAGAAAAACTGAGGTACCGGCTGATACCGCGGACATTTGTTAATTGGCTACAAGCCTTCGCCATCATGGCGAGTGTCATTGGCGAGAAGAACCCCTAGCATTGCTCGGCGTTGTTCTGTTACATGGACGCGATTGGAGAGACGCATAGGGTGTACGGGGTTCTGCTTGGCTGAGATATGACGAGCAGTTCAGACAGCGGAAGGCAGTCAGATCATCCTTACGTTGGGATCATAAAGATATTAGCCTCTGGATGCGGCTGATGTCATCGGCGAGGACCCCACCTCAGCCTTTTCAAGGGGGGGCCGGGGTACACAGTCCTCAGGACCGTCGGCCGGAAAAAAGTGGGGAGTGTGCTGGCAGTATAATGAGGGGGCCTGTAAATTTGGGGGGCATGTAAGTTTAAGCATGAATGCTCATGGTTTGGGGGCGCCCACACATTGTCGAGATGTTTTAAGAGAGGGAAGCGTGCCAGTGACTCTACACCAAAGAGGGATGACGCTGGTGAGGGTGGAAAAAATGCTACCTTTTCTAAGTAAGTATCCGGATCGGGGAGCAGCTCAATTGTTAGAGTCAGGTTTTAAGGAGGGCTTTAAGATTCCCTTTCATTGGCGACGGTTCCGCCTATGGCACGGAATTTGAAATCGGCATTGCTGCATCGGGAAATAGTTGGGGAAAAATTGCAAAAGGAAGTGACGTTAGGGCACATGGGGGGGCCGTTTGCCACCAAACCATGGCCGGACTTGGTGGTATCACCGTTGGGGGTGGTACCCAAGAAGCAACCTAATAAGTTTCGTATGATACACCACTTATCCTTCCCAAAAGGGGGTTCAGTCAATGATTTCATTGACCCGGAAGAGTGTACAGTGTCTTACACGTCATTCGATGCGGCAGTAAAATGGGTGCGGCGCTACGGAAAAGGGGCCTTAATGGCCAAAGCGGATATAGAATCGGCTTTCCGGTTGTTGCCGGTACATCCAGAGAGCTCCCGGCTGTTGGGATGTCACTGGCAGGAACAGTTTTACGTTGACAAATGTTTGCCCATGGGCTGTTCAGTTTCATGCGCCATGTTTAAGGCATTTAGCTCATTTTTAGAATGGGTAGTTAGGGAGGTTTCGGGCCTAGACTCAGTTATACACTATTTGGATGATTTTCTGTGTATAGGCCCCCCTGCTTCCGCTGTGTGTGCGATTCTGCTTTCAACGTTGCAACACATCGCAGGCAAGTTCGGAGTGCCATTGGCGGCTGAGAAGACTGAAGGCCCCTCGTCGGAAATTAGTTTTTTGGGGATAGTGATAGACGCGATAGCTATGGAATGCCGGTTGCCCAGAGGTGAGTTGGAGGAGCTGCAGAAGGAAATTCGGGATATCCACGGATTGCGGAAGGTGCAGTTGAGAGCTCTTCAGTCGCTGTTGGGTAAGTTGAATTTCGCTTGCAGAATTATCCCCATGGGGCGGGTTTTTTGCCGACGGCTGTCGGCTGCCACAGCGGGGGTAAAAATACCAACTCACTTTATTAGGCTGACAAAGGAGCATAGAGAGGATTTGAAAGTTTGGTATGAGTTTTTAGCCACATACAACGGGAGGGCAGTGTGGATGTCTGGCACGGTGAGCAATTTTGATGTGGAATTGGTTACTGACGCGGCAGGCTCCACAGGTTTTGGTGCATATTTTCAGGGAAGATGGAGTGCAGAGCCCTGGCCACAGTCGTGGGAGAAGGCGGGATTCCTCAGAAATTTGGTGCTGCTGGGTGGTGTTAGCCTTGGAATTATGGGGGGAGGCCTGCCGGAATTTGAAGCTTAGGATCAATTGCGACAACATGGGTGTTGTACAGGTGGTGAACCGTATGTCAGCAGCTTCGCAGCCGGTCATACGGCTGTTGAGACAGCTGGTGTTTAGGTGTTTAAGTCTAAACATTTTTGTTTATGCGGTTCACATTCCAGGTGTGGACAATGCGTTGGCTGACTCCTTGTCTCGTTTTCAGTGGGACAAGTTCAGGGAGCTGGCGCCAGGAGCAGACAAGGAAGGAGCTCCTTGCCCGGATTGGATGTGGGAGCTGCCTTTGGAGTCACCGCGGGATGGATTAGGCGGTCAGTAAGTGATTCCACTTGGACGGCCTACAGTAAGGTATGGAAGGAGTGGTCAATGCTGGTGCAGGAGGCTGGTGTGGTGACGCTTGGATCGGAAGGGAGATTATTAGTGTTGTACTTAGTGGCTAGGAACATGGAAAGTGGTTGCGCAGTATCTTCAATTGATCGTAAACTGGCAGGCTTGTCGTTTCTGTTTAAATTAATGGGGGGTGAAGATTGGACTAAGGATTTTTGGGTTCGGCAGGCCTTAAAAGGCTATCGGAAGCATCATAAACAAAGGGATGCGAGAAGGCCTGTCACTTTTGCGAACCTGGTTTCCATATGCGCAATGTTGAAGTTTGTTTGTTCATCGCATTATGAAATGCGAATGTTTACAGCGGCGTTTTCACTGGCTTTTTATGGGGCTTTTCGTATAGGGGAGTTGATTAGCCCGTCTAAGTATGTTGGGGGGGGTTGTTGGATCAGGACGTGCAGTTGGTAGGAGATAAGGTATGTTTGTGGCTGCGGAGGTCTAAAACTGACCAGCAAGGTAAAGGGGTGGTTGTGTCCCTGTTTGTCTTACCAGGGTCAAGGGTGTGCCCAGTGGAGGCGGTTCGGGAATTTAGGTCAGTCCGGCGTGATGGGGCGGGACCGTTCCTGAGACATGAGGATGGTTGTTGTCTGTCACGATTTCAATTTATAGCGGTTTTTAGAAAATGTTTACAAAGGGCTGGTTTGGTTGGTGCAGAATATGCTTCACACTCCTTCCGCATAGGGGCAGCTACTGAAGCTGCCAGATGCAGGCTGGATGAAGCTGCTGTGCGCAGGCTCGGGAGATGGGAGTCTAGGAGATTCAGGTCTTATATAAGACCTAGTTTGGTAATTGAATAAAAAAAAAAAAAAAACAACAAATAGGACACGTAATATGCAAGGGATAAAGTGTTGCGGTTAATAGTGGGTTAGTTCGTAGTGTTGAGAGTAAGAGAGTGTCACAATCTTGTGTTTTTGTTTCATTGCAGATGGATGCCCGGTTCTGGATCGTAGGTCACTCCTATGTTTGCTGGGGGGCCAGGAGAGGTGACGTACGTCCGGAAGGTAGACAACTGGGGATTTCCAGAAGGGAGGCTTACATACGCTGGTTAGGCAGACCGGGGATGTTGTGGGGTAGAGTAATGGGCGAAGTGGAGAGGTATGTCCGGTTGGACAGACCCCCTGACGTTCTGGTGATTCATGCGGGTGGGAATGACTTGGGGGTCCGGTCAGTCAGGGATCTGATGGCGGACATCAAAAAGGATTTTATGCTGTTACGGGAAAAGTTCCCGGGCACCATGTTAGTCTGGTCAGACATAGTGGCTCGCACAACATGGTGCTGGGCTAGATCAGTGGCGAGCATTAATAAGACACGGATTAGAATCAATAAGGTGGTGGGGAGATTTGTCAGACAGAATGGCGGTATTGTTATTCGGCACAGAGAGTTGGAGACGAACGTGGGATTGTACCTGAGGAGGGATGGTGTTCATCTCTCGGATGTAGGGATTGACTTATGGTCCTTAGGTTTGCAGGAGGGGATACAGCAGGCTCTGAGGGTGTGGAGGTGCCCTCAAACGTAAGGTGGTCACGCTTTAGGGCTGTGGCTGTTTTATTCTTTGATGGGGGCGGTAAACGGATGGATTAAAAGGGGTGGGGGGCTCATCATTTGCATGTTCCCCTCCGGTGTATTCCTGAACGGTGGAGGGAATACTGGGTTTGGTGGCGCTGCGGGAAGCGGTTGTCTCCGAGCGGCTACAGCTGGAGGCCTATTTGTTTGGTAAAAGTCCCGCAGTGCGTTGGTTATCCGTGGTTAAATAGTTATATATTTATATATATTTGGAAAAGGTGGGTCAGCGTCAGAGACCATCAGACTGGGGTTAACAGTTACGTTATTAATGTGTCATTGTTTGTTTATTGGTTATTTATTGGTTATTTATTTGGAGTATTTATTTGGAGTTGTTTTAATAAAAGAGGCTGTTGTGGCCATGTTACTCCATAAATAAAGGTGTGGTCTCATCATTTTTAGGTGGGGTTGTTAAGTTATGGGTTTTTGGTATGTAAAAGGGGGAATTGCAAAATGGAATGGAGGTGACATTTGGACTACACTGGTCAAGGATCTTACGAGTATGCATTTTGTCTGTATGGACATGTTTTCTGGATGTCCAGTGGCAAATGCTACTGCAAAGGCCACAGTAAAAAGTGTTATCAGAAGTAGTTTGTAAGTACAGAGTGCAGAATCTACAGAGAGTAACAGAGGAAATCATTTTTATAGGAGAGTCCTTACTAGAAGTTTTGAGGTTTTATTTTTACACTCGCTACTGTCTATAATGTAGCAGAAAAAGTAGATTAAGAAACAAAACTTTTGCCTGAATGTTTTCTTTTTTTTTTTTCTTTCTTCAAAATGTTTTATTGATTTTAAGCACGTAAATACAGGATACATTTTAGATATTGTAAGTCGTGCAACGACATTGTGATCACATATGAAACATGAGGAACTCATTAACTATTCATTAATAACCAACAGTTTGCCAGAAATACCAATAAAGGAGGCAAAGATACAAATAAAGGTCACTCTCTCCCATCACAGCACCCCTATTGGGAGCACTTTTGTGCCACAAGGGGAGACAGGACCCAATGTATGCATGTTGAATACAGTTAATTACTTCCATCAATAGGTATTATTTTATATTCTTTTTGTAGTAAGCATAACTAGAGTGGGTTGAACATATTGCTCGGTCAAGAAAGGTATAAAGGTGAGATTAACATTTTAAGTATCAATTGCAGCATTAGACCAGTTTGCCCAGGGTTGCCATTGTGTACGGGATTTCGTTGCCTGACCATTGCTGGCGGCCGTCATTGTCTCATAACTGAAGTGAAGTGAAACTAGATCTATTATTTGTGTGATAATTGGAGTTTTGTCAGACTTCCATTGTCTTGTTATATTAAGCCTGGTGGCCAATAAAACATGGGTTGTTGTGTGTCTCAGAGGGTAGGGTATGGTTTCTATGTTGAGGTTTAGTAGTGCAAGTTCAGGTGAGGGGGGAATCGAGAGTTTGGTGATGGTGGAGATAAGTTTAAATGTATCAATCCAATATCTCTGGATGAGGGGACAAGTCCAGAAAATATGGAACATGTCGCCCTTGGCGGATTTACATCGCCAGCATGTATTGGGATTTTGGGGGCTGAAGGATGCCAGTTTAGCTGGTGTCAGGTACCATCTTAGCGATATTTTCTGAGTGAGTTCCCATAGAGTTGAGCATTTAGTGGCTTTGTAAATGGACTTAAGAGCATATTGCCATTGTGTGTCAGAGTAAGTGCATGTAAGATCTGATTCCAATAGATGGTGTGGAGCCAGTTTAATGAAGGTCGCTTTTTTATGAAGAAGGTTATAAAACTAAGATATGCCTTTGGTTTTTGGGGTAGTGTTTGCGAGATTGTCATGCCTTCTTTAATAAGGCTTGTAATTTTCCTATTGACGCTTTGGTTTAATTAGATTACTCTATGCTGCCATCTAGTGGCCATTTTGTATAACTGCGCTATATCTATTTTAAAGTAGTTATTTAGAATAGCTGGTTAGATTTGGTACATACAAGCCTCCGTAATTTTAATCCCATCAGGCCTTGCATCAGCTTCCTCCAGTCTTTTCCTCTTTCCTTCCTATGGAACCAACTACATCTGCTGCCTTGCTCTACGCTAGCCATTCGGATCCATCTTCGGTATGTTTATTACTTATATCTTCAGCTAGATAGATAGATAGATAGGGTGGCACTAATTGTATGATCTTTATTAATTGCATTTTGTCTGTATCTGTTACAGTTTTACTGTAACTTGATACTTGATACTGCGTTTTGTCTAGTATCAATAAAAGTTCAAAAGGATTCTGCGCCTACTGGCATGCATAGGTATGAGAGGAGTTAACAGTGTGCCCAAATACACCTCAGTCACGTGTAGTGAGGGGCATAACAGTAAAATGAAGGCTTCTAAGCACGGCTGGCATACAGAACAGCAGTAAATCAAAGGCTTCTAAGCACGGCTATCATACAGAACCCCAGTAATACAACAGTGTTATCAGCTTCCATATAGCCGGACACCATGTCACAGACAAAGTCAGAGCACTTTGAGACAAGGTCGGAAGTTTACTCCACGAGCACAAGGAGGTCAGTGAAAAGCGAAGTAATTGCCAATGCCCGCGCAAAGGCGGAATCTGCAAAAGTAAAAGCTGACTTTGCGGCAAAGGAGGCCAAAATAAAATCTGCGTTCGCCAAAAAAGAGATGCAAATGCAACTTAAATTAGAAAAGTTGAGCATGGAAACTGCACTAGAGGAACTAGCTGCAGAGAAGGAGTCAGCGGCTGCTGCAGCTGAGGCAGACATCTTATGCCGCGTACACACGGTCGGACTTTTCGGCTACAAAAGTCCGACAGCCAGTCCGACAGACTTTCGACGGACTTTTGGTGGACTTTTGGTGGACTTTTGGCGGACTTTTGGCAGACTTTCTTACGAACGGACTTGCCTACATACGATCACACAAAAGTCAGACGGATTCGTACGTGATGACGTACACTGGACTAAAATAAGGAAGTTGATAGCCAGTAGCCAATAGCTGCCCTAGCGTGGGTTTTTGCCCATCGGACTAGCACATAGACGAGCGGATTTCTGGGTCCCGCGTAGTTGCGATATAAAGATTTGAAGCATGTTTCAAATCTAAAGTCCGTCAGATTTGCGGCTGGAAAAGTCCGCTGAAAGTCCGCTGAAAGTCCGGGGAAGCCCACACACGATCGGATTGTCAGCCGTATTTTGTCCGTCGGCGTCCGTCGGACTTTTGTAGATGAAAAGTCCGACCGTGTGTACGCGGCATTAGAAGAACTTGCAAAGCCCACCAGTGAGCGGCTCAGCAATGTACTTGAAAAAAAATCAGTTCCTGACGACGGTGTAGAGTGTACCTCAGAATATGTGCGGCGACACGCTGAACCAGACAAATGCCCGCTTACAGCGCCGAGAGCGGAATCAACCCCTGCCATTCACACGCCTTACGTCAAGCAAGAAAGTAAACACGCACTCAGTCAATTTTCAGCACATTCTGCATCTGGGCTATTAAAACACTACGTCACAGTTGTGTAAATCGAAAATGAAGAACGACGGGTTAAAAGACACAGCGACAGTATCTCTGATGACCGCAAATACCCCCCAAGTTCCTGGCACAACAGAGCGCCCCCTGGTTACTCACACAACGAACAAGGTATGTCAGATTTCTTCAAGTTCTTAGCACGACGTGAACTGTTAGTAAAGGGACTTGCAAAGTTTAATGATCGCCCTGAAAGTTATAGAGCATGGCGTTCGTCCTTCAGAAATGCAACTAGGGACCTTGATTTAAAAGCAAGTGAAGAAGCCGATCTCTTAGTCAATTGGCTGGGGAAAACTGCAAACTCCAAATAGCCAAAGCAGAAGGAGACTTGCCAGGCCTTGCCTTTCTGGACACAGCCCGTGGCGTTAACTCTATAGTGCAAAAGCTACCCTACAGCCTTCAAGAAACCTGGGTTACACGAGGCTCCAAATACAAGCAAAAGCACAACGTCCCCTTCCCACCATTCTCTTATTTTGTGGACTTTATTCGCTATCAAGCAAAGGTTAAAAATGATCCTAGTTTTGACATCTCATCATCTGACTCTGCTCTCCCTAGGTCAAGTAAGCCTGCTCTAACCCACAACTTCAAAGACGCACCTGTTGCAGTACGCAAAACAAGTGTATCTCCAACACAGAATCCAAGCAGAGAGTGTCCTCTTCACAAGAAGCCTCATTCATTGTTACAGTGCAGAGGTTTTAGAGAAAAGACTCTCCAAGATCGCAGAACCTTCCTCAAGGAAAACAGACTTTGTTACAGGTGCTGCGCATCAACTTCTCACCTTGGGAAAGACTGTAAGGTGAGCATCAACTGCTCTGAGTGCAACAGCACAGAGCACAACACAGCTCTACATCCAGGGCCAGCACCATGGACTCTTACACCCTCACCCCAAGTGGAAGAGCACGGCGGGGAGCAACAAGACACAGTACCTCCTGTAGTTACACCCCGGTGCACCCAAGTCTGTGGAAAAGGTCTGTCTAACAAATCCTGCTCTAAGATTTGTCTTGCTACAGTTTACCCCACGGGTCGCAGAGAAAAAGCAGTGAAGCTATACGTGATCCTGAACGATCAAAGCAACAGATCACTCGCCAGCTCAGCCTTCTTTGACACTTTCAAAATCAAGGAAGCCGGCTCTTCATACTTACTCAAGACTTGTACAGGGGTAAGTGAAGAAACTGGGAGAAGAGCCATTGGTTACCAAATCAAATCCTTTGACGGTCAGACAACCCTGCCTCTGCCAACTCTAATCGAGTGCAATCAGTTCCCAACAGACAGAGAGGAGATCCCTACACCAAAGGTGGCACTTCATCATGGAAATCTGAAAGGCATAGCACATCTCATCCCTAAACTGTATCCCCAGGCTGAGACAGCGCTTCTCCTTGGGAGGGACATCATCAGAGTTCACAAGGTGAGAAAACGAATCAATGGTCCTCACAATTCCCCCTATGCCCAGAAGCTAGATCTGGGATAGGTCATCATAGGCAACGTATGCCTAGGGAGTGTTCACAAACCAACCAGCGTGAACTCTCTCTATACAAGGACACTAGAAGGCGGGCGTCCATCCCTATTTCAGCCTTGCACCAACAGATTCCTTGTAAGAGAGAAGCCTGCCAGTGTAATTCATTCCAACCCTTACACCGCTAATCTTCTTTGTCATGAAGACAGAGATCATTTAGTGTGCTCAGTTTTTCAAAGGACTAAAGAAGATCACAAAATTGGCCCATCTATTGAAGATCATATCTTCTTGGAGACAATGAGACAGGGATTCTACAAAACCAATGAAAACAGCTGGGTGGCACCCCTGCCTTTCAAAGCGCAGAGACCCCGTCTTGCTAACAACAGAGAACAAGCTTTGAAAGGCTTTTCTTCCCTCAGATCCAATTTAAAAAAAAAAAACAGAAATGAAAGGGCATTTCTTCTCATTCATGAGTAAGATGTTTGAGGATGACTATGCTGAGATAGCCCCACCTCTAAAAGACAATGAAGAGTGCTGGTACCTACCAACCTTCGGCGTCTACCACCCCAAGAAGCCAGGTAAAATCTGGGTAGTGTTTGACTCCAGCTCACGGCATCAAGGGGTCTCATTAAATGATGTCCTCCTAAAGGGACCAGACAACACACTTCTTGGTGTTCTCATCAGATTCCGCATAGTTGCAGACATTCAGCAAATGTTCCACAGCTTCCAAGTCAAGGAAGAACACAGGAACTTCTTGAGATTCCTATGGTTCAAAGACAATGACCCTACTAAAAACATTACAGAATACCGCATGAAAGTGCACGTTTTTGGTAACAGTCCATCCCCTGCTGTTGCCATCTATGGACATAAGCTATCTGCCTAAGAAGGTGAGAAAGATGTTACTCAGTTTATTGAAAGAGACTTTTATGTAGATGATGATCTGAAATCACTTTCTTCACCCGAAGCTGCAATAAGTCTACTCAAGAGGACTCAAAGCACACTTGCCTCTTAAAATCTCAGACTGCATAAGATAGCATCAAACAGCAAGGTCGTCATGGAGGCCTTCCCTTCCCAAGATTATGCCAGTGACTTCAAAGATCTGGACTTAGCTACAGACTCCCTTCCTATGCAACGCAGCCTAGGACTCAACTGGGACCTCAAGTCTGACACCCTTACCTTTCAGGTTGACTAAGAGCCAAAGCCCTTCACACGGCGAGGTGTCTTATCCACCATCAACAGCCTGTATGATCCACTCGGGTTTGCAGCACCAGTTACCATCCAAGGTAAGATTCTGCTTAGAGAGCTTACCGCAGACACATGTGATTGGGATTCTCCACTACCTCTTGATAAAGAGACATTATGGGTAACATGAAGAGACTCTTTAAAAACTTTATTCAACCTACACATACATAGACCATACACCCACTTTCCTCCCACAAGGGTTCAGTCTACAAAGTTATGTGTATTCTGCGATGCTTCAGTTAAAGCAATTTGAGCAGTAACCTACCTCAAGTCAGTAGACATCGAGGGCCAAGTTCATATTGGGTTTGTTATGGGCAAAGCCAAGCTAGCACCATGTCCTGAAACCACCATTCCAAGATTGGAACTGTGTGCTGCTGTACTAGCAGTAGAACTAGCAGAACTTATTACATCTGAGATGGATCTAGAACTTGAGGACACAGAGTTTTACACAGACAGCAAGGTAGTGTTGGGCTACATTTACAACGAAAGTAGGAGATCTTATGTCTATGTACACAACAGAGTCCTAAGAATCAGGAAGTCTACACAGCCCACCCAGTGGCGTTATGTCTCAACTGATCATAACCCAGCAGATCATGCTACAAGGTCTGTACCAGCATCCCGTCTCAAAGATACTACATGGCTCACAGGACCACTCTTCCTGTACAAGTCAGTGCCTACCACTCCAGTAAGGGAGACATATGTACTGCTAGAACCTGAATCTGACTCAGATATCCGTCCTCAGGTTTCCACACTACATACAACAATTTCTAACCAACTGTTGGGATCCAAGCGCTTCCACAAATTCTCCATTTGGAAGTCCTTACAAAGAGCTACTGCTTGCTTGGTTCACAATGCCAGACCTTTCACATCTATACCTAATGATCTTGAAGATCCTTTCTTGCTTACACCTTCCACTTTGCTCACTCAGAAAGTTGAGGTGATCACAGCTCCTCCAGTCAATCTAGACCCAAAGGACTTATACAGATGTCAATGGAAAAGAGTACAAGTGTTAGCTGACACCAGTGAAGATGGAAACGTCAAGAAAGTTGAGCTCAAAGTCATTAGGCAAGACCAGAGTAAACTTTTCCTCAGACCTGTTTCTGAACTTATTTTGTTACTCTCCTCTGGAGTGCCATGATGTATGGTATCCGTGGGAAACCAGGCGGGGAGTGTCATGCCTTCTTTAATAAGGCTTGTAATTTTCCTATTGACTCTTTGGTTTAATTAGATTACTCTATGCTGCCATCTAGTGGCCATTTTGTATAACTGCGCTATATCTATTTTAAAGTAGTTATTTAGAATAGCTGGTTAGATTTGGTACATACAAGCCTCCGTACTTTCAATCCCATCAGGCATTGCATTAGCTTCTTGCAGTCTTTTCCTCTTTCCTTCCTATGGAACCAACTACATCTGCTGCCATGCTCTACGCTAGCCATCCGGATCCATCTTCGGTATGTTTATTACTTGTATCTTCAGCTAGATAGATAGATAGGGTGGCACTAATTGTATGATCTTTATTAATTGCATTTTGTCTGTATCTGTTACAGTTTTACTCTATCTTGTATCAATAAAAGTTCAAAAAGATTCTGTGCCTACTGGAATGCATTGGTATGAGAGGAGTTAACAGTGTGCCCAAATACACCTCAGTCACGTGTAGTGAGGGGCATAACAGAGATAATCCCAGGTCCTTGGGGGGATGCTGTAGAGAGGGAGGGGTGTTTTCCCTAGGCAGTGCTGGATTCGCAAAAATGTGAAGTGTTCTGAGGAGGGTAAATCATATTCTGCTTGTAGTTGGGAAGAAGATTTTAGTTTGTTTCCTTGTAAAAGGTGTTGTAGGGAGTAGATCCATTTGAAAGTTCATTGGGAAAGCGTTAGGTCTGGTGTCATGTAGTGAAGGGACTCTAAGGGAATATTGTAGAGCTCCATGGGGGGAGTATAAGCAGAAAGGGTGATCATTTTTTTCTAAGCATGAGCTGTAGCCTTCATGGTCGGGGAGATGTAGGGTGGAATGAAGGAATCTAGAGGGGTACTTAGTAGCCAGTTTTTTAAGTTAGGACGCGTGAGTGAGAGCATCTCTATTTGGGCCCAGAGTGATTTCGGAAGGGGTTGGAACCAATCAGGTAGCTGAGCACGTAAAGCCGCTAAATAGTAGTCCTCGCAGTCTATGGATCCCGTACCTACCACCAGTTTGTGTTTGATCAGTTTTATGGGCACATCTGGGTTTTTTACCGTTCCAAAGAAACTTGTTGAAGATTGTTTGAAGGGACCTGAAAAAAGAGGAGGGTATTGGTATGTGAAGGGTTCGAAAAAAGTACAAAATTTGAGGGAGACATGTCATTTTTAAGGCTGCCAGCCTTCCTGACCAGGAGAGTTCATGTTTTGTTTGTTGTGTGTCCTGTTGGATTTTGTGAAGGAGTGGCAAAAAGTTAGATGAGTAAAGGTTTTTGACTGAGCTTGGCAATTGAATTCCCAGGTAAGAAATTTCTTTATCTGCCTATGCGAAGGTGTGTTGCATTTGAAGCAGATTTTTTGTTGTGGCGTCTAGTTTTATGTCAAGAATAAATTATTTGGTCATGTTTACTTTATAATACGAAACTTTACTAAACCAGTTTAATGTGTTTAGTACCTCAGCCAGGGAGGAAGTTGGGTTAGTGAGGATCAGTATGACATCATCCGCGAAAAGGCTTATTTTGTGGGAAATGTTGCCAATCTGTCAAGTGATTGCCAGACCGTTGTTCCTAATTTTTACAGATAGTCTACTGACTGGAATAATACCAGCTGATTGGAGAAAAGCCAACATAGCACCAATATTTAAAAAGGGCCCAAAATACATCCCTGGGAATTACAGACCAGTTAGCCTAACATCAATAGTATGTAAACTCTTGGAGGGGATGATAAGGGACTATATACAAGATTTTAGTAATAAGAACGGTATCATTAGCAGTAATCAGCATGGATTCATGAAGAATCGTTCTTGCCAAACCAATCTATTAACCTTCTATGAGGAGGTGAGTTGCCATCTAGATAAAGGAAGGCCCGTAGACGTGGTGTATCTGGATTTTGCAAAAGCATTTGACACAGTTCCCCATAAACGTTTACTGTACAAGATAAGGTCCATTGGCATGGACCATAGGGTGAGTACATGGATGGAAAACTGGCTACAAGGGCGAGTTCAGAGGGTCGGGATAAATGGGGAGTACTCGGAATGGTCAGGGGTGGGTAGTGGGGTTCCCCAGGGTTCTGTGCTGGGACCAATCCTATTTAATTTGTTCATAAACGATCTGGAGGATGGGATAAACAGTTCAATCTCTGTATTTGCAGACGATACTAAGCTAAGCAGGGCAATAACTTCTCCGCAGGATGTGGAAACCTTGCAAAAAGACCTGAACAAATTAATGGGGTGGGCGACTACATGGCAAATGAGGTTCAATGTAGAAAAATGTAAAATAATGCATTTGGGTGGCAAAAATATGAATGCAATCTATAGACTGGGGGGAGAACCTCTGGGGGAATCTAGGATGGAAAAGGACCTGGGGGTCCTAGTAGATGATAGGCTCAGCAATGGCAGGCAATGCCAAGCTGCTGCTAACAAAGCAAACAGAATATTGGCATGCATTAAAAGGGGGATCAACTCCAGAGATAAAACGATAATTCTCCCGCTCTACAAGACTCTGGTCCGGCCGCACCTGGAGTATGCTGTCCAGTTCTGGGCACCAGTCCTCAGGAAGGATGTACTGGAAATGGAGCGAGTACAAAGAAGGGCAACAAAGCTAATAAAGGGTCTGGAGGATCTTAGTTATGAGGAAAGGTTGCGAGCACTGAACTTATTCTCTCTGGAGAAGAGACGCTAGAGAGGGTATATGATTTCAATTTACAAATACCGGACTGGTGACCCCACAATAGGGATAAAACTTTTTTGCAGAAGAGAGTTTAACAAGACTCATGGCCACTCATTAAAATTAGAAGAAAAGAGGTTTAACCTTAAACTACGTAGAGGGTTCTTTACTGTAAGAGCGGCAAGGATGTGGAATTCCCTTCCACAGGCGGTGGTCTCAGCGGGGAGCATTGATAGCTTCAAGAAACTATTAGATAAGCACCTGAATGACCACAACATACAGGGATATACAATGCAATACTGACACATAATCACACACATAGGTTGGACTTGATGGACTTGTGTCTTTTTTCAACCTCACCTACTATGTAACTATGTAACTATGTAATCCAGATATAGCAGCATTGGAATGTATGTGTTGTGCCAAAGGTTCCATGAGCAATTTGAAAATGAGTAGGGAGTGCGGGCATCCTTGGCGCGTGCCATTTGTAATGGGGAATGGTTTTGAAATCATGCCTTCTGTGAAAACTTGGGCTGAAGGGGTAGTGTACATTGCCATAATTGCTCTAAGGATGTGGTCCCAAAAGCCAAATTTCTGGAGCACCATGTTAAGATATGTCCAGTGTACCCTATCGAATGCCTTCTCTGTATCCAGAGATAGGAGCAGAGAAGGCGTTCCGTTGGATTCAGCATGGTGGATCAGGTTGATCATTCTAGTGGCATCTGGTGCCTGTCTGCCCTTAGTGAACCCTGTCTGATCTCTATGTATGAGAATGGTTATGATGTCTATTAATCGTGCTGCAATAGTTTTAGCATAAATTTTGAGATCAAGGTTAGGCAGGGATATTGGGCGAAAATTTTGGGGAATGTTCGGCTCCTTCCCTGGCTTCGGTATCGTAATTATCAGTTCATTTAGGTATTCATTGGGGAATTTAGAAGAGGAGGCAGCATTATTGAAAAGTTCCGTAATATGTGGGATTAGATGTGTGGAGTACTGTTTATAATATTCCCCTGTTAGACCATCAGATGCTGGGGCCTTCCCATTGGGGAGTGAGTCAATTGATGCTTTGATTTCCTGTTCTGTGAATGAGGAATTGAGGATATCTAATTGATTCACAGTCAGGGATGGTAAGCGAATAGTTTAGAGGAATTGGTTAATCTTGTCCGGGGAGGGTTATAGGGTCTGGGGGTCTTGTTTTAGGTTATGTAAGTCACTATAGTAGTCGCTAAATGCGTTGGCTATGTTTTGTGGGTTCATCTGAGGAATTTTTGTGTGGGGGTGAATTATCTGGTGTATTTTGGTTTTAGATCATGTGCCTTTGAGTCTCTGTGCTAATCTTTTCCCTGCCTTGTTAGAGGTGGAGTATGAGGAAGCTTTTAGTTTGCGTTGGAGGAATTCAAAAGAATGAAGGAGCAAAGTTTTCAGTTCTTGCCTAAGGGACAGTAATTGGTTAGTTTGTGGAGTCTGAGGGTTGGCTTTATGTCATAGTTCTAGGGTTGCTATCGGGGATATTAAGTCATCTATGCGCTGCGTCCTCTTCTTTTTGTGGAGAGAGCTTAGTTTTATCAAGAAACCTCTTATATAAGCTTTATGTGTGCTCCACACCACTCCAGGGTCAGACACTGAGCCTTTGTTTATTGAGAAAAATTCTGTAAGTTGATCTGAAATCTCTGGTAAGTATTTTTCTTGTTGAATTATATAATTGTTTGCTCGTCAGATAAACATATTACGTTGTAGATTGGAATCTTCTATTGTGATTGAGATTGGGGCGTGGTCTGACCATGTCGTGGTGTGGATCGTAGATTTGCATATTTTCTGTAACAGCCATTTGTCCGTTAAAAATAAATAAATTCTCGAATAAGAATTGTGTCTGGGGGAATAAAAGGTAAAGTCTCTTCAGCTCCATGATGGCATCGCCAAACATCGAACAGATCCTGTGATGAGAAGAATTTTTTCAGTGGCGAGTCTCGCCTATTCGCAGTTGATATGGTATCCATGGTGGTGTCGGGGGCCATGTTAAGGTCTCCACATAATATTAGATGACCTTTCTGAATTGGTTTGGCGATCCGCATGACTTTGTGTAGAAATTTCATTTGATGGGTATTCGGGGCATAGACATTAACCACTTGACAACTGGGCACTTAAACCCCCTTCCTAACCAGACCAATGGTCTGACCAAATGCTCTCACATTTTGAATGACAATTACTCAGTCATGCAACACTGTACCCATATGAAATTTTTGTACTTTTTTTCCACACAAATAGATCTTTCTTTTGGTGTTATTTAATCACCGTTGGGTTTTTTATTTTTTGCGCTATAAAAGAAAAAAGACTGAAAATTTGGTAAAAAAATGAAATTTTCTTTGTTTCTGTTATAAAATTTAGCAAATTAGTAATTTTTCTTCGTAAATTTTGGCCACATTATACTGCAACATATCTTTGGTAAAAATAATCCAAATTGGTGTATATTATTTGGTCTTTGTGAAAGTTATAGAGTCCAAAAGCTATGGTGCCAATATCTGAAAATTGATCACACCTGAATTACTGACGGCCTATCTATATTCTTGAGACCCTAACATGCCAGAAAAGTACAAATACCCCCCAAATGACCCCTTTTTGGAAAGAAGACATTCCAAGGTATTTAGTAAGATGCATGGTGAGTTTTTTGAAGTTGTCATTTTTTCCCACAATTCTTTGCAAAATCAAGATTTTTTTTTCTTTTTTTTTTCCACAAAAATGTCATATTAGCAGGTTATTTCTCACACACAGCATATGCATACCACAAATTACACCCCAAAACACATTCTGCTATTACTCCCGAGTATGGCGATACCACATGTGTGAGACTTTTACACAGCGTGGCCACATATTGAGGCCCAACATGCAGGGAGCACCTCCAGGCGTTCTGAAGCACCCAGGCCAATTCTGACATTTCTCTCCTACATGTAAAAATCATAATTTATTTGCTAAAAAATTACATAGAACCCCAAAACATTATATATATGTTTTTTTTTAGCAAAGACCCTAGAGAATACAATGGCGGTTGTTGCAACTTTTTATCTCGCACGGTATTTGCGCAGCAATTTTTTGAACGCTTTTTTTGGGAAAAAAAACAGTTTTGTGCTTAAAAAAAAAACAGTTAAGTTGGCCCAATGTTTTTACATAATGTGAAAGATGAAGTTACACCGAGTAAATAGATACCTAACATGTCACCCTTCAAAATTGCACACGCTCGTGGAATGGCGCCAAACTTCGCTACTTAAAAATCCCCATAGGCGACGCTTTAAAAAATGTTTACTGGTTACATGTTTTGAGTTACAGAGGAGGTCTAGTGCCAAAATTATTGCTTTCGCTCTAATGTTCGCACTGATACCTCACATGTGTGGTTTGAAAACCGTTTTCATATGTGGGCGGGACTTACGTGTGCATTCACTTCTGCATGTGAGCACACGGACAGGGGCACTTTAATTTTTTTTTTTTTTATTGTTCATTTTACTTTATTTATTTTAGTTTGACACTTTTTTCCCCCAAAAATTTTTTTTTGATCACTTTTATTCCTATTACAAGGAATGTAAACACCCCTTGTAATAGGAATATGGCATGACAGGTCCTCTTTACAGTGAGATATGGGGTCAATAAGACCCCACATCTCACCTCTAGGCTGGGAAGCCTGAAATTAAGAAAAGAAAAAGGATCCTGGCTTTGATCGTAGCGGTGAGTCGGTAGAAGCACCGGAGGGCAGTGGGAAGGGGGGGAGGTCCCCTCTCGCCTCCCATAAGAACGATTAAGCAGTGGAACAGCCGCTATGATCATTCTTATGGTGTAGGGAATCGCCGGCTGAAAAAGCTGATATCTGAATGATGCCTGTAGCTGCAGGCATCATTCAGATATTCCCGCACAAAGTCAAGGACGTTGTATGACGGCCGGCGGGCAGGAAGTGGTTAAAACACTTTTTATTTTAACACAAAGTTGTCCATTTATACAATATTTCTAACACATAGCATGTACATACCAAAAATGACACCCCGAAATAGATTCTCCTACTCCTCCTGAGTACGGCGATATCACATGTGTGAGACTTCCACAGCCTGGCCACATACAGAGGCCGAGTACAGCAGAGTATGGCTGAGCATGGCTGAGCATGGCTGAGCATGGCTGGGTATGGCTGCGCATGGCTGGGTATGGCTGCGCATGGCTGGGTATGGCTGGGTATGGCTGCGCATGGCTGGGTATGGCTGCGCATGGCTGCGCATGGCAGGGTATCGCCGAGTATGACTGGGTATGGCTGGGTATTGCAGAGTATGGCTGGGTATTGCAGAGTATGACTGGGTATGACTGGGTATTGCAGGGTAGTGCAGAGTATTGCAGAGTATTGCGGGGTGTTGCGGAGTAGTGCAGAGTATTGCAGAGTGTTGCAGAGTAGTACAGAGTATTGCAGAGTATTGCAGGGTGTTGTGGAGTAGTGCAGAGTATTGCGGGGTGTTGCGGAGTAGTGCAGAGTATTGCGGGGTGTTGCGGAGTAGTGCAGAGTATTGCAGGGTGTTGCGGAGTAGTGCAGAGTATTGCGGGGTATTGCAGGGTATTGCAGAGTATTGTGGGGTGTTGCGGAGTAGTGCAGAGTATTGCGGGGTATTGCAGAGTATTGCGGGGCATTGCAGAGTATTGCGGGGCATTGCAGAGTATTGCGGGGTATTGCAGAGTATTGTGGGGTATTGCAGAGTATTGCAGGGTGTTGCAGAGTATTGCAGAGTATTGCGGGGTGTTGCGGAGTATTGCGGGGTGTTGCAGAGTATTGCGGGGTGTTTCAGAGTATTGCGGGGTGTTGCGGAGTAGTGCAGATTAGTGCAGAGTGTTGCGGAGTAGTACAGAGTATTGCAGAGTATTGCGGGGTGTTGCGGAGTAGTGCAGAGTATTGCAGAGTGTTGCGGAGTAGTGCAGAGTATTGCAGAGTATTGCGGGGTGTTGCGGAGTAGTTCAGAGTACTGCAGGGTGTTGCGAAGTAGTGCAGAGTATTGCAGGGTGTTGCGGAGTAGTGCAGAGTATTGCAGAGTGTTGCGGAGTAGTACAGAGTATTGCAGAGTATTGCGGGGTGTTGCGGAGTAGTGCAGAGTATTGCAGGGTGTTGCGGAGTAGTGCAGAGTAATGCGGGGTATTGCAGGGTATTGAAGAGTATTGCGGGGTATTGCAGGGTATTGCAGAGTATTGTGGGGTGTTGCAGAGTATTGCGGGGCATTGCAGAGTATTGTGGGGTATTGCAGGGAGGGCAGTCTGGTCCAGAAGTCCCAGAGATCTGGAAAGCAGCAGAGGACATCTGTGTCCCCAGGCTGTGGTACCACAAGAGGCTGCATCTTTTGGCCGACCAAACTGAACCCAGGGTCCTCACTTTCTGGTCTTCCTTCCACGCTTCCTTCCTGGCTGTGGCTCTGCTGCTGGAGATGTGGCAGGAGGAGGAGTAGGACCTGGAGGAGGAGGAGCACTAGGTAGACCTGGAGGAGAAGGAGGAGGAGGAGGAGGACCTGGAGGAGAAGGAGGAGGAGGAGGAGGACCTGGAGGAGAAGGAGGAGGAGGAGGTGGACCTGGAGGAGGAGGAGGAGGACCATGTGTGAGGTCACAAAGGTGGGTATCAGTTGTAATTTGGCCCCTCAACCCCTTATTGAGGGCCTCCAACATTAAGGTCTCACACATGAGTTGTTGTCCCTCCTCCATCTGCTGCATTTTATAGGCAATGATGCCAGCAAACTCCTCCTCCACTGTGTGTGGTGCTCCCAGGACCTCTGTAGCCCTCCAAAAAGAGGCCTATGGCAGCCTCCTCTAGGGCACTCCTCCTCCTGCCACTTTCTATTTCCAGGTGTAGGGGAGGGACCTGCAGATCAGCCAGCCTGCTAGGCCCAGCCACCTCCTGGCTGAGACTTCCCTGTGTATGAAAAAGGGACATGATTTTAGTTTTTGCATCATCAATCACAATCATAAATTAGTACTCCAAACTAACATCTAGTTAACATCATTGATTGGACAAGCAGAAATATTTAGAAGAATGCTATACCTGGCTCAATCTGGGCTCCTCCACATGTTGTTGCCTGGAAGGCCCAGGTTGGGTGTCAGAAGCCTCAGCCGGGGGGAAGGAAGCGTGGAAGGAAGGCTGGAGAGTGATGGCCTGGGTTCAGTCTGGCCTGCCAGAAAATGCAGCCTGTCATAGTACCACATCCTGGGGACATAGATGTCATCTGCTGCTTCGGATCTCTGCAAATCCTGGACTTTCTGGCGCTCCCTTACATATGTGCTCCTCAGGTCACCAATTAGGATCTTCAAATATGTGATGTCTGCCGTGGGGATCACCTGCTTCACAATTTCCAACAATTGATCCAGCGCTGCCTTCCTCTTTGTTTGGTTCCTGTAATGTGGGTGGTTGATCTCCCACAGACAAGGCAGCTCCCTGAACATGTCAATGAGTATTGCAATGAAGTCAGTATCTTGAAAGATATCCATTTTCACTGCAAGACACAACACAAGACAAACCCAAATGTCAGGCCAAACTCTCCTAATCTTGTTACAATATAGGCCTCAATGTAGAAGCAGTATAGGCACAAGTATGTCTTTTACCTTCGTTCTTACGATCGGCGCCTCCAATGCTCCTTCCTCCGCTCACAGATCGTACGTAATACGCACGTGTGATTTATACACACTGCGCATGCGTGTAACTCTGCCCGCCCCGACGTTCTTTCTAGTCGATTCCCCGCCCCTTTTCGTTCTGCGCAGTGGGGGAAGAGCACATGGCGGATACACAGCATGTGCGTGCTAATTACAGGAACGAGGAGGAGGAGGAGGAAAGCCTGGATCTGGACACGTCCCGATCCAGAAGGAGAAGATTTAAGGCCACAAATATGTCCTTTGGGGAGATGTTGGAGATGGTCGACATCCTGAAGAAGGCCGACTATGATGGAAAGTATGGGCCTTACCCCAACTCCAATATCAGAAAGGCCAAGATCATTGCAAAAGTGGTCAAAAGTCTGCACCGGAATTTCGGGGTACGACGATCGAAAGATCAGCTCAGGAAGCGGTGGTCGGACCTGAAATTAAGAGAGCCAGAGCAGTACAGAAAGATCCGGAGAGTGCTGCAAAAAAGTAAGTAGTTGTGCTGTGTTCCTATTCTTTTTGTCTTTATTATGTTCGTGCTGCTCCATATGCTTTTCTTACTTGATGTACAGTTTAAAATGGCAACTTTAATGTTCATGGGCCCATTATTCGTTCGTATCAAACATTTTTCTTTCTGCCTCTAAAACACCATTGTTTAGGCCATATGCATTTTCCAACATTTTTTAGGGCCTACTTGTATGAAAAATATTTGGTTGTGTAGATGTGTTTGTTACTAGAATGAAATGCAAACTAGATTCTGTGTAAGGAGAGGACACTCAGCAGCTGTTTTCACATCTGGACGCTGGAGCACTAGTGTGGGACACAAGAACACCCTTTTTATTAGGGGTCCCACACAAGTGCTCCAGTGTATACTATAGGGGGGGTCTCTATCTGTGAAGCTTGTACAAAACAGGTAAAGTATTGCAGCTTGACAAAGGACACTGAAAATTCTACATCTTGGAACTCTGCCCAAATAGACAATTGTACCCCACTTCCAAGCAATGTTTCCTATTTATAGTTCTGCCATCAAATATCTGTGTGCTAATTATACCATTTTTGTTTTACATAGGGGAGAAAAGACTCGGAGGACACCCCTCATCCGAGGAGACCAGAGACCCCCCTCCTCTGGAAGAAGGTGAAATACCCCAAACACAAGAAGAGCAGGAGGAGGAATATGTGGTGGAAATTGGCACCACAACAGGTGAGTGTCTGCGACCACAGGCTCAGGTAAGAGATGGATGCCGGCAGATTTTTGATACCTGTTTTTGTTTGGTTTCTCTCTTTTTAGGTGATCGTGATGTTGTGGATCGAGTTCCTTTCACATCAGAAAGTGCCCAGATCCTGATCGGGGAGATCATGGGGTGTAATTTAGAATTGGAAAACCTCAAGAAAAAAATCAATGATGTTATTCAAAAAAATAATAACATCATTCATGTTTTGGGGCGAATTTAAAACCCCACAAAATCACTTTCTTTTTTGGTGTGCTACAATCTGAAAAAAATTTTTGCGATGTTTCGAAAAGCCAAATTTGGAGGATGCACACAGTGTGTCAACATGTGCTATCTGCCATCACGGGAGATCAATGGACGCATTTTGAGGGTGCAACCCCTTCCTCAATAATAAAGTAGCTGAGAGGAAGGGGTTGCTCCCCCAAAACACGTCCCTTGATCCCCCATGATGGCAGGTCGCACATGTTGACATTCGTAAATTGGTGTGCATCTTCCAAATTTGGCTTTTCAAGGGGTGACTTCACCCCATCTGAACGCAATATCAAACACAGTTCCTAAATACTCAGGTCTGATATTGCCTTCAAGTTTTACCATATGTGCACTTTGTAAGTTCAAGATTTGTGTCTTTCTTGTTGGTTTTACACAGGCCTGTTTTATTGTAAATGGACATTTCTATTTTTGATAATGCCACCCCAAAAATTGTTATACAACAAACATGTTGGTTTGTTTTAAAAACCTTTTCGAAATGCACATGTGATTGTGCAGGTATTAAAAAGTTTGTTAATCAAGAATGTGTGGATTATTGTCTCAACGCTACAACACTTTTGTGGTGATGTAATTGCTGTTTTCTGTGAAAATGGGGGTTAGTTCCTAAGGGCAAATCCTCTTTGCACTACAAGTGCAGTTTCAGTGCAGTTTCAAGTGCACTTGTAGTATAAAGTGTCTACGCCTTTAGTAAATAACACCCAACAGTGCTTTGTATATAAGGTTACACAATCACGCCATTTTCAGGACTCCCCACATTGCTGTCAGGGTCAGCTAAAACAAACACAAGCAGTAAATGTCACCAAAGATTAGCTTTTTTTTTTTTATTTGATAAATGCTTCACAAATTGTGTGCCATATTGATAGCCCCCCTACCCGCAAAAAACTCAAGGTATCTTAACCGGACATCACGGGCACTCAGGGAGGGCAAGCCAGGACGGCCAATTTCAAGCGCGGTCAGGGTTGTATCATGAAGAATTCCAGCCTCAGGCCCAACTGAGCCAGCATAGTTGGCAGAATGTTGGCGTAAAAAGTTATGTAGAACACAGCACGTCAGGATTATATGATTCAGTTTATACTCCGCCATATGGATGGGTGTAAGAAATAGGTGGAACCGGCTGACCATGATTCCAAATGTGTTCGCCACCACTCTTCTGGCTCTGGCCAGCTGGTAATTAAAAACCCTCTGTTCTGGGGTGAGGATCCTCATCGGGAATGGCCGCATAAGATGGTCCCCCAGCGCAAATGCTTCATCCGCAACGAAGACGAATGGGAGTTCTTCCACATTGTCTCTGGAGGTGGCAAATCCAAGCTGCCATTCTGGAGACGCCTGTAGAACTCCGTCTGGGCGATGACTCCACCATTGGACATCCGGCCATTCTTCCCCACGTCCACATACAAGAAGTCGTAATTAGCCGACACCACCGCCAACATCACAATACTATTGAACCCCTTATAGTTGAAATAGTACGACCCCGAGTTGGGTGGTGGGACGATGTGGACGTGTTTTCCATCAATTGCCCCTCCGCAGTTAGGAAAGTCCCACCGCTGGGCAAAGTGGGAGGCCACAGTCTGCCATTCCTGTGGCGTGGAAGGAAACTATTGAGGAAAACAAAAATAAATTAGTATTTTTGCACATAAACATGGCAAGCAGATTAGACACAAACATTCTTGGCCAACCTCCAGATAGCATTTATTAAGGTGAATTTAACAACACCAAAGTATAAGGTACACCTATCATATTCCCCCCCCCCTCTCATGGGCCATTTCTAACATTATAGGGGGGGGGGGGGAATCTTGGACAGGTAACCCTCTTCACTTCATTGAGAGATGAATGCCTAAATACAGGGTATTACTTGGAACAGCCCCTCCTTAGTTACACTATTGGCAGCCCACTGGACAGGTAAGAAGTGTCATAATACAAAGATATAAATACACACTGTACACATTTGAGGACATTTGGACATTCTGCTATTACCTATCAAGATAATAATAGGGTACAAAAACTTTAAACAGTACCATTTGAAAGTATACAGGCAGGCCCTTGCACTACATGCTTTGGGGAATTCATCCATACATCTGACCACAAAAGAGATGGGTATAGTGTGTTTGGGTTTGGCAAAGTCAGCAGATAGATGATTGAGGATAGAGAATTGGGATCAGCTGACTTAGCAGGTGGGGGGAGGGAGGGTAGTAAAAATGATTTGGGGACACCACAAAAAAAAAGCCTCTGGCACTCTGCCTGAATTTAAAGCACAAATCACATTTCTAAACATTTTAGGGGGTGTTTGGGGTAAAGCACTACTATGGAGCTGATAAAATACATTGTTAAGTGACTACACAAGGTGAATATAGGGGCAGGAGAGCATGCTGGGGAGGTTATTGAAGGCAAATCTGTATGAAGGACTAAAAAAATAATTACATAAAAATCCAGCATGAATGAGAACAAAGGGGACATTCACAGCATATTACAATCATGGTAATTAGGGAATGAGGAAAGAAATACAATATATTAGCAAACATTGAATAAAATAAAATGTGAGGTTAAAGGATAAAAATTTTACCTTCATATACTCCTTCTGCAGGACCTGAATGATGGCAGAACAGGTCTCTGGGATAATGATCCCCAGAGCCTGGGGGAAGATGCCTGTCGAGAACTTGAAGTCCTGCAGGCTTCTCCCTGTCGCCAAGTACCGCAGGGTAGCGACCAGCCTCTGCTCCGGAGTGATGGCTTGCCTCATGCAGGTATCCTGCCTGCTGATATAGGGGGTCAGCGAAGCCAACAAACGGTGAAATACGGGGTCCATCATCCTGAGTAGGGATGAGCCGAACACCCCCCGGTTCGGTTCGCACCAGAACCCGCGAACGGACCGAAAGTTTGCACGAACGTTAGAACCCCATTGACGTCTATGGGACTCGAACGTTCGAAATCAAAAGTGCTCATTTTAAAGGCTAATTTGCATGGTATTGTCCTAAAAAGGGTTTGGGGACCCGGGTCCTACCCCAGGGGACATGTATCAATGCAAAAAAAACTTTTAAAAACGGCCGTTTTTTTGGGAGCAGTGATTTTAATGATGCTTAAAGTAAAAAAAAAAAAGTGAAATATTCCTTTAAATATCGTACCTGGGGGGTGTCTATAGTATGCCTGTAAAGTGACGCGTGTTTCCCATGTTTAGAACAGTCCCTGCACCAAATGTCATTTTTAAAGGAAAAAATCTCATTTAAAACTGCTTGCGGGTTTAATGTCATGTCGGGTCATGGCAATATGGATGAAAATCAGTGAGACAAACGGCATGGGTACCCCCCAGTCCATTACCAGTCCCTTTGGGTCTTGTATGGATATTAAGGGGAACCCCGCACCCAAATTAAAATAAGGAAAGGTGTGGGGCCACCAGGCCCTATATACTCTGAACAGCAGTATACAGGCGGTGCAAACAAGACAGGGACTGTAGGTTTGTTGTTAAGTAGAATCTGTTTGTAATTTTGAACATTTTTAACGTGTTTAGCTCCAGCCAAAAAATCTTTTCTAAGCTTTTTGGAAAACATAGGGAAGGGTTATCACCCCTGTGACATTTGTTTTGCTGTCTTTCCTCCTCTTCAGAAGATTTCACCTCACTTTTTTGTCCCAATGAAAAATGTTTTTTGAAAATTTGGGTTTTTTTGTGGAACAAGGATTGGAAAGCATCAGTGGAAAGGAGAACTTGTTTTCCCATATTAACTCTTACAGGAGAGAATTTCCCTTCCTAGGGGTAGATTTCATCTCACTTCCTGTTGTCTCCTTCCGTTTGCAAGTAGGAGTCGTTTGTAAGTTAGATGTTTGAAAGTAGGGTCCTGCCCTATATACTCAGCAGAAATTTGGGCCTTAGGTGTTGCTGTGGCCACAACACTGTAAGCCCTCACAGGGCCCTGCTGTGAAATATTAGATCAAGAATTGTAATTACATGCCCCTGTTGAACAGGAGCTGAAAAATTAGGCCTTAGGCACTGGTGCTGGTGCCACAACACTGCAACCCCTCACAGACACTCTAGTTGGAACGCAGGAACGAGCCCTGCTGCAAATTATTGCTTCAAAAATTGTAATTACACGCCCCTGTTAGACAGGGGCAGAAAAATTGGGCCTTAGGCACTGGTGCTGGTGCCACAACACTGCAACCCCTCACAGACACTCTAGTTGGAACGCAGGAACGAGCCCTGCTGCAAAGTATTGCATCAAAAATTGTAATTACACGCCCCTGTTAGACAGGGGCAGAAAAATTGGGCCTTAGGCACTGGTGCTGGTGCCACAACACTGCAACCCCTCACAGACACTCTAGTTGGAACGCAGGAACGAGCCCTGCTGCAAAGTATTGCATCAAAAATTGTAATTACACGCCCCTGTTAGACAGGGGCAGAAAAATTGGGCCCTAGGCACTGGTGCTGGTGCCACAACACTGCAACCCCTCACAGACACTCTAGTTGGAATGCAGGAACGAGCCCTGCTGCAAAGTATTACATCAAAAATTGTAATTACACGCCCCTGTTAAACAGGGGCTGAAAAATTGTGCCTTAGGCACTGGTGGTGGCGCCCAGAACCAAAAATGTTCTTACAAGCTATCAGCGTGATGATTGAGGAGGAAGAGGATAATTACTCAGGGATAGTCACTCAGCATCAGCATAGGCAGTCTTTGAAGGGATCTGAGATTTCAAAAAAAATTATTCGGTTACATCAGCATCAGGTGCTTGGTAGCTGGTGGTGATCCAAGACTCATTCATTTTTATGAAGGTCAGCCGATCGACCGAGTCGGTGGACAGACGCACCCTGTGATCGGTTACCACGCCTCCAGCAGCACTGAATGTGCGTTCCGAAAGAACGCTGGATGCAGGACAGGCCAGTAGCTCAATTGCATACTGTGCAAGCTCTGGCCAGTGATCCATCCTCAAGACCCAGTAACCCAGAGGATTTTCGGTGGGAAAGGTGTCCAAGTCTGATCTTGCCCCTAGGTATTCCTGCACCATGTAAAACAGACGCTGGCGATGGTTGCTGGAACCGATCATACCTTGGGGCTGCGGACCAAAAAATTGTCTGAACGCATCGGTCAGACGGCCACCTTCTCCACCGCTCCTTCTTTGACTGACCGAAGCCTCAGCAACACGTTGTCCAGAAACAGGAGTTTGTAACCTCCCAGTCTCTGGGAACGCGTTGCACAGACCTTTCTGCAAGGCCTCCCGAAGATGTTTCATCCTCTGCTCCCTCTGCGATGGCAAGATAAGGTCCGCAACCTTACCCTTGTAACGTGGATCAAGGAGGGTTGCCAGCCAGTATTGGTCCTTCTCCTTGATACCACGAATACGAGGATCCTTACGCAGGCTTTGCAGGATCAGGGAGGCCATGCAGCGTAGGTTTGCTGAGGCATTCGGTCCGGAGTCCTCTGGGTCACTAAGAACGACATGGTCCGCAGCCACCTCCTCCCAGCCACGTACAAGTCCATGTGTTTCTTGGGACTGATCCCTTAAAGACTGCTGCTGATGCTGAGTGCCAGGCTCCACCTCC
This sequence comes from Aquarana catesbeiana, assembly GCF_042186555.1. NCBI lineage: Eukaryota > Metazoa > Chordata > Amphibia > Anura > Ranidae > Aquarana > Aquarana catesbeiana. The sequence goes on along the minus strand of NC_133324.1, from coordinate 977,039,583 downwards.
ATACTGACACAATCTTCCTCCTCCTCCTCTTCCTCCTCGTCCTCTTCCTGTGTGATCGGCGGGCACGCAGGAACACTGTCTGGATAAAGGGGGCCTTGAGAGCTAAGGAAGTCCTCCTCTTCCTGCCTCTGTTCTGCCTCAAGTGCCCTGTCCATTATTCCACGCAGCGTGTGCTCCAACAGGTGGACAAGGGGGACAGTGTCACTGATGCATGCACTGTCACTGCTCACCATCCTCGTGGCCTCCTCGAATGGTGACAGGACAGTGCATGCATCCCTGATCATGGCCCACTGGCGTGGGGAAAAAAAACCAAGCTCCCCTGACCCTGTCCTGGTGCCATAGTCGCACAGGTACTCATTGATGGCCCTCTGCTGCGTGTGCAGCCGCTGCAGCATGGCCAACGTTGAGTTCCACCTGGTGGGCATGTCACAGATTAGGCGGTTCTTGGGCAGGTTAAACTCCTTTTGGAGGTCCGTCAGCCGAGCACTGGCATTATATGACCGGCGGAAATGCACACAGACTTTCCTGGCCTGCCTCAGGACATCCTGTAAGCCCGGGTACCTGCCCAAGAACCGCTGCACCACCAAGTTAAGGACGTGAGCCAAACAGGGCACATGGGTCATTTGTCCCTGTCGGAGGGCAGAGAGGAGGTTGGTGCCATTGTCGCAAACCACCATTCCTGCCTTAAGTTGGCGTGGCGTCAACCACCTCTGAACCTGCCCCTGCAGAGCTGACAGAACCTCTGCCCCAGTGTGGCTCCTGTCCCCCAAGCACACCAGCTCAAGCACCGCATGGCATCTTTTGGCCTGCGTACTTGCGTAGCCCCTTGAACGCCTACGGAGCACCGCTGGTTCCGAGGAAGAGGCCATGGAGGAAGAAGAAGAGGAGGGGGTGGAGGAGAGAGGTGTGTCACAATCAGCATTTTGGAGGCGTGGTGGCGGAACAACCTCCAACACTACTGCACCTTGTCCTGCATCCTTCCCAGCTGCCAGCAGAGTCACCCAATGCGCCGTGAAACTTAGGTAACGTCCCTGTCCATGCCTGCTGGACCATGAGTCAGCGGTAATATGCACCTTACCGCTGACCGCCCTGTCCAGCGAGGCATGGACATTGCCTTCCACATGCCGGTAGAGAGCCGGAATCGCCTTCCGTGAGAAAAAGTGGCGTTTGGGTACCTGCCACTGAGGAACCGCACATTCCACAAACTCACGGAAGGGGGCAGAGTCTACCAACTGAAAAGGCAGCAGTTGAAGTGCTAGCAATTTTGCCAAGCTAGCATTCAACCGCTGGGCATGTGGATGGCTGGGAGCAAACTTCTTTCGGCGGTGCAGCAGCTGGGGCAGGGAAATTTGCCTGGTACAATCTGACGTCGGTGTACCAAAAGCAGATTGCCCACAAGTACTTGGCTGTGACACACCTAATTCTACACCTTCATTCCTCTCACTGCAGGTCTCAGAGAGGACTGAAGGTCTAGTGGGGTTGGAAATCTCAGCTGATGAGGAGCAAGGAGAGATCCTCTTTGTTCTTTGGTGTGGGTCTTTTAGATACGCTTGCCAACGAACTGCATGGCAGGTCAACATATGTCTGGTCAAGCATGTGGTACCCAAGCGGGAGATATTTTGGCCACGCGAGATACGCTTGAGACATATGTTGCAAATAGCAGCGGTGCGATCTGATGCACTCGTCTCAAAAAAGGCCCACACCAAAGAACTTTTTGAATAACGCGCAGAGACTGCAGCGCCCTGCACATGTGGAGCTTTGGGGTGTGATGCAGTCAATGTGCTGCCCTTAGGCTGGCCCCTGGAGGGCATCCTGCCTCGTTGGTGATGTGCTGCCGCCTCCTCCTCCTCCTCCTCCTCCTCCTCCTCCTCCTCCTCTCTCCTATCAGGCACCCACGTTGAGTCAGTGACCTCATCATCCCCTCCCTCCTCATCACTGGAGCAAACCTGGCAGTATGCTGCAGCAGGGGGAGCATGACTGCCAGATTGCTGTCCTTCTTGGGCACCCCCTCTGTCCGCGCTCATGTTACTGCCTTCATCGAGCTCAGTATCGTCATCAGAGCCTTCCAAACGCTGGGCATCCTCCTGGAGCATGTACCCAACACTGTGGTCAAACAGTTCGAGGGAATCCTCATGAGGACATGGTGGAGCTAGGGAAGGAGTCACTGATGACATTGAGCTGAGGGAAGAGGCCGCTGCTTTGCCAGACAAAGCACCCTGGGCATGGGTGAGAGAGGATGAGGAGGATGAGGACGGCTTGGTCATCCACTCGACCAAGTCTTCCGCATGTTGCGGCTCAACATGGCCAGCTGCCGAAAAAAAGGCCAAGCGTGTCCCATGGCCACGTGCTGATGAGGATGCACCGTCTCCACGACCAGCACTAGACACAGAGCCTGCTTGCCCTCTCTTATTGGCTTGTGACTGTCTGCCTCTCCTTCTTGGCCTTCCAGACATACTAATGGCCTGTAGCTGCACTAAGCTGGGATAGAACACCTGTAATTTTCTTCAAGTAGCTTTATATACTGTAACCAGACAAGCCTGCCTGTCAGTAGGAAGATAACAGGAACGGATCTAGCTGAACACTGTGAGCAGGACGCACTGTACTAAATGTAAATAGTCTAGCTGCCTGACCGTGGTACTAATAGGATCAAATAGAACACCTGTAATTTTCTTCAGGTAGCTTTATATACTGTAACCAGACAAGCCTGCCTGTCAGTAGGAAGATAACAGGAACGGATCTAGCTGTACACTGTGAGCAGGACGCACTGTACTAAATGTAAATAGTCTAGCTGCCTGACCGTGGTACTAATAGGATCAAATAGAACACCTGTAATTTTCTTCAGGTAGCTTTATATACTGTAACCAGACAAGCCTGCCTGTCAGTAGGAAGATAACAGGAACGGATCTAGCTGAACACTGTGAGCAGGACACACTGTACTAAATGTAAATAGTCTAGCTGCCTGACCGTGGTACTAATAGGATCAAATAGAACACCTGTAATTTTCTTCAGGTAGCTTTATATACTGTAACCAGACAAGCCTGCCGGTCAGTAGGAATTTAACAGGAACGGATCTAGCTGAACACTGTGAGCAGGACGCACTGCACTAAATGTAAATAGCAGGAACGGATCTAGCTGAACACTGTGAGCAGGACGCACTGCACTAAATGTAAATAGTCTAGAAGATAACAGGAACGGATCTAGCTGAACACTGTGAGCAGGACGCACTGCATTAAATGTAAATAGTCTAGATAGAAGATAACAGGAACGGATCTAGCTAAACTGAATACAGTGTATATATATATATGCAACACCTGGGATGCATATATATACACAATACACTGTAAGTGCAGCTAACTGACTGACTGTTCTGCCTAATCTATCTAACTCAAATCAAATGACACTGTCTCTCTCTCTCTCTCTATCTCTCAGCACACCGGAACACACACTACACAGGGCCGCCGTGCAGGCGGCCTTATATAGTGTGGGGTGTGTACTAAATGCCCTGAGCCGTAATTGGCCAAAGCCACCCTGGCTTTGGCCAATTACAGCTCTCTCTACTGACAGCGCTGTGATTGGCCAAGCATGCGGGTCATAGTGCATGCTTGGCCAATCATCAGCCAGCAATGCACTGCGATGCCGCAGTGAATTATGGGCCGTGACGCGCCACACGAATTTAGCGCGAACGGCCCATAACGTTCGCAATTCGGCGAACGATCGAACAGCCGATGTTCGAGTCGAACATGGGTTCGACTCGAACACGAAGCTCATCCCTAATCCTGAGAAAGTTCCTGAAATCATCAGGATTATTCTCACGGATCTCACGGAGCAAAGGCATATGAGAGAACTGGTCACGCTGAAGCAACCAATTCTTGGTCCATGAACTCCTCCCCACCCTGTTCATGGACTGGACTTGTGTCAAGGTCAGGACCCCAACACCAAGCCCCCGCACAGCACAAACTCTACGAGGAGTACGTATACGAAACATGGCTAGAAAACGGTCGGCTGCTCAGAACGAAGTAACAGAGCGCACTGAAAAACAGCAAGGCCTGTGAAGAGCGACCTGAAAAACAGTAACGAACGAACAAGAACACAATGACTAATTAAAGTCACGCGGAACTTGCTTACACGCACTGAAGAGCAGATACAAACCCACAAGCACAAACTGACCTGCAGAAAACGATCTGAAAGCCACGAGTCTGAAAAAGCGCGAATCATCTCTCACCAAACTTTTACTAACACGAGATTAGCAAAAGGAGCCCAAAGGGTGCCGCGCTTGGTTCTGAACTGGCCTTTTCTAGTCTCGTCGTATGTGCTTGACGTCACCGCGTTGTTGGCGATCGGAAATTCCTTTGTGCGACCGTGTGTACGCAAAACAAGTTTGAGCCAACATCCGTCGGAAAAAATCCTAGGATTTTGTTGTCGGAATGTCCGAACAAAGTCCGACCGTGTGTACGGGGCATTACAGTTTGTCGCTGTGTTCCCAAGTATGGAAGTGCTAAAAAAGAGATGAAATTGATGAGGAGCGGAAGTCTGAGGACCTGTCAGCAGGATGGTTAATAGAGCTGTGGATAGAGCAATATGTTAATCACATGTGTAAAGGCTAGCCGGAGGCTAGCCTGTATTTGTGGGAGGAGTCTGAGGGCTATTTAAGCCTCCTCCTCTGTCAGGCCAGGGCTCGTGGGCGTTTCTGGGTTCAGAAGGGGGTGGGGCCGACACGTCACTTCCGGGTCCTTGCTGAGCCACGGTCAGCTGCAATGATGGTGGCGGTACCTCTCTCGGTGCTCACACCGGGGATTCCGCCTGCCGCCCACCTTGTTACCTCTGGGTACATCCCCCCGCTTTTCCCGGTGTTGCGGGGGGGTGTCGATCGGCCGCCAACAGTTCCTTTTATTCTCCCTGGATTGGTCCGGCCCACTTCTCCCGGTGTTGGGGGGGTGTTCGCTGCCCGCCTCCTCTCCCCCTCCTGCCTCCTCTTACTGCACATCTAACTCCATGAGGGAGCCGCCCGCCGAGGGTGGATGATCGGCCACCAGCTCCTCTCTCCACATGAACATCTGCTTCATGTGGGAGCCGCCAGCTTCTCCGGTGTTTGCGGGGGTGTTAGCCGCCCGCCTCCTCTCCCCATACACTTCCAGCTCCATGAGGGAGCCGCCCGCCTCATCTCCCCGTACACTTCCAGCTCCATGAGCGAGTCACCCGCCGGGGGATGGATGCGGGCGATCGGCCGCCCAGCAGCTACTTTCTCTGGGCAGATCCAGGAAGGGGGGGCCTTCCCCCAGCTCCTCTCTCCTTATTCAGATCCAGCTCCACAAGGGAGCCACCCGCCGGGGGGGGGTGATCGTCCGCCGCCCCCCCCACAGAGCCTCTCTTCCCATGCACATGTTGCGCCATGGGAGCTGCTCTGCCGCTTCTCCGAGGGGGGTGATTCGCCCGCCTGTCAGCTCCTCTCTCCTGCTCAGAGTTGGCTCCATGAGGGGGCCGCCGGTGTTCTGGGGGGGATTCGGCCGCCCGTCAGCTCCTTTCTCCTCACATCGCTGCAGTCAGATACGCAATAGGGACATATGTTTTACTGTACATACACCACATCTGGTTTGGTCGTCCCAAGCTGCAAGCACCATCCTACACCTGCCAGTACTACCACCCGCATGTTATTCTCAAGCGCAAAGGTCACATTCATTGTCAGCAGGGCTTCACATTCGGCATTCCTGTCATAGCGTTCTGCCCCGGCATTGTCATATCGTTCTGCCCCTTTTGTTTTTGTCAGTGTTCTGCCCCTGCGTTTGTCATAATGTTCTGCCCCAGCATTTGTCACAGCGTACTGCCTCTGCGTTCCTGTCATAGCGTTCTTGTCATAGCGTTCTGCCCGGCATTTGTAATAGCGTTCTGCCCCCGCATTTGTCATAGCGTTCTGCCCCAGCATCTGTCATAGCATTCTGCCCCGGCATCGGTCATAGCGTTCTGCCCCGGCATCGGTCATAGCGTTCTGCCCCGGCATCGGTCATAGCGTTCTGCCCCGGCATCGGTCATAGCGTTCTGCCCCGGCATTTGTCATAGCGTTCTGCCCCTGCGTTTTTTGTCATAGTGTTCTACCCCAGCATTTGTCATAACATTTTGCCTCGGTGTTCCTGTCATAGCGTTCTGGTCATAGAATTCTGCTCCGGTGTTTTTGTCATAGAATTCTGCCCCGGTGTTTTTGTCATAGCGTTCTGCCCTGGCATTCCTGTCATAGTGTTTCTGCCCCAGCATTTCTGTCGTAGCATTCTGTCCTGGTATTTCTGTCTCCATGTTCCGTCTCTGCATTTCTGTCACAGCGTTCTGCCCCAGCATTTCTGTCACAGCGTTCTGCCCCAGCATTTCTGTCACAGCGTTCTGCCCCAGCATTTCTGTCACAGCGTTCTGCCCCAGCATTTCTGTCACAGCGTTCTGCCCCAGCATTTCTGTCACAGCGTTCTGCCCCAGCATTTCTGTCACAGCGTTCTGCCCCAGCGTTTTTGTCATAGCGTTCTGCCCCGGCATTTCTGTCCTGGTATTTCTGTCTCTATGTTCCGTCTCTGCATTTCGGTCATAGCGTTCTGCTCCAGCTTTTCTGAAATAGCGTTCTGCCCCGGCGTTTCTGTCACAGCGTTCTGCCCCGGCGCTTGTCACAGCGTTCTGCCCCGGCGTTTGTCACAACGTTCTGCCCCGGCGTTTGTCACAACGTTCTGCCCCGGCGTTTGTCACAACGTTCTGCCCCGGCGTTTGTCACAACGTTCTGCCCCGGCGTTTGTCACAGCGTTCTGCCCCGGCGTTTCTGTCACAGCGTTCTGCCCCGGCGTTTCTGTCACAGCGTTCTGCCCCGGCGTTTCTGTCACAGCGTTCTGCCCCGACGTTTCTGTCACAGCGTTTCTGCTCCGGCATTTCGGCCACACCGTTTCTGCTTCGGCGTTTCTGTCACAGCGTTTCTGCTCCGGCATTTTCCACAGCTTTGCTGCCCAGGATTTCTGTTATAGCGTTCCTACCCCAGGAATTCTGTCAGGGCGTTTTTTCTGTCATGGCGTTTTTCTGTCATGGTGTTCTGCCCCAGCATTTCTGTCTCAGTGTTCAGTCTCGGCATTTCTTTCATAGCACTTCTGCCCCAGGATTTCTGTCATTACGTTTCTGCCTCAGCGTTCTGTCATTGCGTTTCTGTCATATTGTTTCTTCCCCCAGGATTTCTGTCATTTCGTTTCTGCCTCAGCTTTCAGTTTCGGTATTTCTGTCTTAGCGTTGCTGTCCTTGCGTTTCTGCACCAGGATTCTGTCATGGCTTTTCTGCCTCAGCATTTCTGCCCCAGGATTTCTGCTTTAGCATTTAAGTCTCAGCGTTTCTGTCATAGCGTTTCTGCCCCAGGATTTCTGTCATTTTGTTTCTGCCTCAGCGTTCAGTTTCAGCGTTTCTGTCATAGCATTGCTGTCCGTGCGTTTTCTATTCCAGGTTTTCTGTCATAGTTTCTGCTTCAGCGTTCAGTCTCAGCATTTCTGTCATAGCGTCACTGTCCTTGCGTTTCTGCCTCAGGATCTCTGTCATAGCATTCTGGCTCAGCGTTCAGTCTCAGCATTTCTGTCATTAGCATTTCAGGCTCGGTGTTTCAGCCTTCACCGTTTCTCAGAGGGGCGTTGTTGTTCAGTCACGGCATACTCCAGTAGCTGTTTTATCTTTGTTATTTGTCATGTCTCATCGTAGCTTTGTTCATGTTTGTACCTGGGTCAGTTAGCTAGGGCTCACATGTCAGGATCTGTCACGTCTACAGATCCATACGGGCTGAGGTTTCGTTTGTTAATGATTGTTGTCCACAATCTTCTCACCCGTATACCACACGTCATACGATGCACGTTCAGTCACCACACCTGTACAATCACCCACCACGGTCTGTGGGTACACTAGCCCTGAGTTTTCAGTTTAATTACCTGTCTCTGCGCTGCAGGTTACTCGGGCTCACTTACCATTTACACGAAGGGGGGGATCCGTCATCAGGTTCATTCACACGCAGTGGTCTTGATATTTCTGCTCATGTTCTCATACTTAGGTAGGCACAGAGGGGTGGTGTTGTTCTCATGTCTGGTTGTCTGTCGCTTCTCTTGTTCGTGTTCTCAGGTTGGGCTGTATTGGCATCCGTCATCCCCTTGATGGTCCTTAAGTGGTAGGTTGGGCAAACGTTGTCATGATTCTGGATTCTGGTCTCGGCTCTGATATCTTGTCTAGGATGTGGCCTAGAAAACTGCTCAGGGACGTCAGTCCAGTTTTCTTTTCCGTTCCCCAGCCGGTCCCAGGTAGGGGGGTTTCAGTCACTTTGGGTATGACTGTTTCATGCCATGAAACTTATTTCCCTGGGGTGGGGTCGGGCCCTCCTTCCTCGGTTCAGGATTCTGACGCGGTTGCCAGGTCACAGGCATAGCACGACCCGATCGAATCAGGTGGGACCAGTGTTCTGTGTCTGGCATGGTTTTCCATGTTGACAAGGCTTAGCGCCATAGTGCATGGGCCTCATCCACCTACTCCATCACATCCTTCAGGTATTCAGCATTTTGAACTCCTACCAGTTGTCCTTTTTGCACTCATCCTCGCACTTCCCCATACCAGTATGTGTAGGCCAGGGGTTGGGGGGGGTTTCACTGAGCACTTCACTGGTGTCCGGGTGTAGTTTCGATTTCTCGGCTATCATTTTGCAGGGGCTCCTCAGGCCAGCCATGGCTCCCCTTCTCCCATGCATCCTCTCATTCACATGCAGTTCATTCTCATATCTGGGTCGTCTCGGGCTTCAGGCTCCATCCAATCGTTCACGGGACGTTTAGTTGGGTTCTGGGTAGCTTTGCAGGTTCTATAGGGGGTTCTGTCTCATCACCAAGTCAGCAGTCGGTGGCAGTTTCTCCTGTCATAGCGGACACCATCGGATATATACTGCTGCCATCCGGGCACGCGCTAATCCACTTGATGGATGGTTACCTACCCTTCTTCACCTAAATTTGTGTCTTTTTGCCCTCTTTTCAGGCATACTGACCAGCCAGGCCAAGGCACACCTCAGGCCTTGGTGCTTAGGAGTATCACTTTCTCACTTTCTCACTCGAAGACTCTGACTACAAGTGTAAAGGCTAGCCGGAGGCTAGCCTGTATTTGTGGGAGGAGTCTGAGGGCTATTTAAGCCTCCTCCTCTGTCAGGCCAGGGCTCGTGGGCGTTTCTGGGTTCCCACCCACCCGTTTTCCCCCAGTCTTCATACATACTCACAATACTTTTTCTTATTCTTACATTCAGGGTATGCCCTCTTTTCAGGCATACTGACCAGCCAGGCCAAGGCACACCTCAGGCCTTGGTGCTTAGGAGTGTAATAGAAATTTGTACGTTCTGTATATAATTGTATTGTATTTTGTATGTATTGCAACTGCCCTCACTGTGCACACGGCACTAATAATGTTTTCAGTAAATGTTTACATTCTTTCGAGTCCTGATTAGAATTAGCCTGCCTATGTAATGCCCCTTGTTACCATAAACGTACAATTGTAATATTAATGTGATACCTACGTAATCATGTGCATAAAAACCTTCAATTGCGTCATAATAAAGCAGAACAGTTATTTGGAAAGATGCTGAGTGTATCTTTTGTGTCTGTTCCCTACTGCAGTAGTTATTATTAATTTGGAACCACTAATCAATATGAGGATAGGAGTTGCCTATCATCAATTTAACTGAGTCAGCATGACGAGCCAGCCAGGAGGGGTTTCCAGGTGACCCTGAGTATCTGAAAGGAGAAGCTTGAGACGATCCGGGAATTTCTGATAATCAGCCGGCTGAGGTAAGCCTTTTGCTTACATTTGAGTTATCAGACTTCCTTGATCGGTAAGGCATTTTCGGGACAAAGGGTACCTATTTTACTCCCCTTAATCGAACTGTATTGATTGGTGGTTATATGTTATGTCGTCACTGTCTATTGTCTATTGGAGTGTTATAGATAAGAAAGGGAAGAATAGTGCTGTTCACAGGTATATGTAGTACATCTGCTAGATAAGGTAGTTTAGAGGCAAGAGGGTATAGGCACATGTAGAGAAGACTGGCCAGTCATTATGGGCATTGAATTAAGTAAGGGAATGAAGGGTAAGAGACCCTCAAAAATGCCCAGCGCAAGAGGAGCGCTATATATGAACTGAAGGTGCAGTTCTGCCTATACTGAGCCCCTAGATTAATGGTTAAAGTGGACAGTGATCCACATTGGGTAACTGGGTTACCACCAAGGTCCACAGGGACTAAGAATCATGCAGAGTAAACAGCTAAAGAAACAGCTATCTATGTGAGCAGAATGGATCAAGGGTGACGGTGACATTAACACTAGAAAGGGACATTTTCATGTTAAGTTGTGGGATGAATTTGGGGTCAAGCACTACAACTATTAGAGTCAGAAACAGAGAAATGAGAGGTAAAACAGAATACTTTATATGTTGTCAGAGAGGGAAGATGGGATGAGCACTGTGGCTGCCTGTCTGATCATAGAAGCTAGATATAAAAGATATCTGAACAAAATAAGGAATGCAGAATTTAGGCAGGGAAATAGTAAAGTGTTAAAAGAAAGTGAGAGAATGATATGCATGTGTTGTGTACAAATGGGAAAATGTAAGCGATTTTAGAGAGATATTGGTGTATGTGTGTGTGAATGCTGGGACCTTTAGTTCTATTGCTTGTGTGTGTCATGTACGCAGATGTGACCCCCTCCTTTGTGCTCTCCTGAACGAATGTGGCTGAGATGGGAGGTCAGTGATAAGCTGGAAGGACACCATGCCAATTTCAGTTTTTTTAGACAAAACATTTATAACAAAATGTGCCGGGTTAACGAATCTAATGGTAAACAATGTGATCACAGTTATTTTTTGAATCTGTTTTCCAAACATGGTAAAATGAAGGTTACATTTAACTGTGTATTACACAAATTGAATATCCTTTGATAGTGGAAACAGTGCATTTAAAAAGGGAAATTAAGTAAAATTAAGTAATAATGAATATTCATTTCTAATATGAGTTTAATAATTTTATTAATAATATAGATATATTGAAACTGGTTTAGACAACCTTTGGTTGGAAATGAAATCCAGGTTTTTGGGGAAATTTGTAAAAATGGGATTCGTTTAGATTAAGATAACAATTTTGTAAGTTTACATTTATTCAATAAGCCCTTATTGAGAGAAAAAAGATTAAGATGAGGTTGTTATTTGGAATACAGCTGCCATAATATTTAACAAAGCCAAGATGGATGGAATACATAAGAAGTTTTTCTACAAAAATGAAATTTTATGGTTTTTGATAATAACTTGATGTGCGGTCCAAGATGTGAGAGTTATAATAAATAAAATTTAAATATAACAGACCCATCACATCAAGTCCACACACCCTGTTAGGATAGATGCCACCTGCAGCCAGTTGTTTTATAGTTTTTGATGCTTTCTGGTCCATCATACAGCTTGCTGGTCCTTTTGTTTTATTTATTTTTATTTTTGAAATCCAAAGCAGAATGTGTGGATTGTGAAATGATGTGCCCCTTTTCCTTATAAGTGCAGTGGTATAAGCAGAAGAATATTTTGTATTTATGGGCATCTCTCCATGACCGCAGGGTATTGTTATCATTTATTATATTATTGCCAGGAAAAAGTTGTCTTTTGAAACATGAGACTGGAGTTCTTACACAAACAGTGTGATAGAAAACAAGCCATTGTAATATATTATGTAAGCTGGACCCAGTAATGAAGGGTTCATCCCGATATATCAGAGCTGCAGCTTTTATGCAAAGGTGCTATTAGACAAAGTTAGATATTGTTTTGGTCAAACATTTCATTTTTAATGGTCCGACATTCTGTGCAGCAAATATACAGCTAACTAAATGTTTGTCTAATGAAAGGTTTAAAATATGAGTTTGTTTATGTACAAATCTAACAATGAAAAACGCGTACATTTATTCAAAAAAAAGGAAACCACATGTGTTAAATTGATGATGAAGGAATCAGCTGCTGTGAGCCCAGTGCAGGACACACTCCCTGAAGACCCAGATATTAAATTTTTTGTAGATTTGAGTATGCAGTATATCACCCAGAAGGATACTCTGTATTCAAAGTCATTGGATCCTTTTTCCCCAGCTCAAGAAACAGAGCTCCATGTTTTAGCAAAGCCTGTGAGCTATAAAAAGAGTGTATATTTATATAGATAGTCGAGATATAGAGAGCTTTTGGTTCCATTTGAAGGGCCAGAAGTTTGTTTTTACTTCAGCAGGTAAACCAATAAAGCATGCTAAGTTAATTTGATTGGCTGTTTTCAGCCTTCCAGGTTCTTGCTGAGGTAGCCATATTAACTTTCACACATGGAAGCAGACCAGGTGACTAAGGAGGCTGCATTTACAGCCCCGGACACTTGCTGGGTCTGTGCAACTCACAGATTCCACCCTAGTTCTGGCCCAGTATAGCTGAGATTAATAATTCAACTTTAAGGACCCCAGAACGAGAAGAACAAGTGGTCCACAGGGGGCAACTTCTTATGAAACAGGACTTTGGAAAAGGTGATCATTTATGTCTGCCAGCCACTCTTTTCCCTCCAGCTTGACACATGGACCGTGTCATCAGTCACAAGCAGTTATGGTTGCCTTAGTAAATGAGCGTGGGATAGAGCCAGGGTTCACCACAGTTGTTTTTATAACATACCACTTCTTGTTTTACCTGTTACCAAAGGTGTTACCAAAAGCTGAACATCCCTTCCAGAGATTAAAAAAAAAGATATATCCAGATGCCCAAGTCAGGATCTTACGAGTATGCATTTTGTCTGTATGGACATGTTTTTTGGATGTCCAGTGGCAAATGCTACTACAAAGGCCACAGTAAAAAATGTTATCAGAAGTAGTTTGTAAATATAGAGTGCAGAAAGTACAGAGAGTAACAGAGGAAATCATTTTTATAGGAGAGTCCTTACTAGAAGTTTTGAGGTTTTATTTTTACACCCCCTACTGTCTACAATGTAGCGGACAAAGTAGAGTAAGAAACTAGAAAACTTTTGCCTTAATGTTTTCTTATATTTTATCAAGCCTCTAAGGGGAATGTTGGACTCTCTCCCTATGGGATTTGGTTTGGGAGTGTGTTACTCACTTGCTTATATTTTGTCTCAGCAGCTGAAGTCCTCCATTTGGATCTCACAGAGAATGTTGCTGATCTTTTAAGGTTTTTTTTACAAACTCATGTATGTGTTTTCTCCTCAATTCCAGATCCTAAAAGTTTGGAAGGATCTAAAACTAAAGCCAGGTGACTTGTGGATTGTTAAGAGACATTTATATATAAGGAAATGTTTGGAGACTCAATACAGCATCTATTTCATGTACAGTTTTTGCGAAACTTGAAGGAAAAGTCACCTGGATCCACACCAGACACTGCAAAAATGACTAAATTAAAGAAATCTCTGTGTTTGATTTGTTTCCCTCTTGTGATCACAGTCTAGGGTACTTTTTGATTCAATTACTTTAATTGTAAGGGATATATATATTTGAAAAGTAGTTTAGCCATGTTTAAGTCATATTTTGTCTTTTGTACGTCTTCCATTTTATGTAGAATTGTCTGTGTTTACATATGCTGATAAGTCAGCATGCCCACAGTTCAGCTAGAAGGCCATTCTGGCCACAGGAGTGTACAGCCAGTACTCTGTAAATATGTCTTTTCAATCATTTGTTTTTCACAATGAAAAGTCATTTTGTAATGAAAAAGTTGCTCAGTTATTATTTTCTCCACAATTGAGTTTTTTGTTTTTTTTGCCTCTTTGGCCAGGACTACCTCCACCTAAGCGTGTGGAGGTTCCAGGTTAAAGGGGATAGCAGGTATGGTTAGTGATCAAAATATTGATCAAAAGAGGGGAGACTGTAATAGAAATTTGTACGTTCTGTATATAATTGTATTGTATTTTGTATGTATTGCAACTGCCCTCACTGTGCACACGGCACTAATAATGTTTTCAGTAAATGTTTACATTCTTTTGAGTCCTGATTAGAATTAGCCTGCCTATGTAATGCCCCTTGTTACCATAAACGTACAATTGTAATATTAATGTGATACCTACGTAATCATGTGCATAAAAACCTTCAATTGCGTCATAATAAAGCAGAACAGTTATTTGGAAAGATGCTGAGTGTATCTTTTGTGTCTGTTCCCTACTGCAGTAGTTATTATTAATTTGGAACCACTAATCAATATGAGGATAGGAGTTGCCTATCATCAATTTAACCGAGTCAGGAGTATCACTTTCTCACTTTCTCACTCGAAGACTCTGACTACAAATGATATTAATACTTGATAAGCAAACTGTTGGCAACTTAAACTCTGAGCAACTGTAGAAGGGTTTATAGAGGTGGTGTAGTACACCGCTTCAACCTCGAGGTGGGGATAAAAAAGTTAGTAACGAAGGGAGCTGAAAATCTAAGGGATCAATTCGTCAGGGTCCAGGGGATCTGAGGTGATGTAGTTAGGCCCATTTTGGTGTTGATAGTGAGAGCCATTTATCTGCGGTATTGGTTCAGGTTCCTGCGGGATGAGGATGATCCACTGTGCAGTGAGGACGTCTCGGGGGGTCCAGGATTATTCCCCAGGTATGGAGGAGTTTCAGTCCTTTATCAAGATCACTTATGGTGTGGGATTGACCATTTCTTGTGATTAGGAGAGTTGCCGGGTAATGCCATTTATATGATATTTTATGGTTTTGGAGACCTTTGGTGACTGGGTTCAGCTGGCGTCTTAGTTGGAGCGTGTATTTGGAGAGGTCCGGGAAGAATTGTATCCCCGTGTATGGAACAGGCAATGGTGACTTATTTTTTAACCCCAGCAGTAATTTTTCTTTGATATGAAAGAAGTGGACTCTCATTAGTACATCTCTGGGAACTGAGGCGGCAAGGTGGGACGGCTTAGCAATTCTGTGAATTCTGTCCACTATTATGTCTCGGGAGGATGCTTCTGGGATAATGATATGCATCATTTCTTTCGCGTATCGAGGTAGGTCCGCAGGTAATATGGATTCAGGAACACCTCTCAACTTAACGTTGTTCCTGCGAGACCTGTCTTCCAAATTGGCCAGCTTGGCACGCATCCACGTCTGTTCCTCTCTCACATCATCATAAACTTCTATGACCTCATTTACTGTGGTGGTGCATTCACTCATACTTCTCTCAATACATGTCACCCTATCATCAAGTGAGAGGATATTTTAGTAAATAATGAGGAGAGATCTGACATAAGGGATGTCTGCAGTGATAGCAACATGTCCTTTAGGGTGGAATCAATGACTGGTTGTCCCGAGATAGGGAAGGATGCCATTGATGTGTGTAAGGCCTGGTTGCAGAGGAGGGGGTTGAAAGCCTGGGCCTCAATTTGTGCTGGCAGCGGCCGCTGTGGCGGCGAATCGAGACGCATTTTTAGCTTTTGCGGGGCTGTTGGGGAGGGGGTCACACTTCAGAGGGTGAGGGGGCAAAGCTGGGGTACCTGGGGTAGATGGATCTGCCGGGATTTCGTCCGGGAGATCCGTGAATGAGTCCCGCGGCGCGGCCAGGCCGGCGCCATCTTTAAACACACTGACCTGCTCCGCCAGCTTGTAGGAGAAATCGGTAAGTTTTTTGGGTTTGTACTCCGGTAATCTCTTTCTGGACACGCTGGCCATGGTATCTGGCGTGTCTGGGTCGAGGATGGCTCCGGATTGTGATGCTAGTGCGGCCTGTGTTGTCCTGTGTGTTCCCCTGGCTGACAAGCTGAGAGATCAGGCGTCCATCTTCAGCTCCAGTCGGCCACGCCCCCCCTAAATGTTTTCTTATATTTTATCAAGCCCCTAAGAGGATGTTGGACTCTCTCCCTATGGGATTTGGTTTGGGAGTGTGTTACTCACTTGCTTATATTTTGTCTCAGCAGCTGAAGTCCTCCATGCGGATCTCACAGAGAACGTTGCTGATCTGTTAAGGTTTTTGACAAACTCATTTATGTGTTTACTCCCCAATTCCAGATCCTAAAATTTTGGAAGGATCTAAAACTAAAGCCAGCTGACTTGTGGATTGTTAAGAGACATTTATATATAAGGAAATGTTTGGAGACTCAATACAGCATCTAGTTCAGGGGTCTCAAACTGGCGGCCCTCCAGCTGTTGTGAAACTACAAGTCCCATGAGGCATTGCAAGGCTGACAGTTACAAGTATGACTTCCAAAGGCAGAGGCATGATGGGACTTGTAGTTTCACAGCAGCTGGAGGGCCGCCAGTTTGAGACCCCTGATCTAGTTCATGTACAAGTTGTGCAAAACTTGAATGAAAAGTCACCTGGATCCACACCAGACACTGCAAAAATGACTAAATTAAAGAAATGTCTGTGTTTGATTTGTTTCCCTTTTGCGATCACAGTCTAGGGTACTATTTATTAAATTACTTTAATTGTAAAGGATATATATATATATATATATATATATATATTAAGGATGAGCCGAACACCCCCCGGTTCGGTTTGCACCAGAACTTGCGAACAGATCAAAACTTTGCAGGAACGTTAGAACCCCATTGAAGTCTATGGGACTTGAACGTTCTAAATCAAAAGTGCTCATTTTAAAGGCTACCCCCAAAGCACCCTCCCAATGTTGGGGGCATGTGGCCTGGTACGGTTCAGGAGGGGGGGGCGCTCTCTCGTCCCCCCCTCTTTTCCTGCGGCCTGCCAGGTTGCGTGCTCGGATTAGGGTCTGGTATGGACTTTTGGGGGTACCCCACGCCATTTTTTTTTACATTTTGGCGCGGGGTTCCCCTTAAAATCCATACCAGACCTGAAGGGCCTGGTATGGATTTTAGGGGGACCCCCACGTCATTTTTTTTTTTAAATTTTGGTTCGGGGTTCCCCTGTGGGGAATTCCCATGCCGTTTTTATCAATGAACTTTTATGTGTATTGTCGGGCCGGCAATTCAGTATAGCCGCGAGTAGTTTTAAATGACTTTTTTCCTTTGAAATGTCATTTTGCTGTCAGACTGTTCTAAACACAGGAAACATGCGCCCCTTTACAGGCATACTATAGACACCCCCCAGGTACGAAATTTAAAGGGATATTACACTTTTATTGTTTAACTTTAAATATTATTAAAATCACTGCTCCCGAAAAAACGGCCGTTTTTAAAACTTTTTTTTGCATTGATACATGTTCCCTGGGGCAGGACCCGGGTCCCCCAAACACTTTTTATGACAATAACTTGCATATAAGCCTTTAAAATTAGCACTTTTGATTTCTCCCATAGACTTTTAAAGGGTGTTCCGCGGATGCCGTGAACACCCCAAATTGTTCGCTGTTCGAGTCGAACATGAGTTTGACTCGAACTCGAAGCTCATCCCATATATATATATATATATATATATATAATTTATGTATGTGATTTTGAAAAGTAGTTTAGCCATGTTGAAGTCATATTTGTATTTTATACGTCTTCCATTTTATGTAGAATGGTCTGTGTTTAAATATACAGCATGTCAACAATTAAGCTAGAAGGCCATTCTGGCCACTGGAGTGTACAGCCAGTACTCTGTAAATATGTCTTATCAATCATTTGACTTTCACAATGAAAAGTCATTTTGTAATGAAAAAAGCTGCTCAGCTATTATATTCTCCACAATGGAGTTTTTTGCCTCTTTGGCCAGGACTACCTCCACCTAAGCGTGTGGAGGTTCCAGATTAAAGGTGATAGCAGGTATGGTTAGTGATCAAAATATTGATCAAAAGAGAGGAGACTGTAAAGGAAATTTGTAAGTTCTGTATATTTTTATTATATTTTGTATGTATTGCACACTGCCCTCACTGTGCACACGGCACTGATAATGTTTTCATTACATGTTTGCATTCTTTCGAGTCCTGATTAGAATTAGTCTGCCTATGTAACGCCCCTTGTTACCATAAACGTACAATTGTAATAAAAACCTTCAATTGCGTCATAATTAGGGATGAGCCGAACACCCCCCTGTTCGGTTCGCACCAGAACATGCGAACAGGAAAAAAGTTCGCTCGAACACACGAACACCGTTAAAGTCTATGGGACACGAACATGAATAATCAAAAGTGCTAATTTTAAAGGCTTATATGCAAGTTATTGTCATAAAAAGTGTTTGGGGACCCGGGTCCTGCCCCAGGGGACATGGATCAATGCAAAA
The DNA here is from genome assembly GCF_042186555.1 of Aquarana catesbeiana. Taxonomy (NCBI): domain Eukaryota; kingdom Metazoa; phylum Chordata; class Amphibia; order Anura; family Ranidae; genus Aquarana; species Aquarana catesbeiana. The sequence goes on along the minus strand of NC_133324.1, from coordinate 977,021,410 downwards.
AAAAGTTTTAAAAACGGCCGTTTTTTCAGGAGCAGTGATTTTAATAATGCCTAAAGTCAAACAATAAAAGTGTAATATCCCTTTAAATTTCGTACCTGGGGGGTGTCTATAGTATGCCTGTAAAGGGGCGCATGTTTCCCGTGTTTAGAACAGTCTGACAGCAAAATGACATTTCGAAGGAAAAAAAAACATTTAAAACTACCCGCGGCTATTGCATTGCCGACAATACACATAGAAGTTCATTGATAAAAACGACATGGGAATTCCCCACAGGGAAACCCCGAACCAAAATTAAAAAAAAAAAAAAAATGATGTGGGGGTCCCCCTAAATTCCATACCAGGCCCTTCAAGTCTGGTATGGATTTTAAGGGGAACCCCGCGCCAAAAAAAAAAAAAAAAAACGGCGCGGGGTCCCCCCAAAAATCCATACCAGACCCTTATCCGAGCACGCAACCTGGCAGGCCGCAGGAAAAGAGGGGGGGACGAGAGTGCGGCCCCCCCCCTCCTGGACCGTACCAGGCCACATGCCCTCAACATTGGGAGGGTGCTTTGGGGTAGCCCCCCAAAACACCTTGTCCCCATGTTGATGAGGACAAGGGCCTCATCCCCACAACCCTGGCCGGTGGTTGTGGGGGTCTGCGGGCGGGGGGCTTATCGGAATCTGGAAGCCCCCTTTAACAAGGGGACCCCCAGATCCCGCCCCCCCCCTGTGTGAAATGGTAAGGGGGTATACTTACCACTACCATTTCACTAAAAAAGTGTCAAAAATTTTAAAAATGACAAGAGACAGTTTTTGACAATTCCTTTATTTAAATGCTTCTTCTATCTTCTTTCTTCTATCTTCCTTCGTCTTCTTCTGGTTCTTCTGGCTCTTCTGGTTCTTCCTCCGGCGTTCTCGTCCAGCATCTCCTCCGCGGCGTCTTCTATCTTCTTCTCCTCGGGCCGCTCCGCACCCATGGCATTGGGGGGAGGCTCCCGCTCTTCTCTTCATCTTCTTCTTCATCCTCTTCTCTTCTTCCTTCTTCTCTTCTTCTCTTCTTCTCTTCTTCATTTTCTTCTCCGGGCCGCTCCGCATCCATGCATGGAGGGAGGCTCCCGCTGTGTGACGGCGTCTCCTCATCTGACGGTTCTTAAATAACGGGGGGCGGGGCACCGTGGCCCCGCCCCCTCTGACGCACGGGACATGACGGGACTTCCCTGTGGCATTCCCCGTGACGTCACAGGGAAGTCCCATCAAGTCACCGTGCGTCAGAGGGGGGCGGGGTCACCGGGTGGCCCCGCCCCCCGTTATTTAAGAACCGTCAGATGAGGAGACGCCGTCACACAGCGGGAGCCTCCCTCCATGCCAGCATGGCTGCGGAGCGGCCCGGAGAAGAAAACGAAGAAGAGAAGAAGAGAAGAAGGAAGAAGAGAAGAGGATAAAGAAGAAGATGAAGAGAAGAGCGGGAGCCTCCCCCCAATGCCATGGGTGCGGAGCGGCCCGAGGAGAAGAAGATAGAAGACGCCGCGGAGGAGATGCTGGACGAGAACGCCGGAGGAAGAACCAGAAGAGCCAGAAGAACCAGAAGAAGAAGAAGACGAAGGAAGATAGAAGAAAGAAGATAGAAGAAGCATTTAAATAAAGGAATTGTCAAAAACTGCCTCTTGTCATTTTTAACATTTTTGACACTTTTTTTGTGAAATGGTAGGGGTAAGTATACCCCCTTACCATTTCACACAGGGGGGGGTGGGATCTGGGGGTCCCTTGTTAAAGGGGGCTTCCAGATTCCGATAAGCCCCCCGCCCGCAGACCCCCAAAACCACCGGCCAGGGTTGTGGGGATGAGGCCCTTGTCCTCATCAACATGGGGACAAGGTGTTTTGGGGGGCTACCCCAAAGCACCCTCCCAATGTTGAGGGCATGTGGCCTGGTACGGTTCAGGAGGGGGGGGGCGCACTCTCGTCCCCCCCTCTTTTCCTGCGGCCTGCCAGGTTGCGTGCTCGGATAAGGGTCTGGTATGGATTTTTGGGGGGACCCACGCCGTTTTTTTTTTTTTTTTTGGCGCGGGGTTCCCCTTAAAATCCATACCAGACCTGAAGGGTCTGGTATGGAATTTAGGGGGAACCCCACGTCTTTTTTTTTTTTTAATTTTGGCCGGGGTTCCCCTTAATATCCATACCAGACCTGAAGGGCCTGGTATGGAATTTAGGGGGACCCCCACATCATTTTTTTTTTTTTTTAATTTTGGTTCGGGGTTTCCCTGTGGGGAATTCCCATGCCATTTTTATCAATGAACTTCTATGTGTATTGTCGGCAATGCAATAGCCGCGGGTAGTTTTAAATGTTTTTTTTCCTTCGAAATGTCATTTTGCTGTCAGACTGTTCTATACACGGGAAACATGCGCCCCTTTACAGGCATACTATAGACACCCCCCAGGTACGAAATTTAAAGGGATATTACACTTTTATTGTTTGACTTTAAGCATTATTAAAATCACTGCTCCTGAAAAAACGGCCGTTTTTAAAACTTTTTTTTTCATTGATCCATGTCCCCTGGGGCAGGACCCAGGTCCCCAAACACTTTTTATGACAATAACTTGCATATAAGCCTTTTAAAATTAGCACTTTTGATTTCTCCCATAGACTTTTAAAGGGTGTTCCGCGGCATTCGAATTTGCCACGAACACCCCAAATTGTTCGCTGTTCGGCGAACTTGCGAACAGCCAATGTTCGAGTCGAACATGAGTTTGACTCAAACTCGAAGCTCATCCCTAGTCATAATAAAGCAGAACAGTTATTTGAAAAGATGCTGAGCGTATCTTTTGTGTCTGTTCCCTACTGCAGTAGTTATTATTAATTTGGAACCACTAATCAATATGAGGATAGGAGTTGCCTATCTATAAAATGTCCAGGTCAATGAGTGTACAGGGCATGTATGTGAGCACCATTCACTATTGTTTGTTTATTGTAAGGTGCTGTTTTTTCACATTTTATTTATGCATGTGAGCGCCATCTTTACATTATTTATTTTAGAAACAAATACATCCAAGGGTTTGTTTTTTTTTTTGTTTTTTATGAAGTATTCCCAAAAAGATACATTTCAGATGGCCAAAACTCTGTTTGGACAGTTATAAGATTTTAGATGCTGTTGCAAAACCTCTTTGCTTTAGCCAAAAATTCCTAAAACAGAACACACTCTGAACAGAAATTTCCATCCAATGTACAAAAATAAGACACACAGAATTTGATCAAGAAGTCAATTTTATTAGCAGATACAATGCATGATTTTGTGATATTAAAATAATTTTCGATAAACATTGGCACCCCCTTACCAAAGACAATTTCCTTAGAAGAATTTGAAGTAAAATAGGAAAACAGGTAGATATGGATGATAACCACAACCACAGGTGGCAGAACCCAAGATGTCCATTTTTGAAATGTATACAGACAAACGTATATCTAGTGGTAGTTACTAGTCTGACGGGATGTTGAAGGCGTTTTGTAGCTTCTCCAAGCCACTTTTTAAGTTCTAGGAAATCATCCCAGCATTTATATTCACACCTTTGGATACCTTATTACATTGTTTTATAATCATTATTACATTTTTTTTTATAGACAAAAAGATGTAAAAAAAACATGAATTCTTTTATCTCTTTAGACCAGCAATAGATTTTCTTTTTTTTTTAAAAAAAGGACTTTTACTGCAAATAAAAATAAAAGGAAAAGGAATCACTAAGGGTTAATAACAGCTTACATGGGCTTACATTTTATGTAAAAAGAAAATAATGTAAAAGGTTTCATGTGGCTACTTTCATACTGGAGGTGTTTTTCAGGCGCTTTTGGGCTAAAAATAGCGCCTTACGGCGCCTGAAAAACGACTCTCCTGCAGCCCCAGTGTGAAAGCCGGAGTGCTTTCACACTGGGGTGGTGCGTTTGCAGGACGAGAAAAAAAGTCTTGCCAGCAGCATCTTTTGGGTGGTATGGAGCGGTGTATACACCTCTCCTCCACCACCCCTGCCATTGAAATCAATGGCCAGCGCTGCTTAAGCCCCTGCAAAGCGCTTCGGCAGTGGCGCTTTGTGGGCGCTTTTAACCCTTTATTTGACCACTAGTGGGGTTAAAAGCGCCCGCTAGGGGCCGAAAAGCACTGCTAAAAAGCGGTAAAGCGCTGCTAAAACTAGCGGCGCTTTACCGCTAACGCCCCCCCCCCCCCCCCCGCCCCAGTGTGAAAGTAGCCTTAAAGTAGTTGTAAACCTCTGAAACAAAAACCACCTGGTGTGATTCCTGTCTGCTTTCTCCTCCCTCTGCTATCTGCACAAGTCACTTCTGACAAGTTATGCCAACACCATAAAAGCCCGGGGGATGGCCCGGCCCTCTTCCAGGACACAGAAGATGATTGACACCTGCAGATGTGCTTATTTCCCTATCAGACTGTATAGAGAGGGGTTGTGCCAATTCCCTCCCCTTAGGTCTCAGATTACACTCAGCTTCCTGCTGTGCAGTGTGTGACATCAGATCATCACCCCTTATCTGCTGGAGATCAGAAATAGCCTTTGATTTGAGTGTTTTAGAAGTCTGTGGAGGAGAGAGTGCTGCAAATAAACAGGTACAACTTATGTAGGAGGATTTGTTTCATCTCTGTGTATCACCTGAGGCCAGTCACTTCATTGGATATATGGAGGGTTTACAACCACTTTAAGTGATGTCATACAGATGGGAGGTCACGCTTTTGATCTACATATGAATTATAAATAGTAGATACAATTAAAAAGAGGGAGGGGAAGCCGCAGCACAGGGAGAAGAGCTGGGCATAAGACATACATCCTGAAAACTTTGTTGAATTTTTTAGGACGTATTTCTTATGTTCAATATCCTCAAATGGTCACGAGGGAACAATGGAGGGTGCTATTGCTGACCTTATTTTCAGAATGACTTGTGTTAGTTTGTGGATGTAAACCCTCACATATATCCAGTGAAGTGAACAGCCTCAGATGATACACAGAGAGGAAACAAATCTCCCTACATAAGTTTTACATGTATATCTGCTGTCTTCGGCTTAATATATATTTTAGAAAGTGTTATGCCACGTACACACGGCTGGACTTGAACAGTCTAAACTCCGTCGGAAATTTAGAACATGTTCTATATCTGAGTCCATCGGAAATGCCGATGGGGCATACACACGGTCAGAATGTCTGACCGAAAGCTCCCATTGGACTTTTTCTGTCTGGAAGTCCGGCTGTGTGTGCGCGGCATTAGAGATTTTTCTTCCTGTTTCAGCAGTGGGAGGGGAGTCTGGGCATACACTGTGTGTGAGCTGATTGGAGGAAAGGCACACACCCCCCTCCACATAGGCAGAGGAACGTAGATACTTGCAGAGCTGTGCTGTGAATAGACAAGCTCTCTGTTTATCTGTCTCTAAGTTCCCTCCCTGATACAAATTTCCAGCGGCTTTTATCTCCTGTGTCGGAGAGCTTGTCAGAAGTTATCATGCTGATAACAGAGGAATGGAGCATCAGAAATATACAGGGCTTAGGGCTTTAGAGAGAGATAAGTAAACACTACAGATATATGTGCCTAGGTCAGATTTCATGAATTGAGTTTACATCCATTATGGTCGTCTATAAAACATTTCAGACCTCGTCATATTTTATTCAAGTTGCCAGCATTTTCATTCGTCCTTGCCTGTTTTCTCTATGACATCCCCTTCTTGTTACACCTCTGAACACATTCTTTTATTTGGTCTAGGATCTGCTTCAGGCTGCTCTCCACATTTTTCTTAGTGATGTTTAGCAGGGTGTCGATCTTGGGGCCATCATACAAAAGAACTTTTGTGTCATACTCTATGATTGACTCCTTTATTTTTTCAGCATCTGAAAGAAATGTGCATTAGATTGTATCATTAAATAATAACAAGAAAAAGTCTACATTTCTGAGCTTTAGTTCAGTTCATGTCCGTGCTGAAAGTAGAGCTTACCTTCCTTCCCATATCTCCCAGCGTGCATATGGAAAGGAATATCTGTTTAAAAAGGAATGTATTGCCGGTTTGTTCATGTTTTTAAATGAAATTATGTGAATGTCATGTAATTATATATCTAACCAGAAGGTGGAGCGTTTGGTTTGTTTTCACAAGTTTTCCTTTTACTGCTTGATCTTTTGCTGTAAAAAGCCTGTTTACAGAGCTCAGTAGCTTAAAACATAGCTAAAGGTAAAGCTTTTATTTAAATAAAATAGTAATTGTTTTTTGTTTTTTTTTTTACCATTGGATTCATTGCTCAAAAGAGGTCTGAGGTATTTAGGCGGCATTGGAAAGGGGCAGTAGATGGTTCTGATGCCACATTTTCAGAGGGTCTGCTTTTCATTCAGGGCGAATGTGATACACTGGCAACCCAGAGAGACGCTTGCAGATGATGTATGGCTGGGGTCGCCAGCAATTGGCCAACTTGTTTTTCCCAGGCATCCCCAAGTTCCTCAGCAACACACACACAATCTCCAGGTTGAAGGTCCTGCATTTTTACTTTCAGGTCAAAATTCTTTTTTTTCCTCTGCTCTCAAGTAGTAGCATTCTCTATTACTTTCTTATAAGCTAATTTTAGTTTTTTCTGCAGTCTGTCAACATATCTCTTATAGGAAGCTAGGGAAGTCTGGTCTGTGGACGTTCCAAAAACCAAGTCAACTGTAAGTCGGGCCTTTCTGCCAAACATTAGTCTGTAGGGAGATTACCTGGTGGCATCATTTGTTGTGCTATTGTATGCATGGACGATGGCTGCAATGTGATTGCCCAAGTGCTGTTTCTTCTCAGACAGTAAAGTTCCTAGCATGTTCAGTAAAGTTGAACCTCTTAGGCTGAGGGTCTCCCTGTGGGTGATATAAAGAGGTGCTGGATTTTTTTATGCCCAGCAGCTGGCATAGCTGGTGCACAAGTTTGCTCTCAAAGTCTCTGCCGAATGTATTCGTGTAGGCAGGCCATAGTACACAAAAAACGTCTCCACTACGATTGTCACCACTGTGGTGGCCTGTTGGTCCCTGGTGGGATAAGCTTGAGCGTAATTTGTAAAATAGTCAGTCACTACCAAGACGTTGCTTCTCCAACCAGCATTGGGTTCCAGGCACAAACTCAAAGTAAACTAGTGTCATGTACCTGGTCAGAGGCTGAAATACTGAGAGGGCTTCCCTTGCGGCTAAGCGCAGAATGCCCCTGAAGGTGGTAACAGGGAGTGCTATGCTCAGAGAAGTATTGGTTGCCAGCTGCAACAGGCTGATGAGATGTCCGCTGGATTGCGGCTGATGAGCAGGGTACACTGCTGGGCAGGAGTCCCTGAGGAGTAATACGTGAGACCTGGCAGATGGGAGAGCCAGGAGCAGAGTTAGGAGCCAGGCCAGAAGTCATGCACAGAAGGTCATCCAGGTGAAAGGCAGCAAGCAGAGTCAGGATTCAGCCGGGGTCATACACTGGTAATCAGGCAGAAGTGGAGTCAGAAGAGCAAGCCAGGGGTCATACATGGATCAGCAGGCAGAAACTGAGTCACAGGAACAAGCCAATGGTCAAAGCCCGGAATGCAGACAAGACAGGTCAAAGGTAACAGGAAATCCAATAATATCAGGAACAGGAACACAGGAACTCACAGGGGAAGTTGAAGATCATCCATCAACTAATGGCTTTAAATAAGCCACTGGGTGCCAGGATCTGTCACGCAGCACATGAGTTCTCCCGTCCAATCTTGCCCATGCACGCATTGTTGAATTGGCGAATTTCTATGTGCCAATCTTCGGTTTTTGCTGGGCATTTGCAGGTGTGCTAATCCTTCTACGAAGCGTTCTCTGACAACTAGCTTCGTAGACCCTTGACTTTGTAAATATCCCATGGGTGCAGCTTTGACAGGAAAGGTCTTCCTTTGGATGCACGATAAACAGGAGTGACAGTAGCTCTCTTCTTCAGTCCTCATATTAGGCCAATAGAACCTATCTCTGACTAATCTAAAAGTAATTTCTGGGCCTAAGTGGCCATGTTCAACGTGGTGTGCAGCCAGCAGTCTGTTGGTGTTGGTGCCACTTTTCTTCAGAGTCCTCAGAGGGGCCCCTTTTGTACAACAGTCCATCTTTCATTTGCAGCCGGTTCCATTCCAGAGCACTATCTGAGTCTATAATAGTACTCTTCAGCGGTAGACTAGGGCTCTGTTTGGTCAATGCTTCCAAAGTCAACTGACACATCAAATCCTCAGTCAGATCTTTCTTTAGATACTTCTGGGACAGCTGAGGAAGCTCTTCACTTCTCACTTTAGTCAAGTCACAGTAACACTTTGGCATCCTGGAGGCAGTGGCTCCTATAGATTTGGCTCCAACAGCTCCTTTGATTCTATGGGCAATGCCTTGTCACAGAGCTTGCACTTCTTCTGAGGTCACATAGGTCAAGTCCTCAGACTCTGACTGATCTGTGGGGCCTCCATGACAGAGCATCAGCATATGTTTCCTGACGCCATACAAATAATCTCTCAATTTGTCTACTACAGCCCACTTGAGAGCCAGAAACTCTAGCTTGTGTACAGGATAGTTCCTTTTGGACTGGGTCAAGCTTTGACTCACATATGCTATGGTCCTGAGCCCACCTTCTTGCCCTTGATACAGAACTCCACCCAGCCCTTCTCGGCTAGCATCTACATGAAGTAGAGTGGGTCATAGGGCTTGGCCGGGTCTGCATAGACCAGTACTGATGCTTCTCTGAGGCTTCTCCCGAGATGTTGAAAAGCCTTTTCACATCGAGGGGTCTGTTGCTCCTGTAAAGGCTCCCTCGGCTTCCGAGCTCCTTGTCTCAACTGACTCTACTTTTGAACTTCATCCTCCACCTCAGTCTGAAGCAACTCATTAAGTGGCCGGGCAATCCTAGCAACGTTTGCCAAGAGCCTCCAGTAATAGGAGCCAAACCCAAGGGAAAATTGCAGCTCTGTCACAGTCCTTGGCCGGGGCCAAGTAGTGACCGCCTCCAGCTTCTTCAGGTTAGTGGCTGTTAGGATTGAGTTCACCTGCTGGTGGCATTATGCTTCTCTGGGCTGTTTGCTGCAGCTTCAGTGTCCACCAGCAGGTGTCTTCCAAGAGCCAGCAGGCTGTAATAATCATCCACAGCTGGGTTCAGCCATTAGGTGGCTATTTAAGGCTGTTCCTCTGCTTCCCCATCACGTCACTATTCTGTTTGCCTCCTTGTTGCCAGAGTTCCTGATTCATAGCCTGATCCAGCCTGCACCCCTCTGCCTTGCTCCTGTCCTCCTCTGCCTTGCTCCAGCTCCTTGCTTAGCACCCAGTTTGTCCTCTGCTACCTGGTATCCCTGCATCCCCTGTACCCTTGTCAGTACCTTGTATATAATTGTACTTAGTCAGTAGTTTAGTTCTTTAGTGATTTTGTCAGTGGGGTTTGGTTCTGTTTGCTGGGCTTTTTTATGTTCACTGTGTTTGCTTATTGCTGTGTTCACTGTTAATAAATCTCACTTTTAAGGATATATACTTGTTTTTTTGCTCACAGTTTCTATGTGTAGCTACATGTCTGGTCTCCTTCCTGCAGAAACCTGACAGTGGCAGTGTCCTTCACAGAAATGACATGTCTCATGTAGGTGACAGAAGTTTATTACAACTGGCACTTTTCTAGTGACAAATTCAGCCCCTCTTCATGAAGGCTCTCAAAGACTTTCTCAAGCCTTGCCTAGTGCTCTTCTAGGGTCCTTCCGAAGACAATAATGTTGTCCAAGTACACCAGGACCTCAATCAAGTTCATATCACCGACCGTATGCTCGATCAGTCGCCAGAACATGGCTGGGGCTCCTGACAATCCCTGTGGCATACTGCTGAACTTGTAGAACCGCCGTGGGAAAATAAATGCCATCTTCTCCCTATCATTGGGGTGAATAGGGATCTGGTAATATCTGCTCTTCAGGTCCAGCACACTAAACCACCTTGCCTCAGACAGACACTGAAGGGCATCTTCAATATGATGGGTAGTGTATTGATCAGGAATGGTCCTTCTGTTCAAAGTTCAGTAGTCAATGCACATTCGCAGCGTCCCATTCTTCTTCCTCACTACCACGATAGGACCAGCATAAGTGCTTCTGAGCTCCTGGATGATTCCTGACTTCTTCAGCTCAGCCAGCTGCTCCCTGAGGTCTTCCAGATCATTGAGTGGCACCCGCCTGGCTGTTTCTAAGAATTGGTTACAGGAGGATAAACCAATCGGGTGCTTAGTACTCTTGGCACAACCCACATCAAAGTCGTTCCTGGAGAACATCTTTTACCACCTAGACAGCTGATTTCAGACTCTTCCCTGCCACTCAGAAGGTAAAATTTCTGAGGAAGAAAGGAACTCTTCTCTCAGTTTTCCATTGTCTTCCCCCTAGCCATCTCAGCCGGGGTCACCGGAATAGCTGAACTCACTCGCCCCAATCAGCAAATGGGCCCCTAGCGTAACTGGGCTATCCATGACATTCTGGAGACTGACTGGCACCCTCTCTCTATTCCAGGACAAGGCTTTGGTGGGTACTACCTCTGGAACCAATTCCACCCATGCTTCATTTTGTCATGCGTCCATCTCTAGAACAATAAATCCTGGCCGATCCCAAGTCAACTTGATGGTAGCCCTCACACAAAGTATCTCACCTGGCTGCAACACCTTTTCCTTGGCTCCCAGCCTCCATAGTCTTCCTACACCTTCCACTAGGGCTCTCTGTTCTTGAACCACTGGTTTAAAGGCTTGATGTAATTGGGGGTGTATTCTTCTAAACCCACAATCTTCCTCCCCTGCCAATGGGATTGGTAGCCTCCTCACCAAGTCAGTGTTTGTCCCAATGAGCATAGAATTTCATTCTGTCCCCGGGGTCGAGGGCACATGACAGCCAATGTGTTGAATGATTTAGGATTCCCGGCCACAGATGGCCCAAGGGTGATATTGATTAGGATGTAGCCACCATAAGGGAGGTTCTCAGCCCCAATTTCCCAGATTTCCAGCTTCCAGCTTGTACAGGGGAATATGCTTTAAGTATTTGTGGTAGAAGTCCCTGTATAGCAACATCACTTGGGCTCTGGTGTCCAGTAATTCTTTGGTATAGACATCTTCCACTTGCATTGACTGACACAATGGGGGAAGGGCTTATCAGTCTTTCTGCTAGGTCAACTTGTTTTTTAGAATAGACTAGATTCCGTCTTTCTCTCACTAACCGCTGAGAAGACCTAACAGTAGCCTTGGGAGGTGGGGAAGCATTAACTCTCTGTGCCCATTTTCCCAATTTAGATGGCTTGCTGTCCAGCTTGGGTGGGATTGCAACTTCACACCTCAAGGCCCTTTTCCTACACCTCAATCTGGTCCTCCCATCCTTTCCACTTTTGGAGCTCATGACTTTGTTGGAGTTCTCTTGGCTCTTTCACTAAGACTATTGACTCTCCATAAAATACACAGACAGCAAATGTTAACACATTTCAGCCTTGCAGGCCTTGATCACTACAAATGCCATATACAAAAATGCTACAATATATAGTGTATAAACCTCTCATGGCAGCACATGTCATGAATGTTTTGTTCTTTTTCACCTTATCCTGAGCCTGACTGACTTGCGCGAGTAACTCAACTGGGGCTGCCTCACTAACATACTTGACAATGGGAGAGCTGAAGTATTCCTCTGCCTCTGTCTCCTCATAGCTGTTTTCCACATGAGTACTCTTTTTAACCTGAGTCATCTGGGTGGGCACCTTCTCTGCCTTGGGATTAGATCTCGGTAGTTCCCTAGATCCCGGATTCTTTTCATCTAACAAAGCCTCCTCTTCCCCGACTTCTTTCACTAGCTCAGGGTAAGTAGGGGCCACTTGCATCCACTTAAGTAGCCTCTTAACACAATCAGACGGTTGGACCTAGCACCCTGAAAAATTCATTCTAAATGGACTTTGTCAGCATCAAAGGGATCAATCCCCTTCTTTAGAATGATCTGATGCAGGATCTGGTCCACTTGGGCAACATAATCGGAAAGTCTGATAGGCGTGTTTAAACTTGTACATCAGGTCTGAGAGATTCTCCACTCTGCCATATACAGCACACAGTTCTTCAATGTAGTCCATTGCTATATACTCTGGTTTTCCCCTTCGCAGACAATGGATTAGGTCCGCTGCTGGGATTCTAAGACTTTCACTTATCTTCTGTCTTTTCCCTGCCTCTGGAACACTCCACTCTTCCACTGCCTGTATGGCCTGGTCCATTAACATTTCAAATTCTTCCTCTCAACCAAGGGTTGGACTCTGCCCTGAAAAGAACTGAAGCTTTCAGTATCCCTGATGGACTGAGACTGTACTATTCTTCACCAGGCTCTCTACCAACTTGCTCATGTCGGTGTAGAAGGAAGCAGATGGGAAGCTGGCTGCAGGTACATCAGCCCCCTTTAACACTGGTCTTATTGACCCAAACTTCAAGTGATCCTCTTCCAGATCCCTATCCGGTAGTGACAGTATTACTTGAATCTATAGCCCTTCCACCAAATGCACAACATCCTTCTGGAAACAAGTTGATCTAGCCACTGCCCTCTCCACCAGCTGCCACCCTTACCTCTCGGGCCACTCGACTCCAGGTATCTCTACTACTGTACACATCTCCAAACATCTGCCTTGCTTTTGATCCCAAGCGCCTGCTGAGGTGGAGTCCATCTTTTCTTCAGCTTATGGCCTGTCACACAGCTTGCTAGGGCAAACCATGAGGGGCATCCTGGACAAACCCCCAAATGTAGTGCCACCTCCGTGAGGGCCGGTAGAAGATGACTGACCCCAAAGTTTTTCCTGACCCTGCAAGCCTCCCAACACCACTGACACCCTGGTTTCAGACATGTTTCAGAATTGTTAATGCAATCACACAGATGCCAGACTGCAATAAAGTAACCAAGAGTGTATATGTTAAGTTTCAATAATGGCTCAGGCAAATATTACTTTTGGTATTAAACTCTTTATGTAAACTCTTTATGTAAACAGGCCTGCAATACATAAAGGATTACAGTAAATTTAATCAATAGAGAGAGAGAGAGAGAGAGAGAGACTATGACTGCAGGTATAAAAGGAAGGAGAATTACCTTTTTTATCAGACTGCTCCCTTTGACTCCTGAAGCCACAGGCCCAATAAACCATAACACAAGTATAAAACCAACCAGAAAGGTAACACTAGGACTTTTGAGAAGAGTTCCTCTTTTAATGGGTGCAGATTGTGACAGACTCACCCGGGAGGGAGGCTTTTGGAGCGGACTGCAGGCTAGTTCTGCTGTTTTGTCCACCATCAAGGACTTTTGGTCTTGAACCCACTGGTGCACTTCAATAGGAGATTGTTTGTAAAACAGCTCCAGTAGGATCAGTTGGGAAGCATCCGCTAAAGTTGTCGCCTGACAGCCGTAGAACCATGCATCTACCGTTCGGAACATCTGATGAGCCCATTCCGTATATGGCCCTCTTCCTCAGAGGCTGTGAAATTTGAACAATGAGCTTCAGGGGTGATTACATATCTTCCCAGCAGCTGCTCCTTGACTAGCTCAGTCTTTTTTGTCTTCTGCAGGTATGGCTTAAAAAGTTTCCAGTGCACGACCAGACGGCTTGCTGCTGGGGAGTAACCATTACCTTCTCACCCTGGGCCTCTGGAACTGCTGCAGGTGTGGGGCAGAGGTCTTGTGCACCAAGTCCTTTAAGTGAGGGGGGAATGGAGGAGTCCTTGTGGTATAGATGTTCTGTGTCCAGCTTAACAAGGGCCCAGAGAGATTCCTGTATAATTGCATGCAATTTTGTAAATAGCAAGTGCAAAGTGTCTCCTTTTTGGAACTGCAAAGAAATTTGATAAAGGTGTCTGCATTCAGTGTCTCTTAGGGTATAAGGAGGGTGTGTTTGCGCCCACTCACCAATCCAGATGGCACCAGGCTAAAGGGAATAGGAGGTGGTGGATCCCAGGGCAGGCTCCTGAAGAATCTGTGCACAGATGGAGGCTCCCAACCGCACGCCTTACGGCACTGGAATTTAGTGGGATCTATGTTGAGGGCAATGAAAGTGACCCCCAGCTGTCACAGAACTGACAGAAACCTGGCAAGGATGGATGTGTTTGCACACACCCATCGGATGCTCTCCCCGCTGACTGGGCAGCAGCGCCGGCTTGTACTCCTCTGACCATCTAGGACTCTGCTTGAAGCTGAAGGTTGTGGTCTCAAGAGAGTTACCCTGCCCAAGACCAGGCTATATATCTCTTTTCCCAGTATTCTGTTCTTCCTCTCAGCCGGCTTGAACTTGTAGTCCGCACAGTGTGAATCCTGGCTCCTCTGACTACATGTCCCAAAATCCTGCACTCTCATGTGGGGTCCTTGCTTGTTCTGCCTTTAGAAAATGATGACAGGGTATTCAGGTTGAGTGCTAGAGGAAAGCAGGCTCATAGCAACTGATGTTATAAACTGATGACACGGGCAATTTAGCCAGCACCTGGCTACACCTCCATTGCTGAATTGGAGAAACGCTCCAGATAGTCCACCAAATGCATAGCATAACATCTAGAGATAAAGCCATTGGTGGAATTGGATTGTTGCATGATTGCATCATATTAAAAATAGGGGTTTGGGACAACATAGCTAAAGACGATTGAGCCCTAATTGGGTGCCTTAATTGGAGAAAATAAAAGTGCACTGTGGATGGGATGTCTGTCACGCTTACCAAAAATGCAGGTGGTCAGACATTATGGCTACTGTGTGCTTCACCTATTGCAGCCCCTTTTCCCATAAGGCAAGCAGGCCTACCAGTACTCGGTTGCCCCCAGGTCTTATACACAATGCTATAGTGCCTGGACACCACGCCAGGGCAGGTGCAAACTGAGCATAGCAAACAGGTAATTGCGGATGGCAGACAGGCAGAGTAATTATTAAAAATACTCAAGCGCTGGTATGGCAATAATGTTATATGTTGCGTTTGAAAAGCTGCAGCCAAAATAGTGATCACTCACTCTAAATTGTGCTAAATTATATGAAAATATGGTGCGCTAATCTCCTATAGATTAATATAAAATCATGCTATACATCAAGATAATCCCTTTTAAATTCCAAACCACTGAAAAAAGTGCCAAGTGCTGTAAAATAATCAATGTATAAATGTGCTAAAATAATGAATAAATTGCCATTTAACCACAAACGTGTGTATATAAATAAATATAAAAATGTGAGTTGATCGCATACAAACAATGAATCCTTCTAATATATTGGTATTCCATTAGAAGGATTCATTGTTTGTATGCGATCAACTCACATTTTTATATTTATTTATATACACACATGTTTGTGGTTAAATGGCAATTTATTCATTATTTTAGCACTTTTATACATTGATTATTTTACAGCACTTGGCACTTTTATCGGTGGTTTGGAATTTAAGACAGAAAGAGTGGTTCTATGACAGTTCAGGTAAAAGGCAGGCAGAGAACAGCAAATAGTTTGATATCCGATTAGAGGTCATACACAGGGAAATCCAAACTAGCAAATCAGGGCAGACAGACGAGGAGCTTAATCAGGAATTACACACATTATCACTCTCTATCACAAGCATGAGACTGAACGTCTGGCTGGCTTAAATCAGGTTTGGTCTCCACCCAGAGACTGACCACATTAATCACCTTGCAGGTGGACAGACAGACAAGGAGAAAGCCATAGCCAAAACCAGGATGCTGGAATGAGAAGCAGGAGTGCTAGATGCTCCTGACAATGCCAAGTGAGATCGTAGCTGCTCAACCAGTTACCAACTGGCCCATAGCCGAATGACGGCTGCAGGGTGGTTGGAAAACTCTGGGAGGGCGTACAGTGACATCCTCCCAGAATCCCGCTCTTGCGCGCACCCAAGAACATCGTTGACCGCTGGGTCCAGAGGCCGTTTACCAAGTGTTCACTACATCAAATGGACGATCACTTGTAAACAAACTGGCGTCATGTCATGATGCCGGTTCCTCTCTCCCCTCTGTGTACCGATCGGTACAGTGTGGGAGGAGAGGGGGAGAGATCGGTGGCAGCAGCGCTGTGGACTGGATCTGTAGTGCCCACAGCGCTGCTCTGTGACAATTGCAGTCACATCCAGAGCCAGACATCCATCCTCAGCCATCCCTCCATGCTCAGCAATACTCTGCAATACCCCGCTATACCCAGCCATACTCTGCAATACCCAGTGATACCCGGTCAGGCTCAGCCATATTCGGCCAGGCTCAGCCATGCTCGGCCTCTGTATGTGGCCAGGCTGTGGAAGTCTCACACGTGGTATCCATGTACTCAGGAGGAGTAGGAGAATCTATTTTGGGGTGTCATTTTTGGTATGTGCATGATATGTGTTAGAAATATTGTATAAATGGACAACTCTGTGTTAAAAAAAAAAAGGAAAAAAAAAGCGCGTTTTAACCCCTTCCCGCCCGCCATCATATGACGTCCTCGACTTTGAGCGGGGATATCTGAATGATGGGTGCAGCTACAGACATCATTCAGATATCAGCTTTTTCAGCTGGCGATTCCCTACACCATGAGAATGATCATAGTGGCTGTTCCATTGCTTGATCGTTCTTATGGGAGGCGAGAGGGGATGTCCCCCCTCTCGCTGCCCTCAGGTGCTTCTACCGACTCACCGCTACGATCAAAGCCAGGATCGTTTTTTTTTTAATTTCAGGCTTCCCAGCCTAGAGGTGAGATGTGGGGTCTTATTGACCCCATATCTCACTGTAAAGAGGACCTGTCATGCCATATTCCTATTACAAGGGATGTTTACATTCCTTGTAATAGGAATAAAAGTGATCAAAAAATTTATTTTTTGGAAAAAAGTGTCAAACTAAAATAAAGTAAAATGAACAATAAAATGTTTTTTAAAAAATTAAAGCGCCCCTGTCCTTGCATGCAGAAGCAAACGCATACATAAGTCCTGCCTGCATATGAAAACGGTGTTCAAACCACATATGTGAGGTATCGCTGCGATCGGTAGAGCGAGAACAAAAATTTTCACCTCCTCTGTAACTCAAAACATGTAACCAGTAAAAAATGTTATAGTGTCGCCTATGGGGATTTTTAAGTAGCAAAGTTTGGCGACCATTCCACGAGCGTATGCAATTTTGAAGGGTGACATGTTAGGTATCTATTTACTCGATGTAACTTCATCTTTCACATTATGCAAAAACATTGGGCTAACTTTACTGTTTTGGGTTTTTTTAAAGCACAAAACTGTTATTTAAAAAAAAAAAAAAAAAAAGCGTTCAAAAAATTGCTGCGCAAATACTGTGCATGATAAAAGGTTGCAACGACTGCCATTGTATTCTCTAGGGTCTTTGTTTGCTAATATATATATATATATATATATATATATATATATATATATATAATTTTTTGGGGTTCTATGTAATTTTCTAGCAAATAAATGATGATTTTTACATGTAGGAGAGAAATATAAGAATTGGCCTGGGTGCTCCAGAACGCCTGAAGGTGCTCTGTGCATGTTGGGCCTCTGTATGTGGCCAGGCTGTGTAAAAGTCTCACACATGTGGTATCGCCATACTCGGGAGTAATAGCAGAATGTGTTTTGGGGTGTAATTTGTGATATACATATGCCGTGTGTGAGAAATAACCTGCTAATATGACAATTTTGTGAAAAAAAAAAGAAAGAAAAAATCTTGATTTTCAAAGAATTGTGGGAAAAAATGAAAACTTCAAAAAACTCACCATGCATCTTTCTAAATACCTTGGAATGTCTTCTTTCCAAAAAGGGGTCATTTGGGGGGTATTTGTACTTTTCTGGCATGTTGGGGTCTCAAAAAATTAGATCAGTACTTCAGGTGTGATCATTTTTCAGATATTGGCACCAAAGCTTATGGACCCAAAAGATATGTAGCAGTATACATTTTGGCCAAAATTTATGAAGAAAAATTACTAATTTGCTAAATTTTGTAACAGAAACAAAAAAAATGCATTTTTTTTTACAGATTTTTCAATCTTTTTTCTTTTCTAGCGCAAAAAATAAACAATCCAATGGTGATTAAATACCACCAAAAGAAAGCTCTATTTGTGTGAAAAAAAGGACAAAAATGTCATATGGGTACAGTGTTGTATGAGTAATTGTCATTCAAAATGTGAGAGCACCGAAAGCTGAAAATTGGTCTGGTTAGGAAGGGGGTATAAATGTCCAGTGGCCAAGTGGTAAAAGGAGAGCAAATTACCATTTTCAAAAAAATATCTGAGGTGTGTTATACCCAATACACTCCATTTACTAGCCTGTTGCAACTTAGCCAGTTTGGGGTACGCATGATTAGTCCATATGGGGGTATATTTCATACATCTAGAGACTTGTTGTATTTGTTTTGTCTTGACCCATATTTAATGCATTAGCCAGTAAGTTGGATATAATATATTTGGTATTAATAAAAGGTGTGCCTCCAAACCTTCAAGGAGAGATTGTGCCCCACTAAAGTGAAGTATCACTGCCAATGCAGAATCCCCAACCCCGATGTCCCCTACGGACTCCAAATGAAGACCACCCACCAGGTGCTGCAGCTGAGCCACCAAATAATACAGCCAAAGCTTTGGAAAGGCCAGGCCACCCCCATCATTAGCCCTTTGTAACTGATAAAGTCTAATCCTTTATGGGTCTATTCTTCCAGAGTAAAGAGCAGAAAATGGAATTAAAGGGGTTGTAAAGCCTCGTGGTTTTTCACCTTCATGCATTCCATGCATGAAGGTGAAAAACCTTCTATCATGCTGCAGCCCCCCAGTGCCCCCGTTTTACTCACCTGAACCCGGTCTTTTTCTCCCCGGGGACGAGCACACCAGCTCTAGCTGGTGTCTCATGTCCTGATTGGATAGATTGATAGCAGCGCAGCTATTGGCTGCGCTGCTGTCAATTAAATCCAATGATGTGTGCACCGGGGGGGCGGGGCTGAGTACTGCTTTCTGTGTCAATAGACGCAGAGCAGGACTCGGGAGCACACCCGCATGAGTGTCCCGAAGGAGAGCGCTTCTCCGACGGGGCACTCAAGAAGAGGAGGAGCTACTTGCACCGATGAGGAATCCCAGAAGAGCAGGATCGAGGCCACTCTGTGCAAAACCAACTTCACAGAGGAGGCAAGTATGACATGTTTGTTATTTAAAAAAAACGAGGGTTTAGTAACCATGTAACCATTCTAAAGAGTTTTAACAATATGACTATGGGAGTTTTTTGAAGAAAATAAAGTAGTTGGGACAGTATAATCTTGATCAAGTTTGCCCCACCTGCTACCAAAAGCCATGACCTGTTCCACAGATTTACCTTATCCCGGAACCTTGAGAGGAGCAGTAGAGCAGGGTGTATTTTTTTTACATCTGTCAATGGGCTGTTCAGTAAAGGTGCTCTGCAACCATCTGATCACTTTTACTAAAGTGAAAAGAGACACATCCCAACCTCCCTTCATCTGACAATGGTTCTGGAGCTTTTCCAGTCCTCTGCATAGTCCAGGACTGTGGTAAAAGACCAGCATAGCTAAAACACAGAGGAGATGGATGAACGTCCATTCCTCCCAACTGTGACTAATGAAGCCAAAAGTGACAATCATTTCATCACTTCTGGTTTCAAAGCCATCAATCAGACAGAGAAGCAGGTAATCAAGCACAACCTCTGCCTGATTAGCTGCTTTTTAGGGCAGGGGAGACATTGGGGGTCTAATATTAGCTGTCACCTGACCAAAGCTATCACATAAGGGGGTTGTTGGCCCCCTTGTGTTAGCAATAAAGTTAAATAAAATAAAAAAAAACAAAAAAAACAAACAATGTAAAAAAATAAATTTAATAAAATCAAAAAATAATAAAAAATATATTATATAAAATGAAAAATTAAAAGCACTCCCTTCCTACATGTGCATATGCAAACATGTGCATACAGTAGGTTCTGCATGTGTATACTATGTAAACAGCGACTTTACCACACATGTAAGTTCTTGTCATGAATGTCAGAGTGAGGGCAATAATTCTAAGGCCATAATTCATGATTAACTCTAAACTGATAACTTGTAAGACTTTTTAAAGGGTCACCTATTAAAAACTTTAGGTACAGTAGTTTGCCACCATTTCACGGGAGTCTTGACTTGTTTGGTATCTATTTACTTGATGCAACATCATCTTTTATAGTATAGAAAAATAGTTGGAATTATATTGTTTTTGTGTGCACTAAAATTAATTTTTAGAGTATTTGTCCCTGAAAATTTGCATTTGATAAATGTTTGCACAAATATCGAGTAACATAAAAATTTGTCAAATGCCCCCTTTTTATTCTACAGGGCCTCTGCTTTGACAAAATATTAAATAAGATATAAATAAAATCAGCATTTTTTGCTAGAAATGTTATTTTAACATGTGTATTAAAAATGAAAAAATTGCCCCGGACAGCAGATGGTTAAGCATGGGCCAAGCTCACAATATAGAGAATCAACTCAATGTCACGGTAAGGGTTCAGGCTCAGAGACCAGTAACTATAGCAGTAGAGAGGCTCCCACCAACCAGCTGTATAAGTACACAAGGAGGTCACCCTGGTAGATGACGAGAGCTCACCCAAGGTGCGGAGTCTAAGCACTAACCGGTATGGTAGAGATTGGTTTTGCTGTGTGTTAGTACCAGGTCATGGTCCTCAGAATCACCCCACCAGGAGGTGAGCAAGTCGGGGTCCCACTAGCAGATATAGCAGGTAGGGATCAAGCAGAAGGGTAGTCAGTAAAAAAGCCAAGGTTGGTAACAAGTGGTTGCAGGTTGGGATCAAGCAAAAGCGCAGTCAAGGAACAAGCCAAAGGTCAATAACATGATAATTGAGATAAGGAATGCTGTAGGTATGCAAAGGAGCAAGATATCAGCTGAAGAGAGCACAGTAATCTGGCAAACAGGAAGTGCAGAGACATGGCTTAAACTGGAAGCTCATGAGGGGAGCAAAGAGTTCAAGGTTTACCAGAAAAAAATATACAAGGCATGATTGTTCTAAGAGATTCAAGGGAGAGATGTCCAGCCTCTCAAAGGACTCAGCAAAAAAAGCCACCGCCGGGTGCAGCAGAGGTCGTGGGTTCAGATCCCAGTCCTGACATTCAGTGAACACACAAGATACATTACACAATTTTTCTCT
This sequence comes from Aquarana catesbeiana, assembly GCF_042186555.1. Lineage (NCBI taxonomy): Eukaryota > Metazoa > Chordata > Amphibia > Anura > Ranidae > Aquarana > Aquarana catesbeiana. The sequence continues at coordinate 977,000,311 of NC_133324.1, read as the reverse complement.
GTAAACTCACCTCCACAAGTCTGGGTGTTGAACAGAGGAAAGTGCATTACATCGGGCGTCTCATTTCCATCTCCTTTAAAGATGTAGCAACTTTTTGTTGGAGGGTCCTCAAAACTTTCTTCGTTGATTTCCGGAAAGGGAATTTTGTGCTCCTTACAGTATTCAGCTGTTTTTTTCACAGTCTAGTAAAACAAAGAAAAAAAACATTATATTAAATTGTGCCCATTGTACTCCAATAGTGACAATGGAACAAGCCCGGGTTCAATTCATGAACAATAGCACTAATCATGCTAAAAATTTAATTATTTTGGGGGTGTGTGTTATGATTGACGTACAATCATAACAAATATATATATACCGTATATAAAAATGGTGTAAAAGCCCGCGCTATGGTGTCATGTGAATACAATGGGTAATAAATAAATTAAATTAAGTTATGGAGCTGCTATCGTGTAAGCTATAAAACCCCAAAAATAATATAAATACAAACAATTTAAACTCAGTGTTACTCCTATACATAATATTGCTAATATTGCTAAGGTTTATTATAAAAAAAAAAAAAAAAGCAAACAGAAGCTTCTGAAGACGCCCAGTGGGAGGGGTGAAATGCACCAAGCAGGCTCTAGCTACATGAGACACAGTGACAGCGGAGGCAGCGATTTTATACCTATATGCCCTTGCTTCAATGTAAGTGCATTTGTTTGTGATTTTATAATACACCTTAGAAATATTACACTATCTCTCTCTCCATTGGTATATTATATATTCATACCATTACAATGGAGATCTGATTACCGGAGGAACAGGAAGGAGATACCCAAGCCATAGATGTAGGATACAAATCTGGAGGCTTTTGAAAGCTTACTGTTGGAAGGAGATATCCAAGCCATTGATGTTGGATAAAGACCTTGCAGTTTTAAAGCTTACTGTTGGTGAGTGGGGACCCAAGAGGGGAGCACAAAGTGGCACTGGAATTGAACACGTTTTGGCACTTTATTTACACAGATGGACTTTATTTATTTCTGATCGCACTATTACGAATTATATGTACATACATACACATATACACACACACATATACATAATACATATATATACACACACACGTACTATAATATATACAGTATATTTCGTGTATAAGTCTGGTGATTTTCCAGAGTTACATATAAAATCTGTTTGTTTTAGGAATAAACATCTTCTTGTGTGAACATTTCTCATACAAATACTATTGGAACAATGCTTGCACATGCTGCCCTCTAATACAATGAGAAACTAGACACTATCGTTATATATTGGGCAAATGTAAAAGATTTGATGGGCCATGTACACATTTTAGCTGCTACTATTGTTTTAAAGGAGGTCTGGTCAAATACTGCACTCAGGCTACAGCAATAAATGTCAATAACAGCTTAACCTTTTGACATATTTGAACTAATAAAGTCATGTACTGTATGATACTATAGTGCCAGAGTTTGCATTAGAAAATGCTTTTCTCTTTCTTGATGACAAGGACTGGACGAAGATCTGGGAGGCCACCAAGTCAGCGTAGCAAAACATAGTGGCGTTGGAAACAAATTATAAGGTTCTTATGTGCTGGTACCTGGTCCCTGCCCGGATTGCCAAATTCCAACCCACTTACCCCCCCCCCCCAATGCTTCTGAGGTTGCCCAGTTGCCCAAACGTCCTGACGGAAATTTTCTATATTCTTTGAACATTGTTCAAAGGGCCACTGGACCCTAACCCGGCCACAGCCCTACTTAATAAAAAGCCTCCGGAAGTAACCTGTCCAAAATTTAAACTCCTCTTACAGGTTCATACCGCAGCGAAGCAAACCATCACAAAGGCCTGGAAATTTCCACACCTTAACATCACTGAAACCAAAAATAGGGTCACCAAGGCCATGATCCATGCCAAAGTGGAAGCTACTCTATTAGACAAAATAAAAATATATGACCGCGTATGGAAGCCATGAGTAGATCACTATTTCCCTTCTGACTTTGATCAAACTGTACTGTCCCCATAACTCCCCTCCCTATGTCACTAGGGAACATTGAATAAAGACCCCTAAGCCTCTTTAATACTACACCCTCCCCACTGGGACCTATCCCCAACTCCTCCGTCCCCCCCTCCCCTCCTAGTTTCCCCACCCCCACCCACCTCCTACTACCCTCTGCCCCCCTTCCCCACTTCTTCTCTAGCATCTTTCTCTCTCCTTTCTTTAATATCTACCCTCCCCCTTCTTCAGATCACACAGTCTTAGCCGAACACAGACTACCTCCAATGGGGGCAGCTCATTCATTCAATGGAATGCATGCAATGATGGCAGCACCTCACGTCATGCAGTCACTGCTGCACTTAATCTCTACCAGCAGCCTATGCTGTCCTCCCAAACGGTCCAGCCCAATACCCCTACCTAAACACCTTAATAGTTCTTGACAGTTGGATCACAATGCATCCCAAATGTGTTTAATCACCATGAGGAGTAATCCCTCCCTCTCTGCCCCCCATGTTTGTTATAGCTTACCAGTTGGGACTGATTACATCCCCATACGTAGAGCTAACTAATAACTACTGCACGTTATTTGTCTGTTATGTATATATTTCTCACCAAACTACTACGGGCTGCGTCCCCGCATAACTGGTGTGATATTATTCACTCTATAACCTAAGACTGCTACCGTACTTGTTTGTTATCTTCTTCTTTCTATACCAATAAAATAATTTGAACAAACAAATGCTTCTCTCATAGAAACTGATGTAGAAAGGAAGAGGTAAAGGGACATGCCCATGTGGGAATGGCTACCCAAACTTTCTAAATAACAGGCTAGCAGCATAATCTGAAAGAGGAGCTCCATAACAAGAAAAAAAAAAAATGAAGAAGGAAAGTCTGTGCCAGAGAAGGAACGTCACCTGGGGATGACGGTAAATCTACACTAGGAGAGAGCCCAATTTCTGCAATTGCTCAAATAGCCTGGAGTCCTTGCTGACTACAGGGATCATGAAGCTACTATAACCCAAGCTAAGTGATTTGTTAGTGTATCCCTATCACATACAGACCATTGTCAATGATCAGGACATGTGCCAATGCCAAAAAAAAACAGCGTGCAATGGGCCTATTTATGTGGCTTCAAGAGAGACGTCACAAATGGTGATAAGAGTTTCTCTATTCTGAGGAACATACCAAAATTATTCCTGGCCCTTAAACCATACTTTATGGCTGTAACATCCCTTGTGTAATATCCCTTTACTATCAAGATTTTGGGGAGTTTCCTCTCCAGTACCCTCTCCTTTGCTTTCACCTATCCTTCTTTAGCCGTTTTGGCTCCAAGTTTCCTTTTTTCTTCTTTCCTTTCCCTTCTTCCTTCTTACGTCATCATATAGTTACTGGTAAGGTTGGGTGAATGGTTCGGCCTGAGCATGAGCTTGGGCCAAACATTGGCTGTTCACCCTGTTTGGGAAACACCCGAATTTGCAGGGTGTTTGGCGGGTGCCGAATGCCGGGTGCCGAATGCCCTACAATACACTGTGCGCTTCACAGTGCATTCTACACCCTGATTGGGCAAAGCTTTGCCAATCAGGGTGCAGTAAAAGCTGGTTGTTAAGGAGCGGGGTCGGGAATCCGACCGTGGTGTCCTTAACAACCTATTAGTCATCAGCTGTCAATGGGCTTCCCCACTGACTAAAAAAAAGAAAAAAAAAAAAAAAACATTTGCCAGTAAAAAAATAGTCATGTCTGGTTGTATTTTTAGGGGAACCTCACGCCACAATTAAAAAACTAAAAACAACATGTGGTCCGCCCAAAATCCATACCAGACCCTTATCTGAGCATGTAGCCTGGCAGGTCAGGAAAGGGGAGATGAGCAAGTGCCCCTTCCCCTCCTGAATCATACCAGGCCACATGCCCTCAACATGGGGGGTGGGTGTTTTGGGGCGGGGGGCTTTGTAACTTGCCTGTTACCAGCCCATCAGAGTACCTGTCTGTAAGCCCATCAGGGTACCAGAGTACCTGGCTGTAAGCCCATCAGAGTACCAGAGTACCTGGCTGTAAGCCCATCAGAGTACCTGATTATCTGTCACCAGTACATCAGAATACCCGAGTATTTGTCACCAGCCCATCAGAGTACCCGATTACCTGTTACCAGCCCATCAGAGTACCCGAGTACCTGTTAACAGAACATCATAGTACCTATCTGTAAGCCCATCAGAGTACCAGATTGCCTCACTGTAAGCCCATCAGAGTACCAGAGTACCTGTCTGTAAGCTCATCAGAATACCTGATTATGTGTCACCAGTACATCAGAGTACCCAAGTTTCTGTCACCAGCCCATCAGAGTACCCGAGTACCTGTTACCAGCCCATCAGAGTACCTGTCTGTAAGCCCATCAGAGTACCAGTGTACCTCTCTGTAAGCCCATCAGAGTACTCCAGTACCTGTCACCAGCCCACCAGAGTACCCGAGTATCTATCACAGCCCATCAGAGTACCCGAGTAACTGTCACCAGCCCATCTGAGTACCTGAGTACCTGTCGCCATTCCATTAGAATACCCGAGTACCTGTCACCAGCCCATCAGAGTACCTGAATACCTGTTACCAGCCCATCAGAATACCCAAGTATCTGTCACCACCCATCAGAGCACCCAAGTACCTGTTACCACCCATCAGAGCACCCGAGTACCTGTTACCAGCCCATCAGAGTACTCGAGTACCTGTTACCAGCCCATCAGAGTACTCAAGTACCTGTCACCAGCTCATCAGAGTACCTGTCTGTAAGTCCATCAGAGTACCAGAGTACCTCTCTGTAAGCCCAACAGAGTACTCCAGTACCTGTCACCAGGCCATCAGAGTACCCAAGTATCTATCACCAGCCCATCAGAATACTCGAATACCTGTCACCAGCCCATCAGAGTACTTGAGTACCTATCACCAGCTCATCAAAGTACTCAAGTACCTGTCATCAGCTCATCAGAGTACTCGAGTACCTGTCACCAGCCCATCAGAGTACCTGTTACCAGCCCATCAGAGTACCTCTCTGTAAGCCCATCAGAGTACCAGAGTACCTCTCTGTAAGCCCATCAGAGTACTACAGTACCTGTCACCAGCCCATCAGAGTACCCGAGTATTTATCACCAGCCCATCAGAATACCTGAGTACCTGTCACCAGCCCATCAGAGTACCTGAATACCTGTTACCAGCCCATCAGAATACCCGAGTATCTGTCACCACCCATCAGAGCACCCAAGTACCTGTTACCACCCATCAGAGCACCCGAGTACCTGTTACCAACCCATCAGAGTACCCAAGTACCTGTCACCAGCTCATCAGAGTACACGAGTACCTGTCAAAAGCTCATAAGAGTCCCCATGTACATGTCACCAGCCCATCAGAGTACCCGAGTATCTGTCACCAGCCCATCAGAGTACCCGAGTATCTGTCACCAGCCCATCAAAGTACCCAAGTACCTGTTACCAGCCCATCAGAGTATCTGTCTGTAAGCCCATCAGAGTACCAGAGTACCTCTCTTTATCATGTGACTGGCTGTGTCCAATCACAGCCAGTCACATGTGTTCTCCTCATTTTAACCACTTGTGTGCGCCCCCGGAGGCAAAAGGGGATGAGGCCTTGTCCCTCAGGCATAACCGATCCCTGTTCAGGGTAAAGAGCCAATGAAATTGGCTCTTTACCATGTGACTGGCTGTGTCCAATCACAGCCGGTCGCAAATGTCAACAAACAGCTGTAACTCGCCGTTGGCAGGTTCTCCTCCTCAGTGTGCAAGGAGGAGATCTGGAAACAGCGAGTTGCAGTATTACAGTGCTGAGCCCTGATTGCCCCAAAAATAAACAGGACCTGTCTATCAGCCCTTCAGAGTATCCATTTAAAAGCACATCAGAGCACCCGAGTACCTGTTACCAGCCCATCAGAGTACCTGAGTTCCCATCACCAGCCCATCAAAGTACCCGAGTTCCTGTCACCAGCTCATCAGAGTACCTGAGTACCTGTCACCAGCCCATCAGAGTACTCAAGTACCTGTGACCAGCTCATCAGAGTACCCGAGTAGCTGTCAACAGCTCATCAGAGTACACAAGTACCTGTCACCAGCCCATCAGAGTACCCGAGTACCTGTCACCAGCTCATTAGAGTACCCGAGTATCTGTCACCAGCTCATCAGAGTACCCGAGTATCTGTCACCAGCTCATCAGAGTACCCGAGTATCTGTCACCAGCCCATCAGAGTACCTGAGTATCTGTCACCAGCCCATCAGAGTACTCCAGTACCTGTCACCAGCCCATCTGAGTACCTGAGTACCAGTTACCATCCCATCAGAGTACCCGAGTACCCATCACCAGCCCATCAGAGCACCAGAGTACCTGTCACCAGTACATTAGAGTACCCGAATACCTGTCACCAGCCCATCAGAGCACCGAGTACCTGTCAACAGCTCATCAGAGTACCCAAGTACCTGTTACCAGCCCATCAGAGTACCCGAGTACCTGTCACCAGCTCATCAGAGTACCCGAGTATCAGTCACCAGCCCATCATAGTACCTGAGTATCTGTCACCAGTGCATCAGAGTACCCGAGTACCTGTCACCAGCTCATCAGAGTACCTGAGTACCTGTCACCAGCCCATTAGAGTACCCGAGTACTTGTCACCAGCCCATCAGAGTACCCAAGCATCTGTCACCAGCTCATCAGACTACCCGAGTATCTGTCACCAGCCCATCAGAATACCTGAGTATCTGTCACCAGCTCATCAGAGTACCCGAGTATCTGTCACCAGCCCATCAGAGTACCAGAGTACCTCTCTGTAAGCCCATCAGAGTACCCGAGTAACTTTCACCAGCCCATCTGAGTACCAGTTACCATCCCATCAGAATACCCGAGTATCTGTCACCAGCGCATCAGAATACCTGAGTACCTGTTACCAGCCCATCAGAATACCCAAGTATCTGTCACCACCCATCAGAGCACCCAAGTACCTGTTACCACCCATCAGAGCACCCGAGTACCTGTTACCAGCCCATCAGAGTACTCGAGTACCTGTCACCAGCTCGTCAGTGTACTCGAGTACCTGTTACCAGCCCATTAGAGTACTCGAGTACCTGTCACCAGTTCATCAGAGTACTCGAGTACCTGTTACCAGCCCATCAGAGTACCTGTCTGTAAGTGCATGAGAGTACCAGAGTACCTTTCTGTAAGCCCATCAGAGTACTCCAGTACCTGTCACCAGCCCATCAAAGTACCCGAGTATCTATCACCAGCCCATCAGAATACTTGAGTACCTGTCACCAGCTCATCAGAGTACTCAAGTACCTGTCACCAGCTCATCAGAGTACTTGATTACCTGTCACCAGCCCATCAGAGTACCCAAGTACCTGTTACTAGCCCATCAGAGTACCTCTCTGTAAGCCCATCAGAGTACTCCAGTACCTGTCACCAGCCCATCAGAGTACCTGAGTATTTATCACCAGCCCATCAGAATACCCAAGTACCTGTCACCAGCCCATCAGAGTACCAGAGTACCCCTCTGTAAGCCCATCAGAGTACCCGAGTAACTGTCACCAGCACTCCAGAGTACCTGAGTACCAGTTACCATCCCATCAGAATACCCGAGTACCTGTCACCAGCCCATCAGAGTACCTGAATACCTGTTACCAGCCCATCAGAATACCCAAGTATCTGTCACCACCCATCAGAGCACCCAAGTACCTGTTACCACCCATCAGAGCACCCGAGTACCTGTTACCAACCCATCAGAGTACTCGAGTACCTGTCACCAGCTCGTCAGTATACTCGAGTACCTGTCACCAGCTCATCAGAGTACTCGAGTACCTGTTACCAGCCCATCAGAGTACCTCTCTGTAAGCCCATCAGAGTACCAGAGTACCTCACTGTAAGCCCATCAGAGTACTCCAGTACCTGTCACCAGTCCATCAGAGTACCTGAGTATTTATCACCAGCCCATCAGAATACCCGAGTACCTGTCACCAGCCCATCAGAGTACCTGAATACCTGTTACCAGCCCATCAGAATACCCGAGTACCTGTCACCAGCCCATCAGAGTACCTGAGTACCTGTCACCAGCCCATCAGATAACCCGAGTACCTGTCACCAGCCCATCAGAGTACCCGAGTACCTGTTAACAGCCCATCAGAGTACCCGAGTACCTGTTACCAGCCCATCAAAGTACCTGTCTGTAAGCCCATCAGAGTACCAGAGTACCTCACTGTAAGCCCATCAGAGTACCCAAGTACCTGTTACCAGCCCATCAGAATACCCGAGTACCTGTTACCACACATCAGAGCACCCGAGTACCTGTCACCAGCCCATGAGAGTACCCGAGTTCCAGTCACCAGCCCATCAGAGTACCCGAGTTCCTGTCACCAGCTCATCAGAGTACCTGAGTACCTGTCACCAGCCCATCAGAGTAATTAAGTACCTGTGACCAGCTCATCAGAGTACCCGAGTGGCTGTCACCAGCTCAACAGAGCACACGAGTACCTGTCACCAGCCCATCAGAATACCCAAGTATCTGTCACCACCCATCAGAGCACCCAAGTACCTGTTACCAGCCCATCAGAGTACTCGAGTACCTGTCACCAGCTCGTCAGTGTACTCGAGTACCTGTCACAAGCTCATCAGTGTACTCGAGTACCTGTTACCAGCCCATCAGAGTAGTCGAGTACCTGTCACCAGCTCATCAGAGTACTCGAGTACCTGTTATCAGCCCATCAGAGTACCTGTCTGTAAGTCCATCAGAGTACCAGAGTACCTCTCTGTAAGTCCATCAGAGTACTCCAGTACCTGTCACCAGCCCATCAGAGTACCTGTCTGTAAGTCCATCAGAGTACCAGAGTACCTCTCTGTAAGTCCATCAGAGAACTCCAGTACCTGTCACCAGCCCATCAGAGTACCCGAGTATCTATCACCAGCCCATCAGAATACCCGAGTCCCTGTCACCAGCGCATCAGAGTACTTGAGTACCTGTCACCAGCTCATCAGAGTACTCGAGTACCTGTCACCAGCCCATCATAGTACCCGAGTACCTGTTACCAGCCCATCTGAGTACCTCTCTGTAAGCCCATCAGAGTACCAGAGTACCTCTCTTTTTAGCCCATCAGAGTACTCCAGTACCTGTCACCAGCCCATCAGAGTACCCAAGTATTTATCACCAGCCCATCAGAATACCCGAGTACCTGTCACCAGCCCATCTGAGTACCTCAATACCTGTTACCAGCCCATCAGAATACCCGAGTACCTGTCACCAGCCCATCAGAGTACCTGAGTACCTGCAACCAGCCCATCAGAATACCCGAGTACTTTTCACCAGCCCATCAGAGTACCTGAATACCTGTTACCAGCCCATCAGAGTACCCGAGTATCTATCATCAGTCCATCAGAGTACCTGAGTAACTGTCTCCAGCCCATCAGAGCACCCAAGTACCTGTTACCACCCATCAGAGCACCCGAGTACCTGTGCCCTGATTGCCCCAAAAATAAACAGGAACTGTCTATAAGCCCTTCAGAGTACCAATTTAAAAGCCCATCAGTATACCCGAGTATCTGTTAACAGCCCATCAGAGTACCTGGCTGTAAGCCCATCAGAGTACCAGAGTACCTGGCTGTAAGCCCATCAGAGTACCAGAGTACCTGTCACCAGCCCATCAGAATACCCGAGTACCTGTCACCAGCCCATCAGAGTACCTGAGTACCTGTCACCAGCCCATCAAAATACCCGAGTACCTGTCACCAGCCCATCAGAGTACCTGAATACCTGTTACCAGCCCATCAGAATACCCGAGTATCTGTCACCACCCATCAGAGCACCCAAGTACCTGTTACCAACCCATCAGAGTACCCGAGTACCTGTCAAAAGCTCATCAGAGTACCCGAGTATCTGACACCAGCCCATCAGAGTACCCGAGTATCTGTCACCAGCCCATCAGAGTACCCGAGTATCTGTCACCAGCCCATCAAAGTACCCAAGTAACTGTTACCAGCCCATCAGAGTATCGGTCTGAAAGCCCATCAGAGTACCAGAGTAGCTCTCTTTCCCATGTGACCGGCTGTGTCCAATCACAGCTAGTCACATGTGTTCTCATTTTCACCACTCGTGCGCACCCCCGGAGGCAATAGGGGATGAGGCCTTGTCCCTCAGGCATAGCCGATCCCTGTTCAGGGTAAAGAGCCAATGAAATTGGCTCTTTACCACGTGACTGGCTGTGTCCAATCACAGCCGGTCGCAAATGTCAACAAACGGCTGTAACTCGCCGTTGCCAGATTCTCCTCCTCAGTGTGCGAGGAGGAGATCTGGAAACAGCGAGTTGCAGTATTACAGTGCTGTGCCCTGATTGCCACAAAAATAAACAGGACCTGTCTATCAGCCCTTCAGAGTACCCATTTAAAAGCTCATCAGAATACCCGAGTATCTGTTACCAGCCCATCAGAGTACCTGGCTGTAAGCCCATCAGAGTACCAGAGTACCTGTCTGTAAGCTCATCAGAATACCTGATTATCTGTCACCAGTACATCAGAGTACCCGAGTACCTGTCACCAGGCCATCAGAGTACCCGAGTACCTGTCACCAGCCCATCAGAGTACCTCTCTGTAAGCCCATCAGAGTACCAGAGTACCTCACTGTAAGCCCATCAGAGTACTCCAGTACCTGTCACCAGTCCATCAGAGTACCTGAGTATTTATCACCAGCCCATCAGAATACCCGAGTACCTGTCACCAGCCCATCAGAGTACCTGAATACCTGTTACCAGCCCATCAGAATACCCGAGTACCTGTCACAAGCCCATCAGAGTACCTGAGTACCTGTCACCAGCCCATCAGATAACCCGAGTACCTGTCACCAGCCCATCAGAGTACCCGAGTACCTGTTAACAGCCCATCAGAGTACCCGAGTACCTGTTACCAGCCCATCAAAGTACCTGTCTGTAAGCCCATCAGAGTACCAGAGTACCTGGCTGTAAGCCCATCAGAGTACCCAAGTACCTGTTACCAGCCCATCAGAATACCCGAGTACCTGTTACCACACATCAGAGCACCCGAGTACCTGTCACCAGCCCATGAGAGTACCCGAGTTCCAGTCACCAGCCCATCAGAGTACCTGAGTTCCTGTCACCAGCTCATCAGAGTACCTGAGTACCTGTCACCAGCCCATCAGAGTAATTAAGTACCTGTGACCAGCTCATCAGAGTACCCGAGTGGCTGTCACCAGCTCAACAGAGTACACGAGTACCTGTCACCAGCCCATCAGAGTACCCGAGTACCTGTCACCAGCTCATCAGAGTAGCTGAGTACCTGTCACCAGCCCATCAGAGTACCTGAGTATCTGTCACCAGTGCATCAGTGTACCCGAGTACCTGTCACCAGCTCATCAGAATACCTGAGTACCTGTCACCAGCCCATTAGAGTACCCGAGTACCTGTCACCAGCCCATCAGAGTACCCAAGCATCTGTCACCAGCCCATCAGAGTACCCGAGTATCTGTCCCCAGCTCATCAGAGTACCCGAGTATCTGTCACCAGCCCATCAGAGTACCCGAGTACTTGTCACCAGCTCATCAGAGTACCTGAGTATCTGTCACCAGCCCATCAGAGTACCCGAGTACCTGTCACCAGCTCATCAGAGTACCCGAGTATTTGTCACCAGCCCATCAGAGTACCAGAGTACCTCTCTGTAAGCCCATCAGAGTACTCCAGTACCTGTCACCAGCCCATGAGAGTACCCGAGTATCTATCACCAGACCATCAGAGTACCCGAGTAACTGTCACCAGCTCATCTGAGTACCTGAGTACCTGTCACTAGCCCATCAGAATACCCGAGTATCTGTCACCAGCCCATCAGAGTACCTGAATACCTGTTACCAGCCCATCAGAATACCCAAGTATCTGTCACCACCCATCAGAGCACCCAAGTACCTGTTACCAGCCCATCAGAGTACTCGAGTACCTGTCACCAGCTCGTCAGTGTACTCGAGTACCTGTCACAAGCTCATCAGTGTACTCGAGTACCTGTTACCAGCCCATCAGAGTAGTCGAGTACCTGTTACCAGCCCATCAGAGTACCTGTCTGTAAGTCCATCAGAGCACCAGAGTACCTCTCTGTAAGTCCATCCGAGTACTCCAGTACCTGTCACCAGCCCATCAGAGTACCTGTCTGTAAGTCCATCAGAGTACCAGAGTACCTCTCTGTAAGTCCATCAGAGAACTCCAGTACCTGTCACCAGCCCATCAGAGTACCCGAGTATCTATCACCAGCCCATCAGAATACCCGAGTCCCTGTCACCAGCGCATCAGAGTACTTGAGTACCTGTCACCAGCTCATCAGATTACTCGAGTACCTGTCACCAGCTCATCATAGTACCCGAGTACCTGTTACCAGCCCATCTGAGTACCTCTCTTTTTAGCCCATCAGAGTACTCCAGTACCTGTCACCAGCCCATCAGAGTACCCAAGTATTTATCACCAGCCCATCAGAATACCCGAGTACCTGTCACCAGCCCATCTGAGTACCTCAATACCTGTTACCAGCCCATCAGAATACCCGAGTACCTGTCACCAGCCCATCAGAGTACCTGAGTACCTGCCACCAGCCCATCAGAATACCCGAGTACTTTTCACCAGCCCATCAGAGTACCTGAATACCTGTTACCAGCCCATCAGAGTACCCGAGTATCTATCACCAGCCCATCAGAGTACCCGAGTAACTGTCTCCAGCCCATCAGAGCACCCAAGTATCTGTTACCACCCATCAGAGCACCCGAGTACCTGTGCCCTGATTGCCCCAAAAATAAATAGGAACTGTCTATAAGCCCTTCAGAGTACCCATTTAAAAGCCCATCAGTATACCCGAGTATCTGTTAACAGCCCATCAGAGTACCTGGCTGTAAGCCCATCAGAGTACCAGAGAACCTGGCTGTAAGCCCATCAGAGTACCAGAGTACCTGTCACCAGCCCATCAGAATACCCGAGTACCTGTCACCAGCCCATCAGAGTACCTGAGTACCTGTCACCAGCCCATCAAAATACCCGAGTACCTGTCACCAGCCCATCAGAGTACCTGAATACCTGTTACCAGCCCATCAGAATACCCGAGTATCTGTCACCACCCATCAGAGCACCCAAGTACCTGTTACCAACCCATCAGAGTACCCGAGTACCTGTCAAAAGCTCATCAGAGTACCCGAGTATCTGACACCAGCCCATCAGAGTACCCGAGTATCTGTCACCAGCCCATCAGAGTACCCGAGTATCTGTCACCAGCCCATCAAAGTACCCAAGTAACTGTTACCAGCCCATCAGAGTATCGGTCTGAAAGCCCATCAGAGTACCAGAGTAGCTCTCTTTACCATGTGGCCGGCTGTGTCCAATCACAGCCAGTCACATGTGTTCTCATTTTCACCACTCGTGCGTACCCCCGGAGGCAATAGGGGATGAGGCCTTGTCCCTCAGGCATAGCCGATCTCTGTTCAGGGTAAAGAGCCAATGAAATTGGCTCTTTACCACGTGACTGGCTGTGTCCAATCACAGCCGGTCGCAAATGTCAACAAACGGCTGTAACTCGCCGTTGCCAGATTCTCCTCCTCAGTGTGCGAGGAGGAGATCTGGAAACAGCGAGTTGCAGTATTACAGTTCTGTGCCCTGATTGCCACAAAAATAAACAGGACCTGTCTATCAGTCCTTCAGAGTAACCATTTAAAAGCTCATCAGAATACCCAAGTATCTGTTACCAGCCCATCAGAGTACCTGGCTGTAAGCCCATCAGAGTACCAGAGTACCTGTCTGTAAGCTCATCAGAATACCTGATTATCTGTCACCAGTACATCAGAGTACCCGAGTACCTGTCACCAGGCCATCAGAGTACCCGAGTACCTGTCACCAGCCCATCAGAGTGCCCGAGTACCTGTCACCAGCCCATCAGAGTACCCGAGTACCTGTCACCAGCCCATCAGAATACCCGAGTACCTGTCACCAGCCCATTAGAGAACCTGAGTATCTGTCACCAACCCATCAGAGTACCTGAGTATTTGTCACTCACTAGCCCATCAGAGTACCCGAGTACCTGTCACCAGGCCATCAGAGTACCCGAGTACCTGTCACCAGCCCATCAGAGTGCCCGAGTACCTGTCACCAGCCCATCAGAGTACCCGAGTACCTGTCACCAGCCCATCAGAATACCCGAGTATCTGTCACAGCCCATTAGAGAACCTGAGTATCTGTCACCAACCCATCAGAGTACCTGAGTATTTGTCACTCACTAGCCCATCAGAGTACCCGAGTATCTGTCACCAGCCCATCAGAGTCCCAGAGTACCTGTTCCCAGCGCATCAAAGTACCTGTCTGTAAGCCCATCAGAGTACCAGAGTACCTGTCTGTAAGGTCATCAGAATACCTGATTATCTGTCACCAGCTCATCAGAGTACCCAAGTACCTGTTACCAGCTCATCAGAGTACCCGAGTATCTGTCACAAGCCCATCAGAGTACCCGAGTACCTGTCACCAGCTCATCAGAGTACCCAAGTATCTGTCACCAGCTCATCAGAGTACCCGAGTATCTGTCACCAGCTCATCAGAGTACCCGAGTATCTGTCACCAGCCCATCAGAGTACCTGAGTATCTGTCACCAGCTCATCAGAGTACCCGTGTACCTGTTACCAGCCCATCAGAATACCTGTTACCAGCCCATCAGAGTACCAGAGTACCTGGCTGTAAGCCCATCAGGGTACCAGAGTACCTGGCTGTAAGCTCATTAGAATACCTGATTATCTGTCACCAGCCCATCAGAGTACCCAAGTACCTATCTGCAGTCCATCAGAGTACTTGAGTGCCTGAATGGTCAGTCCTCTCCTACATTGACACATGTTCCCCAGGGCAGTACCCCCCTCCCTTATGCTAATTATTGACCCCTCCATCAATGGGCATTTTTAATATGACAGTTTTGGCTCCCATTGATTTCAGTGGGGTTAGGGTTCGGCGTCTAAACTTATTTGAAGTTTGCAGAACAACACTTGAACTGAACCCAGGGCAGCTCAGCTCCTTATCCATAATTATTTCATCACTTGTGTTTTCAATCAGTTTTATATCTGCTGTTGGTGAGTTGCATTGAATGACCATAAAATGTGGTTACCTCGAATGGACCATCTTGACTGAAGTCAAAAGACATAATCAGATCCACTTTGCGGTGAGGATGTAACACTAAGGGGTACGGAGTATTAATTTCCAAACCGGCATCGATCAGATGGATGTACTTTTTCTGAAAGAGGTCGCAGTCTTCTGGGATTTTATCTAGGAAATAAATAAAAATAATAATAATATTGGGGCTCAAAATTTCAAGTCCTGAGGTATTAGCCTGGGCTTAGGAGTTACTCGCCATCAGTTGCCCCACCCAACCCCTACCTTGCCCCGCCCCTAATTACACCCTCGTAAATTATCTCATGAAATGACACCGTCAAATGTTTTATGCAGAATTAGGTTACAAAAATATATATTAACAACAACACTTTTAACAATATTAACATAAAGCCTATTTCATTGATCTGACTGTGATAAATAAAATAAGGATAAAATATGATTCATATCATTGCTGCCTTGTTCAGTAAATATTATAATGTTATATAAAAAAAAAGCATTAAAACAAATAAAACCAATGAATGACACTTTCACTGATTTAGGATGCAGAGAGACTATAAGGCCCTATACACACTTTTAGATTTTCTGCAGATTTTTGTCTTCAGATTTAACAAAACCATGTAGTGCAAGGGCCAGCCTGATTGCATACAAATTGAAACTCTTATGCCGCTTACATACGATCGGTTTGTTGGCCAACAAAACCGTGGAATTTTGTCCGAAGGGCGTTGGCCCAAACTTGTCTTGCATACACACGGCCACACAATTGTTGGCCAGCAATTACGAACGTAGTGACGTACTACGTGGTTTTTCAGCTCTTTAGCGCCACCCTTTGGGCTCCTTCTGCTAATTTTGTGTTAGTAGAAGTTTGGTGAGTAAAAAAACTCAACAATAACCCAGCGCCAATGGTAGACTACCTGGAGAGCTCTAAACAGGACATATGGTGTATGACTTGTATATTTACCATGCCATGTACTAAGACATTTAGTATACATATAACATAACCTATACAAAAGAGTGGAGGGGGGACAAAAGGACCACCCGTGCAGCTGGACCAACCGTAGCTGGTAGATACAGATCCAAACAGAGAAAAACAAATAAAGCCCAGCGCTCAGGATATATTAAAAGCAAACTGCAACGGTCATAAATCAATACAATGAAGTAGTTTAATAAACCAATAATAAATGTGAACTGACAGTAATAACTACTGGATAATAAAACCACAATGTAGAAAACTGTTGCAGAAAACACCACAGTAACACAATAATAAAAAATAATAAAAAAAAAACCCACAGTGACACAATATTAAAAAAGTTAAATGGTATAGCATAAGTTTCAACATGTAGAAGGCACTTGCAGTAACGGACAGTCAGCCTTTGACTAACAGGAGACCAGCACGGGAGATCTATCCAGAAAAATTCCCAACAGAAACAATGGGTGAAATGGTGGAAGCGGAACACAGTACTTACAACAGAAAGCAATGGGTGGAATGATGGGAGCGGAAAGAAGTGGAGAGGAGAACACTCACAACTACGCTGTGGGTTGGGGGGTCTGGCACCGTGCAGGGGAGCTCGCCGGCTCCAGCAAGCTGTGGGATGACTGTGGCATCAACTGAGCCAAAGCTCCGCCATGAGGAGAACAGCCTGGCTGAAGCTCCGTAGCGATGGATGATGACGTCAGCACAGGGGAGCCGCCGGGATGTCAGTGGATGGAAACAAACCGCTGAGTCTCCAGATGGTGTCTCCACAGGGGTAAAAAAATCCTCAATGGGAAATGGTGTGCGAAACGCGTCGTCAAGGCAACCCCAGGACAGTGGACCCAGCCAGAGCCTTGTCACAGTGAGCATTGATCCATCCATCCATCTGTCCATTATCCCTGTGAAGCTTCCTCACCAGCTAGCAGCGGTTTCTTCAGCAACATCATCCCCACCATTCCCCCCTGGTCTGGTGACTTCCGATCAGTCTCTTTGTTTGCTCCATCTTTTTCATTGATTTTTACTGATTTTTATTGACTTTATGTTTTTCTGAGGAGCCCCAGGCCGTTTAGGCAGATGTGAGCTCCATCAGCCTGCCGGCACTATTATTCCCCCCTGACTAGCCTCTCAGGTCCAGCATTGGTCTTTGGGCAGTGTCACCATTTCCCATTGAGGATTTTTTTACCCCTGTGGAGACACCATCTGGAGACGGGTTTGTTTCCCTGTGCTGACGTCATCATCCATCGCCACGGAGCTCCAGCCAGGCTGTTCTCCTCATGGCGGAGCTTTGGCTCAGTTGATGCCACAGTCATCCCACAGCTTGCTAGAGCCGGCGAGCTCCCCTGCACGGTGCCAGACCCCCCAACCCACGGGGTAGTTGTGAGTGTTCTCCTCTCCACTTCTTTCTGCTCCCATCATTCCACCCATTGCTTTCTGTTGTAAGTACTGTGTTCCGCTTCCACCATTTCACCCATTGTTTCTGTTGGGGATTTTTCTGGATGGATCTCCCGTGCTGGTCTCCTGTTGGTCAAAGGCTGACTGTCCGTTACTGCAAGTGCCTTCTACATGTTGAAACTTATGCTATACCATTTAACTTTTTAATATTGTGTCACTGTGGTTTTTTTTTTATTATTTTTTATTATTGTGTTACTGTGGTGTTTTCTGCAACAGTTTTCTACATTGTGGTTTTATTATCCAGTAGTTATTACTGTCAGTTCACATTTATTATTGGTTTATTAAACTACTTCATTGTATTGCTTTATGACCGTTGCAATTTGCTTTTAATATATCCTGAGCGCTGGGCTTTAGAAGTTTGGTGAGTGTTGATTCGCGTTTTTCATTTTGCGCTTTTCATTTCGTGCTTTTCAGTTCATTTCTGAACGGCCGTTCGTCAACCAGATATGATGCGGAATCGGAGGAGATAACATGTTATTTATTAGTGGCCTTGGAGTTATTGCTTTGACATTATTTTTTTAGTTGAATAATAATGATTTAATTTGTTATATTTTCTATATTTTTGGATGCATAGAATGCACTTTTTGGTTAAGTTCTATTGGCAGATATCATGTCTAATTTTATTGGTTTTCTTTTTTTAATGCACAATAAAAAAAAATTGTGGAGAATAATACTTGGATATGTGTTTTACTGTCACTGTAAATGACAGTTTGGGAGTAGGCAGTTACATTTAAAAAAATACAATGTACAATTGACCAGGGATACCAACATAGTTGTATATTTGATCTTAAAACTTATGGGATAATGGTGTTGTGGTAACTTGCACAAATAATAAAAAAAAGCATAATAATATTATTCTTGATATCACTAGAAAAAAAAGCCTTTGAAAATTAGTTTGCAATAACTCCATCAGTATCACCAGCAAAGCAGCTTCATTATTATCCCATTAAAGAAGAAGAGAATTGTGCGCTGCATTTCCAGATTTCATAATTTGCTGCGTCACGAATGTTAATTCTCCATTACGAATGCTAGTTTACAAGACCGGCCGCTTCCGGCTCATCCTTGCTTCCGAGCATGCGTGTTTGTACTTTGGACTTTTGTCCGACAGACTTGTGTACAAACGCTCAGAAAATTCGACAACACACATTTGTCCGCAGAAAATTTGAAAGCCTGCCATCCGACATTTGTCCACGGAAAATCTGACAACAATTGTCCAATGGATAGTACAAACGGTCGGATTTTCCGCCAACAGCTTGACATCCAACATTTCCCATCGGAAAGTCAGATTATGTGTATGGGCCTTTAAGGTTTGACCTCATATTATAGGGTTTTGGTAAATCTGAAGAAAAAATGTGCAGAAAATCGAATAGTGTTTATGGTGGCCTTACAGCCGAGCACAGAACTGGAGAGAGGAGCAGAAGCTGCCAAAGTTAACTTTTCCCTTTTAACAAGCTGGTGATTGGTTGCTAGGTGGTCCGAGCAACCAACCACCAGCTTGTTATTAGGAAAATGTAACTTTGGCAGCTCCCACCCCGCCCCGCCCCAACTTCATCTAGTTCTTTGCCGACTCCCACTGTATGCCAGGCCCTGCTAAGTTGCTCTTTGGGGGTTGAGATTGCGCTGGACTGACTCGATCAGTCACTGCTTTTACATAGGTATAAGTGTGTGCAGGTAGGAAGAATTTTCTTCCAGAGATTAGTGCCCAGCTTAAAAGAAGGCGGTGGGCCCTATCAGGACCTGGGCTGCTGTCTCAGGGTACGGCATACTGGTCGATTCTGCATGTGTTCAAGAAAGGTGGATGTAAAAGAGCGCCCAATGTCCAGTAGATGTGGGTTTGGAAAGATGTTTTATTTAGGGAAAGAACAATAAAATAAAGCCAACACATTTCAGGGGAACAAGAACTCCCCCTTCCTCAGGGCTGTTCAAAAGGTAAAAGGGTACACAAAAACAGATACAGTGTATATAAAAATATACTGTATATAAATATGTAGAAATGGAAAAATAGCATCCAAAAATTAATGTTTACATAATTGTATTCAAAAAATTCCCATGGGTGCTGTATGAGAAGAATATACTGTATATGCATACACTATATTACCAAAAGTATTGGGACACCTGCCTTTACACGCACATGAACTTTAATGACACCCCAGTCTTCGTCCGTAGGGTTCAATATTGAGTTGGCCAACCCTTTGCACCTATAACAGCTCCAACTCTTCTGGGAAGGCTGACCACAAGGTTTAGGAGTGTATCTATGGGAATGTTTGACCATTCTTCCAGAAGTGCATTTGTGAGGTCAGGCACTGATGTTGGACAAGAAGGCCTGGTTCGCAGTCTCCGCTCTAATTCCGCTCTGTTCTATCGGGTTGAGGTCAGGACTCTGTACAAGCCAGTCAAAGTCCTCCACCCCAAACTGGCTCATCCATGTCTTTATGGACTTTACTATATGCAGGAGTTGCTAGAGTGCATGCATATAGACGAAAACTGTCTGTAAATAGGCCTAAGGAGATGCCCATTAATAATTAGCCAAACTTTCCTGGGTCTGGTTCAAGCGTTGTTCAGCAAACTTGAAATTAGTTCAGTAGCCGAACCCAAACCCCATTAAAATGAATGGGAGCCAAATATGTCAAATTAAAAATACCCATTTTCTTGGCTAATAGGCAAGGGGGGTGTAAAAATATTGCACAGGGGTGGGAACTGCCCTGGGGAACATGTACAGTATCTCACAAAAGTGAGTACACCCCTCACATTTTTGTAAATATTTTATTCCATCTTTTCATGTGACAACACTGAAGAAATGACACTTTGCTACAATGTAAAGTAGTGAGTGTACAGCTTGTATAACAGTGTAAATTGTAAAAAAAAGTGAGTACACCCCTAAGTGAAAATCTCCAAATTGGGCCCAATTAGCCATTTTCCCTCCCCGGTGTCATGTGATTCATTATTGTTACAAGGTCTCAGGTGTGAATGGGGAGCAGGTGTGTTAAATTTGGTGTTATCACTCTCACTCTCTCATACTGGTCACTGGAAGTTATACATGGCACCTCATGGCAAAGAACTCCCTTGAGCATCTGAAAAAAAGAATTCTTGCTCTACATAAAGATGGCCTAGGCTATAAGAAGATTGCCAAGACCCTGAAACTGAGCTGGAGCACGGCGACCAAGACAATACAGTGGTTTAAAAGGACAGATTCCACTCAGAACAGACCTACCATGGTCGACCAAAGAGATTGAGTGCACATGCTCAGCGTCACATCCAGAGGTTGTCTTTGGGAAATAGACATATGAGTGCTGCCAGCATTGCTGCAGAGGTTGTAGGGGTGGGGGGTCAGCCTGTCAGTGCTCAGACCATACGCCGCATCAAATTGGTCTGCATGGCTGTCATCCCAGAAGGAAGCCTCTTCTAAAGATGATGCACAAGAAAGCCTGCAAAAGACAAGCAGACTAGGGACATGGATTACTGGAACCATGTCCTGTGGTCTGATGAGACCAAGATAAACGTATTGGGTTCAGATGGTGTCAAGCGTGTGTGGTGACAACCAGGTGAGGAGTACAAAGACAAGTGTGTCTTGCCTACAGTCAAGCATGGTGGTGGGAGTGTCATGGTCTGGGGCTGCATGAGTGCTGCCGGCACTGGGGAGCTACAGTTCATTGAGGGAACTATGAATGCCAACATGTACTGTGACATACTGAAGCAGTTCATGATCCCCTCCCTTCGGAGACTGGGCCGCAGGGCAGTAGTCCAACATAACGACCCCAAACACACCTCCAAGATGACCACTGCCTTGCTAAAGAAGCTGAGGGTAAAGGTGATGGACTGGCCAAGCATGTCTCCAGACCTAAACCCTATTGAGCATCTGTGGGACATCCTCAAATGGAAGGTGGAGGAGCGCAAGATCTCTAACATCCACCAGCTCCGTGATGTCGTCATGGAGGAGTGGAAGAGGACTCCAGTGACAACCTGTGAAGCTCTGGTGATCTCCATGCCCAAGAGGGTTAAGGCAGTGCTGGAAAATAATGGTGGCCACACAAAATATTGACACTTTGGGCCCATCTCAGACATTTTCACTTAGGGGTGTACTCACTTTTGTTGCCAGCGGTTTAGACATTAATGGCTGTGTTGAGTTATTTTGAGGGGACAGCAAATTTACACTGTTATACAAGCTGTACACTCACTACTTTACATTGTAGCAAAGTGTCATTTCTTCAGTGTTGTCACATGAAAAGATAGAAGAAAATATTTACAAAAATGTGAGGGGTGTACTAACTTTTGTGAGATACTGTATAATGCAAATAACATTTTTAAAGAATTCCATTTGGACAGGAAAAGTAATTTTTTTAAATGCATAACACTGAACATAAAAAAATGCCCAATTCCTTTAAATACATTGTAACATTCCTGGGGTGTGTCCTAATCCTGCCTATGAAGGGGCATGTCTGAGATGTACAGAAAGTGCTGCAGCAGTTCTGACATTTACAAAGTAATAAAGGGTTTAAAGATGCTGGCAAATGACATTTCATTGACAGCTTATTAAAAAAATAAAATAGCCCATAGAACCCTCCAAGGGTCTGCTGTGTATTTTGGCAGACATTTGGAGGGGTCTGTGTGCTTTTGCCAGAAATTAAAACTGTATTATTTTTTTTTCTTTGTAAATGTCACTTTTGCCGTAGCACATCCTAGAGCAAAAATTTAAAAACAAAATGTGTGGATTCCCCCAAAATTCATACCAAACGCTTTGGGGTTGATTTACTAAAGCTAGTGCAGCTGTGCATAGAAACCAATCAGCTTCCATGTTTTTTAGTCAAAGCGTAATTGAACAATCAGTTAGAAGCTGATTGGCTACCATGCACAGCTGCACCAGATTTTTCATGCTCCAGTTTTAGTAAATCAAGGAGCACACTGGACACCCAGCATATACTGTAGCACAATGGTCTTGTTTATAACTGTTGTTAGCCTTCCAATGCTTCTTATGCCCCGTACACACGGTCGGATTTTCCGATGGAAAATGTCCGATCGGAGCGTGTTGTCGGAAATTCCGACCGTGTGTAGCCTCCATCGGACATTTTCCATCGGATTTTCCGACACACAAAGTTGGAGAGCAGGAGATAAAATTTTCCAACAAAATCCGTTGTCGGAAATTCTGATCGTGTGTACACAAATCCGACGGACAAAGTGCCACGCATGCTCAGAATAAATAAAGGGATGAAAGCTATTGGCCACTGCCCCGTTTATAGTCCCGACGTACGTGTTTTACGCCACCGTGTTTAGAACGATCGGATTTTCCGACAACTTTGTGTGACCGTGTGTATGCAAGACAAGTTTGAGCCAACATCCGTCGGAAAAAATCCTAGGATTTTGTTGTCGGAATGTCCGATCAATGTCCGACCGTGTGTACGCCCTATTACTGTGATAGCCAGCTATAGATGGGGGCAAGTGGCGTACCCTTTTTGTATTACTGTCTTGTTTTTTGGTCAGGCAATGCACTGAAACCTTTGCAGCCACTGTGGGGACACTTATATTTTAGTGTTAGGTACCACAGATACCAGGATGCCTTGACGAGGCTCTGTGGCTTACGCATGCATTTGCAAATGTGTGCAGACTAAACCCCTGCTTTTAACGCATACTGTTAGACAGGTTATTTGGTTGTCTGTGGGTTGGTCAGTAAGTTAAACTTGTTTTTTTTCCTTGGATTTATCCTTGGCCTTGTTTATAACTGTTGTTAGCCTTCCAATGCTTCTTACTGTGATAGCCAGCTATAGATGGGGGCAAGTGCGTACCCTTTTTGTATCACTTTAGTAAATCAATCCCTTAGCGTCTGGTATGGGTTTTAATGAACTCAGACCCTAAATCCAAGCATGAAGCCTGGCTGATCAGGGAAGTAGGAGGATGAGCATGTGCCCCCCTGAACCATACCAGGACACATGCCCTCAGCGACAGCATGGGGGTACTCTGCCAAAAGCCCCTTGAACCCATGTTGATGAGGACAAGGACCTCTTTCCCACAACCATGGCCTAGTGGTTGTGGGGGGTCTATGAGCAGGAAGCTTATTGGAATGTGAAAAGTTCCTTAATCAACAATCCTCTTCAAGTAATCTTCCCACCAATACCATAGATGTTCACTAGATAGTAAGACCCCCTCTTGTATAATGGGTGAAATCACACTTGTGCTCAACTACAATCCAGTGTCCCTCTCTCCTCTTCTGTCCACTGCTTGTCACACCTTCTGTTCAATAGTTCCTCATGGAAAAACAAAAACCATTATAGAGTGATACTATCAAACCAAAACTGTGCTTCCCCACACTTTGCTTATTGTGAGCACATAAATATATAGTGACCTCAACACTATGCCACCAACAATCTTCCACCACCAGGTGTCCTCTCATGGAATGGAGCCTCACCAGAGCCTTGCGACCATAATTGGTCTAGAATGCACTAGTGCATTAGAGTCACTAACACTAATCCACCTCGAAAAAAAGAGCTTGCAATAGTGTAGTATTTTTAAGTAAAAACATATATTTATTTTCCAATATTATTACATGTACAAGGGAAAGATCACACATCCATTCAAAGATGACCACACCACAACTTCCGTTTCCTGTGACATACGTCTGTTTCCTGTAATGACATCACTTCCTCTACATGTTTTGTCCCATTGGACATTATCAAGAGCAGGAAACAGAAGTTGTGGTGTGGCCATTTTTGAATGGAAGCTCTATTTTATGAGGAGTGGAGCACTCTCTAGTGCGTGCTAGAAGTAGTTGTTAGCATAGGAAAATTTAGCTTGGCTGAAGGCCAGGCTTAGGTTGAATATGGGTCAGGGTGTAGTGACTCAGGGGGCTGGATGACTCATCCTGACAGCTCTTATGGTGCCTCCCCTGTTGTCTGAAACATTGGAGAATGTTCTAGATGTAGTGGGTGGAAGCTAGGAGGGGCTGTCATGCATATTTATGAGGAGCTCAACCAATCCCCAGCAGAAAGGGCCTGGAAGGGGGCAGGTCACCTCATAAATAGGCATGAGTCATGCCAGCAGGGGCAGTCGGGTGGACGCTGGAGATGGAGTGCTAAGTTGGCTGTCGGAGGCCCTTGCAGGGTGCACCCTAGTCTGAGGGGGGGTGACCTTGGGTCTTGGGCTCGGGTGCTGGAAGGATTCTCCAAAACTCGGGGAAGGAGCCTTTCCTGGAGGCAAGGAAAGAGGACAGTGGGAGCAGGTCACCACATCTGGGAGATCTCCTGAGAGTCAGCCAGGTGGGCTGGTGAGTGTCAGTCTGGAGGATTGTGGGTAGGAGTTTGCCTGGAGGGCTAGTAAAAGGGGCAGCTGCAGCCAGGTTGGCAGTGTATGAAGAGGTGGTGCTGGGATCAGTAGCCACAGGAGGAATGTAAGCTGGACACTGAAAATCTGCTACACAACCAAGGGGCCTGGGGTTCCTGCCTGTAATGGGCAATTGCTTGATTCAACTAAATGACTGTTGGATGATTTACAGTGTTCCAGCTGGGTTATGTAAGCAAGTGAGTGCTGAAGGAAGAAGCAGGAGCAGTATATAGAGACTGTATATAGGAAGAGTTGTCCCTGAAGGAGTTCTGAAGTTAAATGTGCATCCTATAATCTCCAATCCCTATCCAAGCTATTATCCTCAATAAAACAAAATAAACAAAGTCACAGACAGTTCTTCTACTCTGAGTGCCTGAGAAAATATGGTGTGCCTGGCTGTGCAGGGTGGAGGGATCCCAGTTACTTGCGGCCATTAAGGGGGTGCACTACAGTTGGATTGCTGGCTCTGGAGAAGGTAGCAGAGAAGAGGAGTGCAGAGATTGGGTGCATTTTGGACCAATTATGGTCGCAAGGCTATGGTGAGGCTCCATTGCATGAGCAGAAACCTCAAAGATTGTTGGTGGTATAGTGTGAGATCAGGGCTGCTGTTAGAAATCTTGAGGCCCTGTACAGACTACCTGACAGAACCCCTCCTCCCCCCCATCACAATGCCCCACCTGCATTACGGTAAAAACGGTTTTGGCTTTAGAACAACTTTAGGGTCTATTATGCCATTTTGCTGCCAAAGCTGTTATTTTTTTTTTTTCATTTTTAATTATGGAATCATTTTAGGCCTGAAGATTGTGTAAAAACCACAAATATTATATATTTTGTGAAAGCAAATATCCTAGAGAATAAAATAGTGGTAGTTCCAGTTTTGATATAGCGCAACAATTTTGAAACATATTTTTGTAAAAAATGCACTAGAGTTCATTTTAGAGAACATAAATGTAATGTAAATGTAATGTATTCCAAAAAGTTGTGAGGTAATGATAAAGAACACAAAAAAGGGGGGAAAAGTCCACAAGTGAAGTGTAAAGTGTCCAATAGTGGGAAGACTTTCTCCTCAATCTTCAACTGAAGTGAAAAATGCACCAATAAACAGGGGGAGACATTCAGATAGTACAATGGGTACTCTTACCGGATCAGTTGGAAGCACTTACCGTACGGCAGTGTGTCTATAAGGCATTGGGATACTAGATCCCCAGTGGTGATGCCAAACTGGATGGTCTCCTATAGGCCACAAACTTCAATCTGCACAAGGTTGGGTGATGGTTGAAACAAAGGTTTCCAAGGCTTAATGGCCACCAAACCAGTCCAAAAATGAAGGTGGTCCAAAGGTGGTCATCATGCTCCAGCATGAGGAAACAAAAGAAAAAGGGACTGCACATGGCGTAGGTCAACCAAGGTAGGTTTATTGAAGGTAAAATACCATATAAAAAAGGTGATCACAAAAAGTATAAAATGGCAATGTGGGAAGCAGGAGGTGTTTGTCCAACGCGTTTCGACTAACAAGTCTTCCACGGGGGCATGGAAGACTTGTTAGTTGAAACGTGTCGGGCCAGCACCTCCTGCTTCCCATTTTATAATTTTTTGTGATCACCTTTTTAATATATTATTTTACCTTCAATAAACCTACCTTGGTTGACCTACGCCATGTGGAGTCCCTTTTTCTTTTGTTTCCTCATGCTGGAGCACTGATGACCACCTTTGGACCACCTTCATTTTTGGACAGGTTTGACGGCTGTTAAGCCTTGGAAACCTTCGTTTCAACCATCACCCAACCTCGTGCAGATTGAAGTTTGCGGCCTATAGGAGACCATCCAGTTTGGCATCACCACTGGGGATCTAGTATCCCAAAGCCTTATAGACACACTGCCGTACGGTAAGTGCGTCCAACTGATCCAGTAAGAGTACCCATTGTACTATCTGAATGTCTCCCCCTGTTTATTGGTGCATTTTTCACTTCGGTTGAAGATTGAGGAGAAAGTCGCCCCACTATTGGACACTTTACACTTCACTTGTGGACTTTTTTCCCCTTTTTTGTGTTCTTTATCATTACCTCACAACTTTTTGGAGTTCATTTAGTTGTATATCACATTTATTGTTCACCTTTTTTTTTGCACCCATTCCACTCTCGTGATTGAGGCATTCTGGATGCATACAGGTTTTTGTATTTTATCTATATGTTTTCACTCATATATTAATTTTTAGCAATACACTTACTGTTTGCGCTTTTGATTAGACTTGGTTTGTTTGTGTGTTAGCAGCTTTTCATTCACGGTTTATTTGGGTTTAGCGCAGTATTTTCACCCCTTTTTTCCACACAATGTAATGTATTACCCAAGTTTTGGTAAATATAAAAGATGAGGTTGCGCCAAGTGAATAGATACCTAATGTGCACCTGTGAAACAGCAACAAACTGCAGTACCATATACTTTCCATAGGCAATGTTTTAAAAACTCCTACAGGTCAACAGTGTAGAGTTAATTGTGAATAATAAACCTATAATTATTGCTCTCACTCCTGCATTCATGGAGATACTGTAAGTAACATGAATACTTTAATTGACAATTTTGTGCATATGCACCCCCAATGTGTGCATTTACATTTGTACGTGTGTGGGGGTGTGGAGGGCTTTTAAGTGCTTGGATGTAACTTTTTTATACTATTTTTAAATTTTATGATAAACGCTTTTTTTCATCACATACTGTATGGGACAAAAAGTCCCCTATGTGATGCATTTTTTGGTTGTAGGAGTGTACTGCCTCATCGGCGGCCCTGTGTGATCACAAAATATTTATGTGAGCACAATAAGGCAAAGTGTGGGGGAGCACGGTTTTGGTTAGATAGTATTACTCTATGATGGTTTTTGTTTTTAGATGTCCATGAGGAACTATTGAACAGAAGGTGTGACAAGCAGTGGAGGGAAGAGGAGAGAGGGACACTGGATTGTAGTTGAGCACAAGTGCGATTCGAACCATTATACAAGAGGGGTCTTACTATCTGGTGAGCATTTATGATATTGGTGAGAAGATTACTTGAAGAGGATTGTTGATTAGGGAACTTTGCACATGGAGATATTTGAACGCCGGGAATAAGGACTATAAATGACCAAATATGCCCATGGCTACATTGGTCAAAGTCAATGGCCATATTTGGGCAGTGATAGCACTGCTATTCCCTCTCCTTTGCTTATGTGCTCAGGGATTCCTGGCCATGTAAGTCAATGGTGCTGGTAGTGACAACAGCTGTTACTATAAATGCCTCCTTAACAACTATTGACAGTGGGGAACTGTCGTATATCATGTTTGGTTCCTGCTGAACAGTTGACTGGACAGAAAAAAGTTTGGGTGTTTATCCGAATGCATGAACAGCCAAAGTTTTGACTGAACCATTGGCTCATCCCCGGTCTCTACTTATGATCAGGAGCGGACAGAACAGGATCATGTGACCACCGTAACAGCCAATCACAGTGGTGACATGATCAAGAAGTCCATCCCACCCCCTCCTTAAGACCTGATTGAAGGGCAGCACTGGGTGGGAAGGGGTTAAGAACAATGTAAATTATGTGGAGGTACAATAACTTCCTTATATCCAGTTTCCTGGGGAAAAAAAGTGTTTCTCTTGCTAAAACTTTTTAATTATTTTTTTTTTTTAATAGAGAAAAGTTTTAATCTTCACTTCCTGACTTGGACACACAACAGGATTGTCAAGAAAAATCCCCTCCTAAGTAGTTGTCACTGTAACAGGTGTTCCCATTTGAAAAGTTCTCTTGGTGACAACTTTAAAATGTTGGAATTCTTCTAATGACAATGGTCGTCAGAAGAATCTCCCCAATGGGAACATAGACAGCAAAAAAATAAAAACAATGGTAGAAATTCTTCCCTACTCTTTCCACAACTAGAGAAAAAGATTTGGATAGAAAGTATGAAAGCATTCAAAGTGACTGGCCGCCATCTTATCTCTGTAATAGACAATTTCATGTATCTCGTCAGAATATCTGACCTTACTGGAGTTGGAGATTGGAAGGTCAGGGAGGTCATACACCATCTAGAACAATGGATCCTATCTGGTGGTCAATAATCAGTTTCTGATTTAGAGAACATTTCTTTATTACAATGTCACACATATGGTATGCTCACCTTTGCATTGGTAGAGGAAATTGTTTGTTGTTCCCCATTCCCACTCCAAAAGACAAAATCCAATGTTCTTCATCACTATAATATCAACATAGACATTTAGAGAAAACAAAAAAAAACATTTTCTTAAAAGCAACCTGAACCATTGTCAGACAAGAGGAAATGATTTCAATATTAACTTTGTGCAAAACAGCGTACATGATCCACATAAATATGGACACCCCAAATAGACATGCGCAAAAATGTGTTTTGTTTAGTTTCAGATTTATTATGTTACTAATTTTGTTTTGCTGATTCATTTCGGAAGTCGTTTAGTTTGGTTAATTTTTTTTTAGTTTTGAGTTTTATAACAAATTCCACATTTTCGAAATAATTTGAATTCGGATCAGTTGAAAAATTATCGACCGATTCAAATTCTGTGGGAAGAATAACTGGTTGTTACGGAGCGGGCCAGGAAGCCAGTCCTTAATAACCAATGACTAATCAGCTGTCAGCGGGGCTTCCTCACTGACAGCTGAATGTAAACAAAAGAATGCCGGCAATGAAAACAAAGAAAAAAAACAGTGTGTAGGGTTATCTCACTGGTATTACTATCTTATAGTATTGATGTTGAGGTAAAGGATCTGGTTCTGAGCAGACGGCTTCTACACCCCACAAGGTCTCCTTGGCTTGTAGTATAATGTAAAACAATATTACAATTGAAGCGCCACACCACTGACTTTATTCCAGTCGGTGGGACAATCCAAAAAGTACGCAATGCATTTTGAGGGTCCGAAACTTCCCCTTCGTGAGGGCTAGAAAAAAATATAAGGATATCTCCAGATCACTTCAATATCTTAACCTCAGGCATGCTGGGGGGCCAAAAAAAACTTTTTGCTGCATTAACTAACATTGGCCTAACTCCCTGAAAATGTTTACATCAGTAGATCGCAGATCTACTTGGCATTTTCTTACCTGAGTTTGAATTCCTAATCCCCGGTGAAGGGGAAAAATTCTTGCCACCCCAAAAAGTACTGGAATTTTTTCTGATAAAAATCAATTATTATTAAAAACCTTAAAAGATAAGTTACAGAAAAATCTGTAAGGTGAATTTACACAGGACCCCCTCCCCCTTAGTCTCGCTGACCTGAAACATGGCAATCTCCCGTTCTCAGACTTATTATAGCCGCCCCCCGGAGCTTAATCTCCTAAACATACCCTGTCAGGGGGACCTTTAGGAGCATTCTAATTGGTTAGTGCCCTCACATGGGCGGCGCCGAACAATCAGGACTGGTGTAGCCCGTCCTCTCAGCCTGGTAGAAGACATTTCTAAGCCCCGGAGCCGTGAGGCGGCTAATAGCAGGGCTCAGAATGGGAGATCGCCGGGGCTGCAAGTCAGCGGGACTGGGGGGGGGGGGGTGAGGAGGGGGTCCTGTGTAAGTTCACCTTACAGATTTTTCAGTAAACGTGAACTTACACTTTAAACTTTTGGAAGTTTGTTTGGTGCTCTTATTGGACTTGAGTTTTGGGTTCTTGAGTCAATGGTGGAGAAGGACCTAGGTGTTCTAGTAGATTATGAGCTTAATAAAAGCATGCAATGCCAAGCTGCAGTTTCTAAAGCAAGCAAAATCATTTGTAAGAACTGTACAGTATACCCATCATGTATTTATACATGGAGATCATATCCCCCTTATGTATTATATATGGAGATCATATCCCCCTTATGTATTTATACATGGAGATCATATCCCCCCTTATGTATTTATACATGGAGATCATATCCCCCCGTATGTATTTATACATGGAGATCATATCCCCCCCCCCCCCCAATGTATGTTGGGACTCTGATGGGGATTTTTTTTGAAGATGTGGTTCTTGTACTGCAAATGTGGAGAAACCTGTTCTAGATAACGTGGTAACATTAATATTGCCTCATCTTATAAATCAGTCCCCCTGCATTACATACCTCTTATAATATCCGACCACCAGAATCCTTGAAGTTGCAGGTCCTTTGACATTTCTGTATGAAGTGAAAGAAGGTGCCATCAGTATCACCCCAAATGTCACATGTACAGAAGAATAAAAGACATGTATTTTTGAATGGATGGAACGTTTATCGAATGTCATATGGAGATGTATTTGATGTATGTGATGTATGTGATGTATGTGACGTATGGGATGTACATATGTGATGTATGGGATGTATGTGATCTATGGGATAAATGGGATGTATGGGGTGTATTGGTTGTAATGGGATGTATGGGGTGTATGGGATGTATGGGATGAATGGGATGTGTGTGATGTATGGGATCTATGTGATGTATGGGGTGTATGTGATGTATGGGATGTACAGTATGGGATGTATGTGATGTATAGGGTGTATGGGATGTATGGGATGAATGGGATGTGTGTGATGTATGTGATGTATGGGATGTATGTGATATATGGGGTGTATGTGATGTATGGGATGTACAGTATGGGATGTATGTGATGTATAGGGTGTATGGGATGTATGTGATGTATGGGATGAATGGGATGTGTGTAATGTATGGGATATATGTGATGTATGTGATGTCTGGGGTGTTTGGGATGTATGGGATGTATGTTATGTATGGGATGAATGGGATGTGTGCGATGTATGGGATCTATGTGATGTATGGGGTGTATGTGATGTATGGGATGTACAGTATGGGATGTATGTGATGTATAGGGTGTATGGGATGTATGGGATGTATGGGATGAATGGGATGTGTGTGATGTATGGGATGTATGTGATGTATGGGGTTTATGTGATGTATGGGATGTACAGTATGGGATGTATGTGATGTATAGGATGTATGGGATGTATGTGATGTATGGGATGAATGGGATGTGTAATGTATGGGATATATGTGATGTATGTGATGTCTGGGGTGTTTGGGATGTATGGGATGTATGTGATGTATGGGATGAATGGGATGTGTGTGATGTATGGGATGTATGTGATGTATGGGATGTATGGGATGTATGGGATGTATGGGATGTATGGGGTGTACGGGATGTACGGGATGTATGTGAACATCCCATACATCCAACAGGAATCCTGCGTTGAATCAGAGGGGGGCAGGGTCACCCATACACATCACTGGGAAACCCCAGCGTTTCCCCTTGTCAGAGGGGGGCTGGGTCACGTGACGCATGGCCCTGCCCTCAGCTACATAAGAGCTGTCAAGCTAGCGCTGCGTCATTGGCTGAGTGCCTCCGGTGGAGGCAGAATTGGATTACATCCCTGGAGTAGGAGTATGGATTTATTGGATTACATCGCTGGAATCTCTTTTTTACTTTTTATTTTTTTATTTTTAATAAAGGACTTGTCCCAAGCTGTCTCCTGTGGTTTTTTAACATTTTGACACTTTCTTTTTGTGAAATGGTAGGGGTACAATGTACCCCTTACCAATTCACATGGGGGGGCGGGATCTGGGTGTCCCCTTTGTTAAAGGGGGCTTCCAGATTTCGATAAGCTCCCTGCCCGCAGACCCCCACAACCACTGAGCAAGGGTTGTGGGGATGAGGCCCTTGTCCCCATCAACACGGGGGCATCCTCCCCATGTTGAGGGCATGTGACATGGTATGGTTCAGGGGGGGCGCTCTCTCGTCCCCCCCTCTTTTCCTGCGGCCTGCCAGGTTGTGTGTTTGGATAAGGGTCTGGTGTTGATTTTTGAGGGAACCCCACGCCATTTTTTTAAAAATTTTGTCACGGAGTTCCCCTTAAAATCAATACCAGACCTGAAGGGTCTGGTATTGATTTTTGGGGGGAACCCCACGCCATTTTTTTTATTTTGGCGCAGAGTTCCCCTTAATATCCATACCAGACCTGAAGAACCTGGTAATGGAATTTTGGGGGACCCCCACGCATTTTTTTATTTTTTATTTTTTAATGACTTTCAATGACTTTTATGTGTATTGTCGGGATTCGTTAATAGCCGGCGCTAGCACTTTTAAATGACTTTTTTTCCATTAGAAATGTCATTTTGCTTTAGGACTGTTATAAACACGGGAAACATGCGCTACTTTACAGGCATACTATAGACACCCCCCAGGTACAAAATTTAAAGGAATATTACACTTTTATTGTTTCACTTTAAGCATTATTAAAATCACTGCTCCCGAAAAAACGGCCGTTTTTAAAACTTTTTTTTGCATTGATACATTTCCCCTGGGGCAGGACCCAGGTCCCCAAACACTTTTTATGACAATACCATGCATATTAACCTTTAAAATTAGCACTTTTGATTTTTCCCATAGACTTTTAAAGGCTGTTCCGCGGCTTTCAAATTTGGTATTTTTTGCTTTTTAAATTCATCATAACGAATGTTCGTAATTGTTACGAAAAGTTAACGAACCTAACGAAAATTCGTATTTCGTACGAATCCAAATTGAATTTCGGACACAAATTACGAAATACGAATTCATTCTAATACGAAACGGAACGGAACGAAATGAAACAAATTTATTGACGGCGCACATGTCTATGTGCTAGTATTGTATTATAACTGTATTGTCTCCCTTTTATATTGTAAAGCGCTGCGTAAACTGTTGGCGCTATATAAATCCTGAATAATAATAATAATAATAATAATAGTACATAAAGGTGTGAAAACCATTTTGGTATAACCTGGTTAATAAAATAAAAGTGGCCAAATAGTTTTAGTTGCATAAACTGGTGCACACCAAAAATGTCAAAATTTGGTCTAGTAGAGAAAGTTTTAAAGTGGAAGTCCATGCTAAAAACTAAAATCCCTGCATCTATAGACACCACCGATCTAACATTCACCTATCTAGCTTTGTAAAGAAAGAAAATGAGTAAACATACCTTT
The DNA here is from genome assembly GCF_042186555.1 of Aquarana catesbeiana. Classification (NCBI taxonomy): domain Eukaryota; kingdom Metazoa; phylum Chordata; class Amphibia; order Anura; family Ranidae; genus Aquarana; species Aquarana catesbeiana. The sequence goes on along the minus strand of NC_133324.1, from coordinate 976,966,463 downwards.
TTTGAACCCGATCCATCCCGATCTCCAGCGGTGGAAGCTCTGCAGAGGACACGGCCGACAACGGCTGTGAAATGAATAGGAAGTGATGTGACCCGTAGACTTACTCTGGGGTTTTGGCTGTCATCTGTGACCTCTGCACCCACCTACACAGCGAAGCCGCGGCTGAGAGTTCAGCATGGGATCAGGTCAGATCAAGTCGGATCGGCTTCAAAAAAGGTATGTATACTCATTTTTTTTTTACAGGGCTAGATAGGTAAATGTTAGATCGGTGGTGTCTATAGATGCAGGGATTTTAGTATATTTGGTGTTGCAGTATCTGATTGCCATTTATTGGTGATCTAGAATTCTATTTCATCACCCATATATCTGCCCCAGGTTACCACTTGATTGAGATCTCTCTGTGATAGGTCTCTAGTTCGCTTAGATAGATCTTCACAACTTGATTTATACAAATGACCACATTATTTTAATTGTAAGTGTCATGTCATCCACAGTGTTACCTACCTAGTTTCCCTTCCGGGCTAAGCGCCTCGTATGACTCCCCTGCATAAAGTGAAGCACACAGATAACATGTACAGAATAAATGTCTCTGCCTCTACTGAAGTGCAGTTTAGTAACATTTTTAAACATCATATTATCAAATATTAATTATTGCCCGTTAAGGTAGATTACTGTTTAGTGTTCTATCTATCTATCTATCTATCTATCTATCTATCTATCTATCTATCTATCTATCTATCTATCTATCTATCTATCTATCTATCTATCTATCTATCTATCTATCTATCTATCTATCTATCTATCTATCGTGACAGGGCAGTGCCGTGTCATGGTGCCAGAAAGGGTAACTATCACACAGGGTTCTCACAGTTTAGGGACTTGTCAGGGCTGGGCTCAGCCCTTCCTTCTCTGAGCTGGCCGCTCAGCTGTCGGCTAATTGCCAGCTCCTATCTCTCCACAGTGACTCACCTGTTGATGATATCCTGCTCGTCAGTCCTGCCTACTTAAGCTGTCCAGTCCAGATGATCTCTGCCTTCGCCTTGGTCAACATCACAGAAACTCTCCTGCGTTCCTGTTAAAGACTTGCTTGGCTGACTTTCCTTCTGGCTCCAGATCCTGCTAGCTGTTCCACTACGCTGATTCCTGGCTTCCTGACTTTCTGGCTTGTCTGACTATCCGTTCCTGTTTCCAAACTTTGGCTATGTTTTGACTACATTTGTTCTATTTACTTTTATTATTGAATAAGTGTGATTTACCTGTACTTCTGTCTCACTCTGATTCATGGTTCCTGACAGTAGGCGAAGGCTATGAATTTAGAAGATACAGTCAATCCACTTGTTGGTAATATTTTTTCAAGCTTGGATGAGCAGGATCACCACATGGATCAGTTTGCCATGGCGTTACAAATGCTCCTGAGTCGCACGGCTCACCTGGATACTCCCACTGTGGCTGCTCCGGTACAACCTGTGTTGCAGGCCGTCCCTGCTGCTGCTCCAGTCTCTGTGCAGGTACCCTCCTCGAGTATTACCTCTATAAGAGGTATGTCTGGTTCCGCTCCACTTCCCCAGTGATTTGGCGGTGATCCAGTCCAATGCAGAGGGTTTCTCAACCAGGTTGAGATATACTTTAAGATGCTGCCCCAGGCGTTTCCCATGAACAGAAGCAAAGTAGGTTTTGTGATATCTTTGCTTTCTGAGAGAGCTTTGGTCTGGGCAAACCCTCTATGGAAGATGCAAAAGCACATTGCTCTGAGTAACCCAGACTTTGTGGCTTCCTTTAAAAGGGTATTTGATGTTCCCGCATGCGCCGCTTCTGCTGCCAAGTGCCACAATGTCCATCAAACAGAGAACCGTTGCCGATTACGCCATTGAATTCCGTACTCTGGCAGCAGAGGTTGCTTGGAAACAATGAGGCCCTCGTGGCTGCTTTTTCTCATGGTGTCTCAGATACTATCAAGGATGAGATAGCAGCCCGAGATATACCCACTGAGCTGGAGAAGTTGATCACGTTTGCTATCCTCATTGACTCCAGACTCAGAGAAAGACTCTTTTAAGGAGCGCTTGTGGAAGCCTCCTATACATTTGTCTCCAAGCTTTGCAGTCCCACCCTTGCCTCCCTCACCTCCCATGCCTCCTGGTACCGAGTCAGTCAGTGAAGGTGAACCCATGCACTTGGGCTTCACGCGTCTCTCTGAGGATGAGGGAGCCCTTACGATGAGGAAGAGATTGTGCCTTTATTGTGGCCAGACAGGTCACTTTTTGAAGTCTTGTCCTACCCGTCCAGGGAACGCCCGAACCTTGAGGTCCTGTCATGGACAGACCTTAGGTGGCATTGTTTCATCCCCAGTTATCCAGAGAGATAAGCCCCTGCTTCCATTTTACTATTTCTTGGGCTGAGTCGTCCATCGATATACAGGCTGTAATCGTTTCTGGGGCCGCAGGCCTGTTCATTGATGTTGCCTTTGTATCGAAGCACTCGATTCCACTGCAGCTGCGTACCACTCCACTTGCCATTGAGGCTCTTGATGGGAGACCTCTACAGCCTGCCCATGTGACTCATGAGACTGTTCCGTTGTCCATGGCCATAGGGGCTCTTCACCATGAGATAATCCAATTCCAAGTTATATCCTCACCTAAGTTTCCTCTGGTTATTGGTTATCCTTGGTTACAGAGGCACAACCCCTCTTTTGATTGGCTCTGTGCTGAGGTTCTCTCCTGGTTGCCACAATGCAGTAAGACATGCTTCCAGAAGGTAACCAAGGTCCTGTGCACCTCTTCACTCTCCTCTCTGCCGGAGGAGTACCGCGATTTTAGTGATGTCTTTGACAAAGTTCAAGCTGGTAGTTTGCCTCCACACCGGTCGTATGATTGCGCAATTGACCTTCAAATTGGTGCCATACCCCCTCGTGGCTGGGTTTACCCTTTGTCGGTCTTGGAGGATAAGTCCATGGAGGAGTACGTTGCAGACGCACTTTCTTGAGGTTTCATCTGCAAATCCTCGTCTCCTGTTGTTGCTGGTTTCTTCTTTGTGAAGAAGAAGAGTGGTGAACTGAGACCTTGTATTGATTATAGGGGTCTCAATGATTTCATGATTAAGAATGCTTATCCAATTAAGTTGATTACAGAGTTATTTGACCGCCTCAAGGGAGCAACGGTTTTCACAAAGCCTGATTTGAGAGGGGCATACAATCTCATGAGGATTAAGAAGGGCGACGAATGGAAAACTGCATTTAATACCAGAACAGGCCATTATGAGTACCTCATAATGCCATTTGGCCTTTGTAACGCTCCTGCAGTTTTCCAGGAATTTATTAACAATGTCCTCCGAGATATGTTGCAGTTATGTGTGGTGGTTTATCTCATCCTCATATTTTCCAAGTCCCTGGAGAGCCACCACACAAATGTCTGTTGTGTGCTTCAGAAACTAAGAGAGAACAATCTCTATTGTAAATTGGAGAAGTGCGAATTCCATTGTGAACAGGTTAAATTGCTGGGTTATGTCTTTTCCATTGCTGGTTTTTCGATGGACCCAGAGAAACTTTCAGCAGTCCTACAGTGGCCCAGACCCCTGGATTTACGTCCTCTGAAGCATTTTCTTGGCTTTGCCAACTATTATCAGAAGTTTATTTGTAACTTCTCGTCTCTGGTCAAGCCCCTGACTGACATGGCCAGAAAGGACGGTAACCCATAGAGTTGGTCTCCGGAGTGCATTAAGGCCTTTGAGAGTCTAAAGGCTGCCTTTGTTTCTTTTTTTTGTATGTAAGGGTACAGATATCCGTATTCCTCAGCCACTTTATTTATGGTAATTCGCAGTTCCTTGGACAGCCTAGGCTGGGTCTTTGGATGTCCATATCCAGATAGAACCCATGCGTCTGGGGCACGCCGAACCAGGTATCCCGCAACATTATCGTGTTTGCAACCAGACTTTGTTGCTTCTATCTGTTTAGTTGAAATCACTTTAGGGACCCACTGCTCCAAGCGACCCTCATCAAAGGATTGAGTAATACACACGGTTGGGGCAGTGTTAGCAGGCAGTTCAATCGTAACACGTGTGTTAGGCCGCAGAGGAACCTCATCCTCTCTCAAATCACACAACTGCTTCTCTTCACTTTCACTCCCCTTCCCAATCCACAACAATGTGTCTGAGAATCCCATCAGAGGGGATATCGGAATCGGAAATGGTGGAGCATTCTTTGGCTGGGAGATAGTTGCGCTTGGCACTGACTTTGACTGGCACAACCGTGTTTTCTCCTTTACTGGCCACAGGTATCACCTTCCCTACAGGCACACCGCTTTCACCCCTTGCAGGTTTACCCGACTCCGGTATTCTTTTCTTCGGCGACTCTGACATCAGAGCGAGCAGCTGGGCCCGACCGCGGCCGGAGCGCTGGGTCCTGGGGCAGCTGTTGAGACAGGGGGGGCAGCTTTCCACACAACTAGGGTGATGGTGGGCTCTTGAAATCACTCCCAGCCGGGATAGCAACATTTTTGTGCCAATCTTCCTGCAGTATCTGTGGAGGTTGAGCTGATGAGACTACTTCAAGCAGGTGTTCCCCGCAACATCCGCAGATGATCCAAGGCCTCAGATGCGTGGCCAGACCGGAACACTTTCCGCAGATCAGTCCCAAGGCCTCATAGCCTCCAGCCGTATACAGGGCAAGACTACCCTTCAGTGTATACCGCACTCCGGTGTCAGTCAGGACAGGATTTGGCTCGCTCAGACCGAAACCAACACCCTGAGCATACATTTTCCAATCCGCCATCGTACTTCCAAACTGCACCATCTTCTCCAACCCACAACCAGGCACACCTGACAGCACTTCTTTATCCTCCTCTGCAAAGCAGGGGCTCCTCCCCCTGCCAACGGATTGGTGCAGATACTTACTGGAAACTTTAGCGCCTGCCTGTTTGCTTCTGCAACATGCCAAATCTGTAATGGAGTCCATTTTAACCCTCACAACGCTGGCAGGAAGTGTCAAAAGACCAGGCTCATCCGCTCCCATGAGCAATGAGATTTGTTGGTTCTTCCCCACGTTGTTAGTATGCACAATAACACAGTCTATGAGAAATACATATGTTACTTGCCACCTTCCCACAGAGCCAGACAAAATCCCAATGGAGCTGTAGCCGGTTGCTCTGGGTGACTGCTGCAAGGATAAGGCCTTTGCCCCAAGTTGGGCGCCAAATGTAGCCAAGTCCTGGGTCCCCTTTGGTCTAATGAGAACCTCCAGAGTTAGGGACAGCTGACATCCTTCTGTGTAGAGTGGGTTACGAGGTATGGTGGGTGTAAGGCGCAAGGTAGATGCATGGGCGCCAGACACTTCTTGAATGCAATGAGATTTATTATCTCTTAAACAGAACTTTGAGAGAGAGGGTTTAGGGCCAAGACACCCTTAAGTGGTTGCAATGTTAATTAGCAGACTCTGAGACTTCTATAGGTAGACAACCATGCAGGGAAAGGCACCCAGCCGAACGCCACATCTGCATGTGTAGACACGCTGTCTCCTATGGCAACAAACTTGAACAGTCTTTAACAAAGGTTACAGTGAAGTCTTTAATTTCCTCCACAATTTCCTTTTTAGATCTTCACTCCACTGAGCTCCCAGTCTCTCTCACTAGAACCGCTGATCCACTGTCACTGGTTCTCCTGAGCTCTTCCAATCTTCTCACTCAGTATCTTCCTCAAGCATCACCCCCCGCATCCCTGCTGGGTCCCTAGCTTTGCACTCACAGATACTCCTTAAGCGTCACCCCACTGTCCTGCTCGGTCCCTGGCTTGGCACACAAGGCTGCTCTGCAAGTGTCATCTCTGCTGGCTGGGTCTCTGGCTTGACACCTGCTGAAGTTTCCCAATTCTTCACTGTCCCCGGTTGGTGAGAATACTGCTCTGGTACTTGCTTCAGCTACTAACGGTGGTCCCTGGTAATAAGGTGGATGGGCAACAGCTTCACCTCTACCTCCAACCACGTCAGGTTTTCCGGTCGGCAGAACCGTCACTTCTGGACCTGAAGGGCCTGGTATGGAACTTGGGGGGACCCTCACGCAATTTTCTTTTTAAATTTTGGTTTGGGGTTCCCCTGAATATTCATACCAGACCCAAAGGGCCTGGTATAGATTTTTTGGGGGACCCCCATGCCATTTTTTTCAATGACTTTTATCTGTATTGCTGAGACCCGACAATTCACTATAGCTGCTATTACTTTTAAATGACTTTTTTTCCTTTAGAAATGTCATTTTGCTTTTGAACTGTTCTAAACACAGGAAACATGCGCCCCTTTACAGGCATACTATAGACACCCCCCGGGTATGAAATTTAAAGGAATACGTCACTTTTATTGTTTCACTTTAAGAATTATTAAAATCACTGCTCCCGAAAAAATTGCCATTTTTAAAACTTTTTTTTGCATTGATACATGTCCCCTTGGGCAGGCCCCAGGTCCCCAAACACTTTTTATGACAATAACTTGCATATTAACCTTTAAAATTAGCACTTTTGATTCCTCCCATAGACTTTTAAAGGGTGTTCCATGGCTTTCGAATTTGCCGCGAACACCCCAAATTGTTCGCTATTCGGCGAACAGGTGAACACCCGAACATTGGTCTTATCCCTACTGCTGAGACCCAGGATAGTCATTTTTTTGTGGATCATTTCCAAAGAAGATACCAACATCTCAGCTGAATTGTTTCTGCACAGCCTTTCAAACCGTAATAAACCCAAAACCAAAAATAGCATATATTGTACATTACCAATCCTTTGATGTCATGGCTGCATTTGTTTTATTTTTATTTTTTTATGGTGAAAATAAAGGGAAAAAAAGAAAAACAAATGCAGCCACCACATCTAAGGACTGGTAATCTGCAAGATATATCTTTTTTTTTCTTGAATACAAAAAAAAAACCTCTTTCACTACCACTGATGTATGTCAACAGTACGGGGGGGGGGGGCTTACACATACTCCTGGCCAGGAATGTGTGCAAATCTGTCCAGTGACAGATTTGGATTCTCTGATCTCCCCTAACAAGTAAGAACCCAGAAGCAACATGTAAAAAGTCACTTCCAGGTCCGGCCGTTACTTTCCCCGGCTGCAGAAAAGAAGGCAATGGAGTACAATTTGCACTGAATGGAGGGCAGTTAAAGACATCAGGGGCCCAAATGGATTTTTTGTCACTTATGTAATAAAAAAAAAGTTTATTGAAAAAAAAAATAAATAAAGTTATACCCAAGCAACCTTTACCCCCCCCCCCAAAAAAAAACAAACAATTGTCCCACCCACACAAGGAAGTTTCAGTGGGCTTCTGTAAGTTCCCTGTATGGGGATATCTTTCAATCTCTGTATTCAAAACATTATCAAAAATCTGGAAGAGTAAGATTATAATATGTCACCTTCTTTAAGATAAACACAGACATACGATATGTTATATAGTGACATAGATACATAGTAGGTGAGGTTAAAAAAAAGTCCAACAAAGTCCAACCTATGTGTGTGATTATATGTCAGTATTACATTGTATATCCCTGTATGTTGTGGTCATTCAGGTGCTTATCTAATAGTTTTTTTAAACTATCGATGCCCCCCCGCTGAGACCACCGCCTGTGGAAGGGAATTCCACATCCTTGCCGCTCTTACAGTAAAGAACCCTCTACATAGTTTAAGGTTAAACCTCTTTTCTTCTAATTTTAATGAGTGGCCGCGAGTCTTGTTAAACTCTCTTCTGCGAAAAAGTTTTATCCCTATTGTGGGGTCACCAGTACGGTATTTGTAAATTGAAATCATATCCCCTCTCAAGCGTCTCTTCTCCATAGAGAATAAGTTCAGTGCTCGCAACCTTTCCTCATAACTTATATCCTCCAGACCCTTTATTAGCTTTGTTGCCCTTCTTTGTACTCGCTCCATTTCCAGTACATCCTTCCTGAGGACTGGTGCCCAGAACTGGACAACATACTCCAGGTGTGGCCGGACCAGAGTCTTGTAGAGAGGGAAAATTATTTTTTTTATCTCTGGAGTTGATCCCCTTTTTAATGCCAATATTCTGTTTGCTTTGTTAGCAGCAGCTTGGCATTGCATGCCATTGCTGAGCCTATCATCTACTAGGACCCCCGGGTCCTTCTCCATCCTGGATTCCCCCAGAGGTTCTCCCCCCAGTGTATAGATTGCATTCAGATTTTTGCCACCCAAATGCATTATTTTACATTTTTCTACATTAAACCTCATTTCCCATGTAGTCGCCCACCCCATTACTTTGTTCAGATCTTCTTGCAAGGTTTCCACATCCTGTGGAGAAGTTATTGCCCTGCTTAGCTTTGTATCGTCCGCAAATACAGAGATTGAACTGTTTATCCCATCCTCCAGATCGTTTATGAACAAATTAAATAGGATTGGTCCCAGCATAGAACCCTGGGGGACCCCACTGACCATTCCGAGTACTCCCCGAGTACTTATCACTACCCTCTGAACTTGCCCTTGTAGCCAGTTTTCTATCCATGTACTCACCCTACGGTCCATGCCAACGAACCTTATTTTGTACAGTAAACGTTTATGGTGAACTATGTCAAATGCTTTTGCAAAATCCAGATACACCACGTCTACGGGCCTTCCTTTATCTAGATGGCAACTCACCTCCTCATAGAAGGTTAATAGATTGGTTAGGCAAGAACGATTCTTAATGAATCCATGCTGATTACTGCTAATGATACCGTTCTCATTACTAAAATCTTGTATATAGTCCCTTATCATCCCCCCCCAAGAGTTTACATACTATTGATGTTAGGCTAACTGATCTGTAATTCCCAGGGATGTATTTTGGCCCTTTTTAAATATTGGTGCTACATTGGCTTTTCTCCAATCAGCTGGTACCATTCCAGTCAGTAGACTGTCAGTAAAAATTAAGAACAATGGTCTGGCAATTACTTGACTGAGTTCCCTAAGTACCCTCGGGTGCAAGCCATCTGGTCCCGGTAATTTATTAATGTTAGGTTTCCCAAGTCTAATTTTATTTCTGTCCTCTGATAACCATGGAGGTACTTCCTGTGATGTGTCAAGAGGATATAGACAGGTAGGTGATCACAGGAAGTACCTGACATTTTAATTTTATCAGTAATCTGGATTTACCAAGAGGTCTAAAGTTGACTTCTTACCTCCAGTCAGCCACTGGATGAATTTACAGTACATGTCTGTAAAACAATACATTCTGTTATATTATCTTTAATTAAAGAACATTAAATACAATTAAAAAATACAATAACAATAGACAGTATTTATATTTTTTTGAGGGGGGTGGGTGGTCTGTTTTCTTTTCTTTTCTTTTCCCATTCCCTATCACCATATATGCAATGGAGAGATTCATGCATAGCATGAGTCTATCAATGTCTGTCGTGGCCACCCCTGTTCATGCATCCTGCCCCTTTCAAAATAGGGTGGGCTCGGGGCACAGAGGATGCGCTCTGATTCCACCCAGGGGTGACAACAGCAAATGAATATTCGATGTTGAAACACTGATCCTTAATTCGGCCAATCGGGAAGCAGGTATGAAACCCTTTTCCCGACTGGCCAAACAGTCAGCTGATCCTATTGGACGCCTAGCGCCAGGAGGAGGAGAGAGGAGACACTGCGGAAGCTGCTCCAGGATAGGACACCGGAGCAGCTTTCCCCTGAGCCCGCCACGCTTAAGGACAGGAAGATGGCGGCATCCAGGGTGAGGACTGACCAGACAGCGGGTGGGGGGGTATGCTGGAGGTGTTAGTGCCATGCAGCGGGGGGGGTTTGCTGGGAGTGTTAGTGCAACGCTGCGGGGGTGGTTTGCTGGGGGTGTTAGTGCCATGTCACGGGGGGTAGGGGCAGTTAAGCTAGTGCTGCTCCACTGGTGGCCCGGGCCACCCCCCCAAAAAAAATAATCACACCAGCCACCACTGCTTGAATAGCAGATCACTGAAGGACAACACTGGATCTGCTGGGCAGGTATGTATTTTGAACAGAGGTATGGGAGGATTGGGGGGGGGGGTGGGAGGCTCTTGAACATACAAAGAACAACATATTTTTATTGCAGAAGAGACTTCTTTCAAATGTACACTAGGCATGTGCAGCTCAGTATAAATTCCGGCATGGTGCCTGTGTGCCGGGATGACTGAAATCCTGCACATGGATGGAAGTTATATCATCTTGTGTTTGAGAGATGGTGCAATTTATCATGAATAGCAGCCCAGCGCACCTCCCAAAGGCATATACACTGCAATGCAGCACGGTGCCCTGTGTTTTGCCCTGCCATAAAATGCAGCCTGCCCCATTTCTGCATGCGTTGCTGTGAGTTTCAGCTCATTTATTTTGAATAACTCAAAGTAAGGGGCATCAACGCATGACAACACATACGACCTCACATAGGACCTCATCTACCTAACTAGATTAGACTGAGAAAACGTTGAACCCATTAGAGTGACAACCAAGAAATGAGTTCTTCTAGAATGTAATATGAATGTAAATTGGGCAGGCGTGAAGAAATGCTGTAAATGAAGAATGCTTTCCGAAATCAATGTAATAATAGTTTATTTTCATCAATTAACATAATGGAAAGCAAATGATGAGAAATCCAAATCCAATCAATATTTGCCTTCTTCTAGATAGACTTGCACACAGTTGTTGAAGGAACTCGGCAGGTATTTTCATCTTGGAGAACTAAGCACAGATCTTCTGTGGATGTCGGCTGCTCCAGTTCTTTCCGTCTCTTCATGTCATCCCAGACAGACTTCATTAAGGTAAGATCAGGGCTCTGTGGGGGCCAAAGCATCACTTCCAGGACTTCTTGTTCTTTTTAGTTCCCTAGATCCCAATGACATTGGCTGCATGTTTGGGGTTGATGTACTCCAGCAGAATAAATTTGGGGCCAATCACGCACCTCCCTGATGATATGGCATGATCTGCCTGTATTCTTCAGCATTAGAACAAGGAGTCCTGAATAGTTTGGCCCCCGCAGAGAACTGATCTCACCATCATGGAGTCTGTCTGGGATGATATGAAGAGACAGAAGGATTGGAAGCAGCCAACATCCACAGAAGATCTATGCTTAGTTCTCCAAGATGTTTGGAACAACCTACCTACCGAGTTTGTTCAAAAACTGTATGCAAGTCTACCTAGAAGAATGGATGCTGTTTTGAAGGCAAGGGGTGGTCACACCAAATAAAGCTGACATAAGGGTTTTATTTTTTTAAATTATTATTATTATTAATTGCTGCATCAGTTAGTTAGAGAGGGGTTGGTGGTGAGGTTTGTCAAAGGAGATTTGACCAGTATATGTTGAACACCTACCATGAATAAACAACTTAATCCAATCAGCGCCGGGTGCACTGCCCCACAATCCTGCAGAGAAAAAAGACAGCATTAGCGCTGAATATAATGAGGATCACAGTTAAGAATTGTAAATGAGTGTATAGTATTTATTAGGCACATAGCCATATACACATTCATATTCTTCATCTATGGGTTTTCTCTCCAACTGTCAATATGTATCAGATGATGGTGAAGATATAAAAAGAATGGCTGATGCTGGGGATATTTGTATGGTATCTCTGACCTCAGCAAATGATCTCTACAGGACTCTCTCTTTTCAGATTTTTTTTTTAAACTCCTTGTTGGGTGAGATATTTTGGAGGATACACTTTTAAGTTAAAGTGTCCAGATACAGTCAGGTCCATAAATACTGGGACATCAACACAATTCTAATCTTTTTGGCTTTATACACCACCATAATGGATTTGAAATCAAATGAACAAGATATGCTTTAACTGAAGACTTCTAGCTTTAATTTGAGGGTATTTACATCCAAATCAGGTGAACGGTGTAGGAATTACAACAGTTTGTATATGTGCCTCCCACTTTTTAAGGGACCAAAAGTAATGGGACAATTGGCTGCTCAGCTGTTCCATGGCCAGGTGTGTGTTATTTCCTCATTATCCCATTTACAAGGAGCAGATAAAAGGTCCAGAGTTCATTTCAAGTGTGCTATTTGCATTTGGAATCTGTTGCTGTCAAATCTCAATATGAGATCCAAAGAGCTGTCACTATCAGTGAAGCAAGCCATCATTAGGCTGCAAAAACAAAACAAACCCATCAGAGAGATAGCAAAAACATTAGGTGTGGCCAAATTAACTGTTTGGAACATCCTTAAAAAGAAAGAATGCACCGGTGAGCTCAGCAATACCAAAAGACCCGGAAGACCATGGAAAACAACTGTGGTGGATGACCGAAGAGTTCTTTCCCTGGTGAAGAAAACACCCTTCACAACAGTTGGTCAGATCAAGAACACTCTCCAGGAGGTAGGTGTATGTGTGTCAAAGTCAACAATCAAGAGAAGACTTCACCAGAGTGAATACAGAGGGTTCACCACAAGATGTAAACCATTCTTGAGCCTCAAAAACAGGAAGGCCAGATTAGAGTTTGCCAAACAACATCTAAAAAAGCCTTTACAGTTCTGGAACAACATCCTATGGACAGATAACACCAAGATCAACTTGTACCAGAGTGATGGGAAGAGAAGAGTATGGAGAAGGAAAGGAACTGCTCATGATCCAAAGCATACCACCTCATCAGTGAAGCATGGTGGTGGTAGTGTCATGGCGTGGGCATGTATGGCTGCCAATGGAACTGGTTCTCTTGTATTTATTGATGATGTGACTGCTGACAAAAGCAGCAGGATGAATTCTGAAGTGTTTCGGGGAATATTATCTGCTCATATTCAGCAAAATGCTTCAGAACTCATTGGATGGCGCTTCACAGTGCAGATGGACAATGACCCGAAGCATACTGTGAAAGCAACCAAAAAGTTTTTTAAGGGAAAGAAGTGGAATGTTATGCAATGGCCAAGTCAATCACCTGACCTGAATCCGATTGAGCATGCATTTCACTTGCTGAAGACAAAACTGAAGGGAAAATGCCCCAAGAACAAGCAGGAACTGAAGACAGTTCCAGTAGAGGCCTGGCAGAGCATCACCAGGGATGAAACCCAGCGTCTGGTGATGTCTATGCGTTCCAGACTTCAGGCTGTAATTGACTGCAAAGGATTTGCAACCAAGTATTAAAAAGTGAAAGTTTGATGGATGATTGTTAACCTGTCCCATTACTTTTGGTCCCTTAAAAAGTGGGAGGCACATATACAAACTGTTGTAATTCCTACACGGTTCACCTGATTTGAATGTAAAAACCTTAAATTAAAGCTGAAAGTCTGCAGTTAAAGCACATCTTGCTCGTTTCATTTCAAATCCATTGTGGTGGTGTATAGAGCTAAAAAGATTAGAATTATGTTGATATCCCAATATTTATGGACCTGACTGTATATTCCACACAACAAGGGTACAGCTATTCTTTAATAGGATTAATTGATAAGATATCATCTGCATCAGGGGTGCTCAAAATGTGGCCATACTACAAGTTCCATCATGCCTCTGTCTTTGGGAGACCTTTGGAAGTCATGCTTGTAACTGTCAGCCTGGCAATACCTCATGGGATTGGTATAGATTGGGGGGGCCCACCCCGTTTTTTTGTTTACATTTTTGTATTGCTGGCAATGGCTCGCAGCAGAGAAAATCAATTTAATTGGCATTTTTTTTCTTTATATATGTCAGTTTTGCTGCAGCGGGTTATATACACTTTACATGGTACAGATGGACCACTTTACAGGCAGACTAAGAGGCACTATATTTAAATGAATTTGCCAATTTTATTGTTTCACTTTAAGCATTATTAAAATCACTGCTCCTGTAAAAACGATATTTAAAAAAAAAAAGTTTGCATTGATACATGTCCCCCAGGGAAGTACCCAAACCCCCATACCCCTTTTTATGGCCAATAACTTGCATATAAGCCTTAAAAATAGGCGCTTTTGATTTTTTAAGTTCGGTCCCATAGACTTTATTAGGGATCGTGGCTCAGGTCCGAAGTTTTTCCCTGATCAGGCATCCTCGTTGGTGAACCAAACATGGGGTGTGTTTGGCCCATCACTACTCTGCAACAGCTGGACGGCCACAGGTTGAACACCCATGGTCTATATGTACCTTTGTGACTTGTTGAGCATTTTATAGATCACTGAATATTTACCTTGGATTGCTATGTTTCTGCAACCTTTTGCTTTGTGGAATATATCTGTTTGCTTTAAGATATTGTAGATAATATATCAGGGTTAATATCCATAAGGGAAAATCACCCTTTTATTTTATTTTTTTTCTATTATTTTATGTTGTAAATTCTAGGGTCGACTCGAGCCTACCAAGGTTCAGTCTGAACCTTGGCTGTTTGCTAGCTTGGACAAGGGTCCCAATTTTTTCCCTTCACCCTTAGGCTGTAGCACTCTGGGAAATGTAGTCTTGAGAAGAACCTGAGCCACGGCCATCATTGGGAAACCAATTATGATACCCAGGGTTACCTGAGAGCAGGAGGGGTCCTATAAAAGGAAAATCCTGGGACGGAGGGAGGACAGTTGGGGAGTTTCATTGGACGCTGCTGTATCCTGAACCAGGTGGATGCACCAAGCTGAGCCTGCTGTACCATCAACTGCTCTGGTGCCTACTCTTCAATGTCAGTCTGATAGAGGCCGCCACCACCCAGGCCTGATGGGGAAACACAGGAGAGAATCACCAAGGTACGTGCCATCTTGTCTGCCATCAGTGACGATCAACTGCAAGAAAGGGGCCCCCCCATCGGTTCATCCAACCAACTGCTATAGGAGAATTGCAGGGACAGGGAGCGGTGAGTGGTCACAGGCCCACAGTTAAGCTGAATCATTGTTGATGCTGTCAGTTCTCACTTGCAAAAAGCTGCAGGTATAAGCCCTGCACCCACTATTGTGCTAACTGCTCATTCTGTTGCTAGACTAGGCCCAACACATCCAAGGTATGTGTTCTTCTCCCCAGAGCTCTGACTGTAGCACACCCCAACACCTTACTGTTGCAACTGGGTCTGCCTTTGTTTAAAGTATCAAACTGCATCTAAAGTCTCCCCTTCCTCGCTACTTACTTCTTCAGGTGAAACATGTTAACACCCAACCTATAGACATACCCTTATTTTTCTGAATGCCAACATCTCAAAAGGCCATAATGTATTTGTCAGAAGATCACCTCAAAGACTAATCTCAGAATACTTTATCCTAAGGGCAGATCTGTGTTCAACTTTACAGTATAATCTTTCAGGCCTAAACATAGCCTCTTTGTCTGTCTCAAGTGGCATAGTTAATCCACAATTGGTACTTTGTTGGCTACTTGGGACAATTTGTCTCATATGGAGAGCTACCGTTTATGTCCTTGGGGGTCACAGTACATGACGACATTTGAAGGGACTCGTTGGAGCATTTTTGTGCATTCCCTTTTGTGTTCATGTTGGTTGACTTTAATCTGCCAATATACTTTGTGATACTTTTATAACTTTAACCTGCAAATATAGTTACAAATCGAAATTCTGAGAATTGGATGTATCCTGATTTCCAAATCACAATAGTAATGAATTTCAATAAATCTGAAATAAAGTATAATGAAAAAGAATATCCAAATTCAAATTAAAAAATGAATTAACATTGATAAATGAGTTTGAATTTGAAAATAAATTAGAATTCGGAAAAAAAAAATTGAATTTGAAATGGAAAGATATTGTAATAAATACAGTAAGGCAAAAAAGTGAAATAAGATAACTATTCCTACTTAGACTACTTTATAGAATATAACAGAGAATAATAGAATAGAATAGAATAAAATAGATTATAAAATAATAAATAAAAATAGAATATATTCTAATCTATTCCTTAATTTTCCATTTTATTCTATTCTATTCGGCTGTATTCTATTATTTTATATTCTATTCTCTTCTGTCTAATTCTATTTTATTTTTTTATTTTCTATAATATTCTTTTTTATTCTATTCTATTTTATTCTATTTTAAATAGTAGCCCAAGTAGGAATGATCATCTAATTCCACTTATATACCTTGCTTTATTTATTGTAATGTTTCTATTTCAAATTCAAATTCATTTTTAAATTCAAATTCATTTTCAAATTTGATTAAAAAATAATGAATATAAAAAATGAATCTGAATAAACGAAAGAATCCCTAAAAAAAGATCAGTTTAACACAATGAATATGGCAAACAAACATTATTAACTTAACAGATCTGAAACTAAACAAATTTTTCCATTGTGAAATCTCTAGTCTGTTATTCTTTTATATTTTTTTGAGTCTATGTAATTCTTGCGTGTCCGCTGAGGTTTACAGAAGGGTATACTGATGGTGTCAGTGAGGCTGAGGCCTCACACAAGGCTGGACATGAGCAGAAGACCCACATCTACCGGTGTCTCCTGCGGGGGTAGTGCTACACATATAAATTACACTGTAACAATGAATTATGCCCCGTACACACGGTCGGATTTTCCGACGGAAAATGTGTGATAGGACCTTGTTGTGGGAAATTCCGACCGTGTGTAGGCTCCATCACACATTTTCCATCGGATTTTCCGACACACAAAGTTTGAGAGCGGGCTATAAAATTTTCCGACAACAAAATCCGTTGTCGGAATTTCCGATCGTGTGTACACAAATCTGATGCACAAAGTGCCACGCATGCTCAGAATTAGGGATGAGCTTCATGTTCGAGTCGAACCCATGTTCGACTCGAACATTGGCTGTTTGGTCGTGGCCGTTTGCGCCAAATTCGTGTGGCGCGTCACAGCCCATAATTCACTGCGGCATCGCAGTGCATTGCTGGCTGATGATTGGCCAAGCATGCACTATGACCCGCATGCTTGGCCAATCACAGCGCCGTTGGTAGAGAGAGCTGTAATTGGCCAAAGCCAGGGTCATAGTGTTCCGGCGTTGAAAGAGAGATAGATAGACAGAGAGAGACAGTGTCATTTCATTTGAGTTAGATAGATTAGGCAGGACAATCAGTGAGTTAGCTGCACTTACAGTGTATTGTGTATATCTATGCATCACAGGTGTTGCATATATATATATATATATATATACACTGTATTCAGTTTAGCTAGATCCGTTCCTGTTATCTTCTTACTGACAGGCAGGCTTGTCTTGTTACAGTATTTACAGCTACCTGAAGAAAATTGCTGCTGTTCTTTTGATCCTATTAGTACCACAGTCAGGCAGCTAGACTATTTACAGTTAGTGCAGTGCGTCCTGCTCACAGTGTTCAGCTAAAACTACAAGTTAGTGTAGTGAGACATCTGCACAGTGTTCAGCTAAACCTTCAAGTTAGTGCAGTGTGTCCTGCTCACAGTGTTCAGCTAAAACTACAAGTTAGTGTGGTGCGTCCTCCTCACAGTGTTCAGCTAAACCTACAAGTTAGTGCGGTGCGTCCTGCTCACAGTGTTCAGCTAAAGCTACAAGTTAGTGCAGTGCGTCCTGCTCACAGTGTTCAGCTAAAACTACAAGTTAGTGTGGTGCGTCCTCCTCACAGTGTTCAGCTAAACCTACAAGTTAATGCGGTGCGTCCTTCTCACAGTGTTCAGCTAAAACTACAAGTTAGTGTGGTGCGTCCTCCTCACAGTGTTCAGCTAAAACTACAAGTTAGTGTAGTGAGACCTCTGCACAGTGTTCATCTAAGGCTACAAGTTAGTGCAGTGCGTCCTGCTCACAGTGTTCAGCTAAAGCTACAAGTTAGTGGGGTGCGTCCTGCTCCAAGTGTTCATCTAAAGCTACAAGTTAGTGCAGTGCGTCCTGCTCACAGTGTTCAGCTAAAACTACAAGTTAGTGCAGTGTGTCCTGCTCACAGTGTTCAGCTAAAACTACAAGTTAGTGTGGTGCGTCCTCCTCACAGTGTTCAGCTAAACCTACAAGTTATTTTTTTGCGAGCTCTGCACAGTGTTCAGCTAAAGCTACCTGTAGAAGGTTGGTAGTGTTTTCCTGATCCTATCACTACCGCAGGCAGCTAAAAAAGCTACAAGTTAGTTTTTTGCGAGCTCTGCACAGTGTTCAGCTAAAGCTATCTGTAGAAGGTTGGTGGTGTTCTCATACTACAGGCAGGCAGTTGATTTTGCTAGCTGCAGTATCAGTACATATATATATATCCCAGCTTAGTGCAGCTACAGGCCATTAGTATTTCTGGAAGGCCAAGAAGGAGAGGCAGACAGTCACGAGCCAATAAGAGAGGGCAAGCAGGCTCTGTGTCTAGTGCTGGTCGTGGAGACGGTGCATCCTCATCAGCACGTGGCCGTGGAACACGCTTGGCCTTTTTTTTGGCAGCTGGCCGTGTTGAGCCGCAACATGCGGAAGACTTGGTCGAGTGGATGACCAAGCCGTCCTCATCCTCCTTATCCTCTCTCACCCATGCTCAGGGTACTTTGTCTGGCAAAGCAGCGGCCTCTTCCCTTGGCTCAATGTCATCAGTGACTCCTTCCCTAGCCCCACCATGTCCTCCTGAGGAGTCCCTCTAACTGTTTGACCACAGTGTTGGGTACATGCTCCAGGAGGATGCCCAGCGTTTGGAAGGCTCTGATGATGATACTGAGCTCGATAAAGGCAGTAACATGAGCACGGACAGAGGGGGTGCCCAAGAAGGACAGCAATCTGGCAGTCATGCTCCCCCTGCTGCAGCATACTGCCAGGTTTGCTCCAGTGATGAGGAGGGAGGGGATGATGAGGTCACTGACTCAACGTGGGTGCCTGATAGGAGAGAGAAGGAGGAGGAGGAGGCGGCACATCACCAACGAGGCAGGATGCCCTCCAGGGGCCAGCCTAAGGGCAGCACATTGACTGCATCACACCCCAAAGCTCCACATGTGCAGGGCGCTGCAGTCTCTGCGCGTTATTCAAAAAGTTCTTTGGTGTGGGCCTTTTTTGAGACGAGTGCATCAGATCGCACCGCTGCTATTTGCAACATATGTCTCAAGTGTATCTCGCGTGGCCAAAACATCTCCCGCTTGGGTACCACATGCTTGACCAGACATATGTTGACCTGCCATGCAGTTCGTTGGCAAGCGTATCTAAAAGACCCACACCAAAGAACAAAGAGGACCTCTCCTTGCTCCTCATCAGCTGAGATCTCCAACCCCACTATACCTTCAGTCCTCTCTGAGACCTGCACTGAGAGGAATGAAGGTGTAGAATTAGGTGTGTCACAGCCAAGTACTTGTGGGCAATCTGCTTTTGGTACACTGACGTCAGATTGTACCAGGCAAATTTCCCTGCCCCAGCTGCTGCACCGCCGAAAGAAGTTTGCTCCCAGCCATCCACATGCCCAGCGGTTGAATGCTAGCTTGGCAAAATTCCTAGCACTTCAACTGCTGCCTTTTCAGTTGGTAGACTCTGCCCCCTTCCGTGAGTTTGTGGAATGTGCGGCTCCTCAGTGGCAGGTACTCAAACGCCACTTTTTCTCATGGAAGGCGATTCTGGCTCTCTACCAGCATGTGGAAGGCAATGTCTTGGCCTCGCTGGACAGGGCGGTCAGCGGTAAGGTGCATATTACTGCTGACTCATGGTCCAGCAGGCATGGACAGGGATGTTACCTATCTTTCACCGTGCACCGGGTGACTCTTCTGGCAGCTGTGAAGGATGCAGGACAGGGTGCAGTAGTGTTGGAGGTTGTTCCGCCACCACGCCTCCAAAATTCTACTAGTGTTTCTGCCACACCTCTCTCCTCCACCCCCTCCTCTTCTTCCTCCATGGCCTTTTCCTGTGCTGATTTGTCCTCGGAACCAGCGGTGCTCAGTAGGCGTTCAAGGGGCTATGCAAGCACGCAGGCAAAAAGATGCCACGCGGTGCTTGAGCTGGTGTGCTTGGGGGACAGGAGCCACACTGGGGCAGAGATTGTGTCAGCTCTGCAGGGACAGGTTCAGAGGTAGTTGACGGCACGCCAACTTAAGGCAGAAATGGTGGTTTGCGACAATGGCACCAACCTCCTCTCTGCCCTCCGACAGGGACAAATGACCCATGTGCCCTGTTTGGCTCACGTCCTTAACTTGGTGGTGCAGCGGTTCTTGGGCAGGTACCTGGGCTTACAGGATGTCCTGAGGCAGGCCAGGAAAGTCTGTGTGCATTTCCGCCGGTTATATAATGCCAGTGCTCAGCTGGCGGACCTCCAAAAGGAGTTTAACCTGCCCAAGAACCGCCTAATCTGTGACATGCCCACCAGGTGGAACTCAACGTTGGCCATGCTGCAGCGGCTGCACACGCAGCAGAGGGCCATCAATGAGTACCTGTGCGACTATGGCACCAGGACAGGGTCAGGGGAGCTGCATGGCCTCCCTGATCCTGCAAAGCCTGCGTAAGGATCCTCGTATTCGTGGTATCAAGGAGAAGGACCAATACTGGCTGGCAACCCTCCTTGATCCACGTTACAAGGGTAAGGTTGCGGACCTTATCTTGCCATCGCAGAGGGAGCAGAGGATGAAACATCTTTGGGAGGCCTTGCAGAAAGGTGTGTGCAACGCGTTCCCAGAGACTGGGAGGTTACAAACTCCTGTTTCTGGACAACGTGTTGCTGAGGCTTCGGTCAGTCAAAGAAGGAGCGGTGGAGAAGGTGGCCGTCTGACCGATGTGTTCAGACAATTTTTTGGTCCGCAGCCCCAAGGTATGATCGGTTCCAGCAATCATCGCCAGCGTCTGTTTTACATGGTGCAGGAATACCTAGGGGCAAGATCTGACTTGGACACCTTTCCCACCGAAAATCCTCTGGGTTACTGGGTCTTGAGGATGGATCACTGGCCAGAGCTTGCACAGTATGCAATTGAGCTACTGGCCTGTCCTGCATCCAGCGTTCTTTCGGAATGCACATTCAGTGCTGCTGGAGGCTTTTTAACCGATCACAGGGTGCGTCTGTCCACCAACTCGGTCAATCGACTGACCTTCATAAAAATGAATCAGTCTTGGATCACCACCAGCTACCAAGCACCTGATGCTGATGTAACCGAATAATTTTTTTTGAAATCTCAGATCCCTTCAAAGACTGCCTATGCTGATGCTGAGTGACTGTCCCTGAGTAGGGATGAGCTTCGAGTTCGAGTCGAACTCATGTTCGACTCGAACATTGGCTGTTCGCAAGTTCGCCGAACAGCGAACAATTTGGGGTGTTCGCGGCAAATTCAAATGCTATGGAACACCCTTTAAAAGTCTATGGGAGAAATCAAAAGTGCTAATTTTAAAGGCTTATATGCAAGTTATTGTCATAAAAAGTGTTTGGGGACCTAGGTCCTGCCCCAGGGGACATGGATCAATGAAAAAAAAAGTTTTAAAAACGGCCATTTTTTCGGGAGCAGTGATTTTAATAATGCTTAAAGTCAAACAATAAAAGTGTAATATCCCTTTAAATTTCGTACCTGGGGGGTGTCTATAGTATGCCTGTAAAGGGGCGCATGTTTCCCGTGTATAGAACAGTCTGACAGCAAAATGACATTTCGAAGGAAAAAAAAACATTTAAAACTACCCGCGGCTATTGCATTGCCGACAATACACATAGAAGTTCATTGATAAAAACGGCATGGGAATTCCCCACAGGGAAACCCCGAACCAAAATTAAAAAAAAAAAAAAAAATGATGTGGGGGTCCCCCTAAATTCCATACCAGGCCCTTCAGGTCTGGTATGGATATTAAGGGGAACCCCGGCCAAAAAAAAAAAAAAAAGACGTGGGGTTCCCCCTAAATTCCATACCAGACCCTTCAGGTCTGGTATGGATTTTAAGGGGAACCCCGCGCCAAAAAAAAAAAAAAAAACGGCGTGGGGTCCCCCCAAAAATCCATACCAGACCCTTATCCGAGCACGCAACCTAGCAGGCCGCAGGAAAAGAGGGGGGGACGAGAGTGCACCCCCCCCTCCTGAACCGTACCAGGCCACATGCCCTCAACATTGGGAGGGTGCTTTGGGGTAGCCCCCCAAAACACCTTGTCCCCATGTTGATGAGGACAAGGGCCTCATCCCCACAACCCTGGCCGGTGGTTGTGGGGGTCTGCGGGCGGGGGGCTTATCAGAATCTGGAAGCCCCCTTTAACAAGGGACCCCCAGATCCCGGCCCCCCCCCTGTGTGAAATGGTAAGGGGGTATACTTACCCCTACCATTTCACTAAAAAAGTGTCAAAAATGTTAAAAATGACAAGAGACAGTTTTTGACAATTCCTTTGTTTAAATGCTTCTTCTATCTTCTTTCTTCTATCTTCCTTCATCTTCTTCTTCTTCTGGCTCTTCTGGTTCTGCCTCCGGCGTTCTCGTCCAGCATCTCCTCTGCGGCGTCTTCTATCTTCTTCTCCTCGGGTCGCTCCGCACCCATGGCATTGGGAGGAGGCTCCCGCTCTTCTCTTCATCTTCTTCTTTATCCTCTTCTCTTCTTCCTTCTTCTCTTCTTCTCTTCTTCTGTTCTTCGTTTTCTTCTTCGGGCCGCTCCGCAGCCATGCTGTCATGGAGGGAGGCTCCCGCTGTGTGACGGCGTCTCCTCATCTGACGGTTCTTAAATAACGGGGGGCGGGGCCACCCGGTGACCCCGCCCCCCTCTGACGCACGGTGACTTGACGGGACTTCCCTGTGACGTCACGGGGAATGCCACAGGGAAGTCCCGTCATGTCCCGTGCGTCAGAGGGGACGGGGTCACCGGGTGGCCCCACCCCCCGTTATTTAAGAACCGTCAGATGAGGAGATGCCGTCACACAGCGGGAGCCTCCCTCCATGCATGGATGCGGAGCGGCCCGGAGAAGAAAATGAAGAAGAGAAGAAGGAAGAAGAGAAGAGGATGAAGAAGAAGATGAAGAGAAGAGCGGGAGCCTCCCCCCAATGCCATGGGTGCGGAGCGGCCCGAGGAGAAGAAGATAGAAGATGCCGCGGAGGAGATGCTGGACGAGAACGCCGGAGGAAGAACCAGAAGAGCCAGAAGAACCAGAAGAAGACGAAGGAAGATAGAAGAAAGAAGATAGAAGAAGCATTTAAATAAAGGAATTGTCAAAAACTGTCTCTTGTCATTTTTAAAATTTTTGACACTTTTTTAGTGAAATGATAGGGGTAAGTATACCCCCTTACCATTTCACACAGGGGGGGGGGGCCGGGATCTGGGGGTCCCCTTGTTAAAGGGGGCTTCCAGATTCCGATAAGCCCCCCGCCTGCAGACCCCCACAACCACCGGCCAGGGTTGTGGGGATGAGGCCCTTGTCCTCATCAACATGGGGACAAGGTGTTTTGGGGGGCTACCCCAAAGCACCCTCCCAATGTTGAGGGCATGTGGCCTGGTACGTTCAGGAGGGGGGGCCGCACTCTCGTCCCCCCCTCTTTTCCTGCGGCCTGCCAGGTTGCGTGCTCGGATAAGGGTCTGGTATGAATTTTTGGGGGGACCCCACGCCGTTTTTTTTTTTTTTTTTTGCCGCGGGGTTGCCCTTAAAATCCATACCAGACCTGAAGGGTCTGGTATGGAATTTAGGGGGAACCCCACGTCTTTTTTTTTTAAAAAATTTTGGCCGGGGTTCCCCTTAATATCCATACCAGACTTGAAGGGCCTGGTATGGAATTTAGGGGGACCCCCACATCATTTTTTTTTTTTTTTTTTAATTTTGGTTCGGGGTTTCCCTGTGGGGAATTCCCATGCCATTTTTATCAATGAACTTCTATGTGTATTGTCGGCAATGCAATAGCCGCGGGTAGTTTTAAATGTTTTTTTTCCTTTGAAATGTCATTTTGCTGTCAGACTGTTCTAAACACGGGAAACATGCGCCCCTTTACAGGCATACTATAGACACCCCCCAGGTACGAAATTTAAAGTGATATTACACTTTTATTGTTTGACTTTAAGCATTATTAAAATCACTGCTCCTGAAAAAGGGCCGTTTTTAAAACTTTTTTTTTCATTGATCCATGTCCCCTGGGGCAGGACCCGGGTCCCCAAACACTTTTTATGACAATAACTTGCATATAAGCCTTTAAAATTAGCACTTTTGATTATTCATGTTCGTGTCCCACCACCAGTGCCTAAGGCCCAATTTTTCAGCCCCTGTTTAACAGGGGCGTGTAATTACAATTTTTGATTCAATACTTTGCAGCAGGGCTCGTTTCTGCGCTCCAACTAGAGTATCTGTGAGGGGTTGCAGTGTTGTGGCACCAGCACCAGTGCCTAAGGCCCAATTTTTCAGCCCCTGTTTAACAGGGGCGTGTAATTACAATTTTTGATGCAATACTTTGCAGCAGGGCTCGTTTCTGCGTTCCAAATAGAGTATCTGTGAGGGGTTGCAGTGTTGTGGCACCAGCACCAGTGCCTAAGGCCCAATTTTTCAGCCCCTGTTTAACAGGGGCGTGTAATTACAATTTTTGATGCAATACTTTGCAGCAGGGCTCGTTTCTGCGTTCCAACTAGAGTATCTGTGAGGGGTTGCAGTGTTGTGGCACCAGCACCAGTGCCTAAGGCCCAATTTTTCAGCCCCTGTTTAACAGGGGCATGTAATTACAATTTTTGATGCAATACTTTGCAGCAGGGCTCGTTTCTGCGTTCCAACTAGAGTATCTGTGAGGGGTTGCAGTGTTGTGGCACCAGCACCAGTGCCTAAGGCCCATTTTTTCAGCCCCTGTTTAACAGGGGCGTGTAATTACAATTTTTGATGCAATACTTTGCAGCAGGGCTCGTTTCTGCATTCCAACTAGAGTGTCTGTGAGGACTTACAGTGTTGTGGCACCAGCACCACCACCACCAAAGGCCCAATTTTTCTGCCCTTGTTCAACAGGGGCATGTAATTACAATTCTTGATCTAATATTTCACAGCAGGGCCCATTTCTGCACCCACCAAGAGCAAGTGAGGACTTACAGTGTTGTGGCACCAGCACCACCAGCACCAAAGGCCCAATTTTTCTGCCCCTGTTTAACAGTGGCATGTAATTACAATTCTTGATCTAATATTTCACAGCAGGGCCCTGTGAGGGCTTACAGTGTTGTGGCCACAGCAACACCTAAGGCCCAAATTTCTGCTGAGTATATAGGGCAGGCCCCTACTTTCAAACATCTAACTTACAAACGACTCCTACTTACAAACGGAAGGAGACAACAGGAAGTGAGATGAAATCTACCCCTAGGAAGGGAAATTCTCTCCTGTAAGAGTTAATATGGGAAAAACATTTCTCCTTTCCACTGATGCTTTCCATTCCTTGTTCCACAAAAAAACCCAAATTTTCAAAAAACATTTGTCATTGGCACAAAAAGTGAGGTGAAATCTTCTGAAGAGGAGGACAGACAGCAAAACAAATGTCACAGGGGTGATAACCCTTCCCTATGTTTTCCAAAAAGCTTAAAAAAGATTTTTTGGCTGGAGCTAAACACGTTAAAAATGTACCCGTTCAAAATTACAAACAGATTCTACTTAACAACAAACCTACAGTCCCTGTCTTGTTTGCACCGCCTGTATACTGCTGTTCAGAGTATATAGGGCCCGGTGGCCCCACACCTTTCCTTATTTTAATTTGGGTGCGGGGTTCCCATTAATATCCATACAAGACCCAAAGGGCCTGGTAATGGACTGGGGGTACCCATGCCGTTTGTCTCACTGATTTTCATCCATATTGCCAGGACCGGACATTACATTAAACCTGCAAGCAGTTTTAAATGAGATTTTTTCCTTTAAAAATGACATTTTGTGCAGGGACTGTTCTAAACACGGGAAACACGCGCCACTTTACAGGCATACTATAGACACCCCCCAGGTACGATATTTAAAGGAATATTTCACTTTTTTTTTTTTTACTTTAAGCATCATTCAAATCACTGCTCCCGAAAAAAACGGCCGTTTTTAAAAGTTTTTTTGCATTGATACATGTCCCCTGGGGCAGGACCAGGGTCCCCAAACCCTTTTTAGGACAATACCATGTAAATTAGCCTTTAAAATGAGCACTTTTGATTTTGAACATTCGAGTCCCATAGACGTCAATGGGGTTCTAACGTTCGTGCAAATTTTCGGTCGATTCGCAGGTTCTGGTGCGAACCGAACCAGGGGGTGTTCGGCTCATCCCTACTCAGAATAAATAAAGAGATGAAAGCTATTGGCTACTGCCCCGTTTATAGTCCCGACGTACATGTTTTACGTCCCCGCGTTCAGAATGATCGGATTTTCCGACAACTTTCTGTGACCGTGTGTATGCAAGGCAAGTTTGAGCCAACATTCTTTGGAAAAAATCCTAGGATTTTGTTGTCGGAATGTCCGATCAATGTGTGTACGGGGCATTAGTCTGATTTGGTGCTATGATAAATTGCACAAGTAAGATTTTTTGCCTTGTTAGTTAATGACGGTCTCTGATTCAGCTCACCTTGAAGATAAATCAAGTCAGGTTCAGGCTGCTTCTTCAATAAACATCCTCCTTTAAACTCACTTCCCAGATTCTCAGTCTTTATATAACATTTGTAAGCAGGAAATCCAGATGTATGTGGAGTGAACTCAAACCAAGCTTCTAAAATGAGATAAGATTAGATGAAAATAGATTTTCCTCCAGCTATTGTCAATCTAGAGATGTGTCTTCTACACATTAAAGAGTACAAGAAGAATTTTGCTTGAAAACTTTTGTTTTCTGAACATTTATCTGATTTTTTTTTAAAGGTAGTTGCGGGTCAAAATGACTTTCATTTTTTGACTGACTTTGACTTTGGCAGTGGTAAGAACATTTGAGAGCACAATAGAAAATTTCTTTTCTTTTTTTTTATGAAACAAAACGTTTTAATTGAAATGTATAAAACCGCACACACATCACATGTCCCATCATTGAGTAGAACATATCATATAACAACTTTGGTATACAATGTGTGCGTTGTTACAAATTAAATTAACCAACAGTTCAAAATTTCTTTTCCATCCACCTATACAGCAGGTCTCCTTATATTACACACATCTTTGCTTTCTTCTAGTACAGTGGAGCTCTCAAAAAAACCCAGTGAATTCCAAACTTTATCTCTCTCGTCTCCAGTCATACATCCTTCCTTCCCACTGCAGGCCCTCATGGTAATGTTAGGGTTTCTCTCATTTCAAATGATAAAATATAATTTGAAGGAAAACTGAACTAGCCTTCAGATAGGCTAATACGAATGTGGCACCTGTATTTTTCTGCATACCAATGTCTCAAAAGGGCCCCAACGTAGCCGGCAGAAGATCACCTCAAAGACTATACTCAGATTACTTTATCCTGAGGGCAGATCTGTGTTCAAATTTACAGTATAATCTCTCGGGCTTAAACTTAGCCCCTTTGTCTCAAGTGGCATAGTTGATCCACATTTGTTACTTTGTTGGCCACGTGGGACCTCATATGGAGCTACCGTTTATGCCCTTGAGGTACATCCTGAAATTTGAAACCCCTGTAAGGGACTTGTTAAAGCTAATTATGCATTCCTTAATGTGTTAAAGTTTTTTGCTACAATTCTTTGGTAAATCAGTGCATATTATTTAGTCTGTTTGAAAGTTATAGTGTCCGCAAACTATGGTATATATATTTGAAAATTGATCAGTGCTGATGGCCTATCCCATTTCTTGAGGCCCTAAAATGCCAGGACAGTACAAATATTCCCCCAAATGACCCCTTTTTGGAATGTAGACAGACCAAGGTATTTAGTAAGAGGCATGGCGAGCTGTTTGAATTTGTAAATATTTGTCACAATTTTTTTGAAAATGAAAAAATAAAAAAAATAGTTTTTTTTCCATATATATATATATATATATATATATATATATATATATATATATATATATATATATATTTTTTTTACATACTGTCACTAGTGCAGCACAGTCTCATCATAACTGGTGTTAAAATAAATAAATATTTTTTTTCAATTTTCTCTCATTTTATTATATCTTTTTTCTTTTTGCTACGATTATTTTTATATACAAGCAGTCCCTAAATTACATGCATCCGACTTACATAAAACTCATACTTACAGATGGAGGGAGTGAGAGGAAATCTACCCCTAGGAAGGGAAATTCACTCCTGTAATGGAAATTCGGCCAGCAAAAGACCAATGAGAGCTTTTGGTCGGAAAATGCGACCGTGTGTATGCTCCATCGGACTTTTGCTGGCCGAATTCCAGCCAGCAAAAGATTGAGAGCATGTTCTCAATTTTTCGGTCTGAAAAAGTTCCAATCTGAAATTCCGATCATCTGTACCAATTCCGACGCGCAAAATTCCTACGCATGCTCGGAAACAATTCGACGAATGCTTGGAAACATTGAACTTCATTTTCTCAGCTCGTCGTAGTGTTGTACGTCACCGCGTTCTTGGCGGTCGAAAGTTCAGTGAACTTTTGTGTGACTGTGTGTATGCAAGGCAAGCTTGAGGGGAATTCCGATGGAAAAACCATCCAAGATTTTTCTGATGGAAAATCCGCTCGTGTGTTCGTGGCATAAGAGTTATCATGGGAAAAACTGTTTTTTCACCAATCCTTGTTTTCACAACAATCCAACATTTCCAATTGTCACAGGGACAGAAAGTGATATGAAATCTTCTGAAGAGGAGCACAGACAGCAAAACAAATGTCAAAGGGGTGTTAACCCTTCCCTATGCTATCCAAAACATATTTTTTTCCTGGAGTTACACTTAAAAAATTTACCAGTTCCAACTTACATACACATTCAACTTAAGAACAAACCAACAGAACATACCTTGCTTGGAACCCGGGGACTGTCTGTACTGTGACCAGAGCAGTACAGTGTTACCATAGTGACACTGTACTACTCTGGTGAGGTGATCAGGATTTTTTTACACACTTTGATTGCTTTTAAAAGTGATAATCACTGTTATAAGCAAGAATTTTTAGGGCCCTCCTGTACCTTTTGTATTGAACTGTACTGTAATTGTGTTGTCCCCCTTATACATTGTAAAGCTCTGCGTAAACTGTTGGCGCTATATAAATCTCATATAATAATGAATGGCATCCATTCATCCAGTGTTTATTATTATGAAACTGTGATTGGCCACAGCTATCACTTAGTATGAATGCACTGTGATTGGCCCTGTCTGTACCACGTGATCATTGTGACCAATCACAGAGATCAACACAACAGTACACAATGAATGCCTATCAATAAAAGCCATTCCATGTGTACAACTGTCATGTAATCTGCTGTGATTGGTCACAGCAATCAAATGGTACTGGCAACGGCCCAGATGATGTCTGCCCAGTAAGGCAGCATTCCCGCTCGGCCGTCATTGTATTATAGGCTGGGCTGGAAGCAGTTAAAGCGGTTGTATACCACAGAAATGTTTTGTTTTTTTTTAAAACAAAAAAACCTGTAAGGTAAAGGCATAATGAGCTAGTATGCAGTGCATACTAGCTCATTATGAAATACTCACCTTAGAACGAGGCCTCGCCGTCTGATCCCGGTCCATGCCGAGGGAGCTGACATGTTCCCTCTGCGCTTCTTCCAGGTTCGTGGCTCCGGCGCTGTGAGTGGCTGGAGCCACAATTACGTCACTCCTGTGCATGCATGCGGGAGTCTTCTTCCCGGCAAGGTCTGGCAGCGTCTGCTGACCATCACTTGGGCTATTTACAGCGCATGCGCCGCTGATGTCAGAGGCTGTATGCAAAGTAAATATCTCCTAAACTGTACAGGTAAGGAGATATTAATTTTACCTACAGGCAAGCCTTATTATAGGCTTACCTGTAGGTAAAAATTTAAAAAAGTGTATACAACCACTTTAAAGAGGGAGTCCCGCGAAAAAATTAAAGGTCAGCAGCTACAAATACTGCAGCTACTGACTTTTAAAATAAGGACACTCACCTGTCCCAGGGTCCAGCGATGTCGGCACCCAAGACCGAATCGTCCCTTGGTCCTCGGGTGCTGCCACCGCCATTCTCTGTAAGGGAACCAGGAAGTGAAGCGCTGCGGCTTCACTTCCCGGTTCCCTACTGCGCATGCGCGAGTCGCGCTGCTCTTCCTAACTGGTCCCCGCTGTCTCTGGGACCCGTGTGTGTCCCAGCAGACAGCGCGGTGGGGACGGGAGGGGGCGTAGACACCCGTGGGAGTCTATGCTGGAAGTGGGTGCAAATAGGTATCAGGTATCTGCACCCCCTTCCCCCCTGAAAGGTGCCAAATGTGACACCGGAGGGGGGAAGGGTTCTTAAAAGTGGAGGTTCAATTTTTGTGTGAACCTCCGCTTTAACCAAGAGTCAACATTCTAGGATGTTCCTACAAGGCTCCTGAAATCAAAGAAAAGAAGTCAAGGTATGTTTTTTTTCACTATTTTTATAAGTAAGAACAGTTTTTACTTTTGGGACACTTTTAGAAATGACCATAAAAGGTTACATCACTTTTCCATTTATGTACATGTAGCACTCACCCCCGTAGGAGCTGCTGATATATGTGATATCCTGCACTCTACCTACCAACCCCAAGAACAGTCTCGACCCCTCTGACACAACTGTGTAGTACTGTTAATGTAATACCCAGTGGTAAAGAGAAATACCGTAATAACACACTATACAGTATAATTAACGTCACCTTTTGGAGTCGTCACTGCACCAACTGCAATAAAGATAGATACTCACACAGGGTATCAATTAACCATATAAAATTTTACTGGGATAGAAGTTAACAGGATGAACAGGGTGACTACTCAGAAACAGTAAATGGCAATATAACAGTCAAATGAAAAAGTGAAACAGTTTTCCAAGATCACCATAGATAGCATATGCAAACAGGTGCACAGTGGGACAGGTACTCACAATGCCATGAACATGCAACAACACAATACAATATGTTTATGTCCTGTACTCAAGGGCTCCCCCTAGGTGATAATGCAATGTTCCAGGTGGTAGAGTGAATGGTGATAAAAGTTCCTTGTCTTCAGAATCTTCGCTAGCTTAATGGTATTAGACTGCAGTATTTGTAAATCCAAACCGGGAAACAAGTAAGCAGTAGACTGTAGAATGAACAATGCGCTGATAGTTGTGTACTTGTGAAAAAGGCACTTCTAATAATTCCTCCTTAGTGCTGGATGTGTTACAACATTAACTTTATAGCACCTGGAAAAGCAATCCTGCAGTTCTGCTGTATGTAGGCTATGGATGAATGAGAATGCGTCTGTGGGACTACAAGTCCCACCAGCAGTCTAACTACGTAACACGGCAACCGTACACTATATTTATCTGGGCAAGTGCCTGCTCACCACAACAGGCCCAAATGCTTGCAAGGTTCCTTTCCTGGTATCTCAGTCCCGATCCAAGATGGCACCATCACACCGCACCGCTCCTTCTGATGGCTGATGCAACTGTAATGGAGGAAACCTTTAGAAATCTTGGATCCTCCAGTCCATCCACACGCTGGTCCAGCTGTCTGTGCTCCGGAACTTCTCAGAGGCCAAACTATTCTGCTCTGCACCTTCCAGGATGCAGTCTGTCAGTCACGCACATACCTCCCTGCAGGCAGTCTTTGAATGGCGTCCCAAGAGGCCAGAAACATGCCACACCTGTCCCTTTTATCTGCTTACCCAGCAGGCTGTTATGTCATCTGGCATTGTGGGTAGGTGAACTGGGCATTGTGGGTCAGTAGTTCCAGGCTGAGTTTAAGCACACAAGTCACTTCCTCCTTGACTACATCTCCCACGATGCATTGTAGCATGGCTTTACAGAAACCAAACAAAAGTCTTAATAGCACAAAAGAGAAAGAACACTAGAGGAAGCCAAACCCTTATTTAAGAGCTACTTATTAATACAGTAACTTGGGAGGCAAAACTCCTGCACTACATACTCCCCCTGCTTTAAATCTTTGGTCCCCAAAGATAGTCAAAATTTGTGACCTGTTACATGTTGTTTATTACATGCACAAAAAAAGTATAGGTTAGAGCACACATGGTAACAAACAAGCTGCATTATCATAGGCAGGGTTTAAGCTCAAGCAGTTCATACCATGACACAAAGCTGACAGAGGAGCCTCCCACCAACTGTCACAAGGAGGGAGACTGTTCTGTGCACTTGCCACTGACACTGAAGTGTCCTGTATAGATGTGTCAGGGGGTGAGATGAAGTTGTCCTCCACCAAATCAGCGGTGGAAGGACCAGGCGCTTCAAGAGTCCTTTTTGAAGCGAAACAAATCTCCTCGGAGCATTCACCCAAGGTGTCATAGGTTAGTCTCCTGGGTGGGTGAATAATTCTCTTTGCTCGCTGTGCTTTCGGTTTTGGTGTTTCAGGTAAACTAGCATTGTCTTCATCCCCTTCTTCCTACTGTTCTTCTTCTTCCGCCCCTTGTATTTCAGTATCTTGTATCTCGGCTTGAAAAGAAAGGAAATAATCCTCAGAGTCTGTTCTCTGCAAGGAGGGCGGAGGGTCTTCTAGATCTTCAGAAGACCTATCTTGTGGCACAAGATAGGTGGCTTTGATGCCAAGTCTTTAATGGCAGGCCTGGGAGTTGTTTGCATATAACATAGGGCTGTGACTTCCAATGATCAGCCAATTTGTGCTTCCCAGGTATACCCAGATTCCTCAACAACACTCTTTCTCCTGGTTTTAGGTCTTGTATCCGCACCCTGAGGTCAAAATTTCTTTTGTTCCTCTGTCCTCTGGCTTATGAAACAGCTTGGGCCTTATCATAGGCAGTTTTCAGGCTTCTTTGCAGTCGGTCCACATGCCCTCTGTGGGAAGTTGCTGAGGTATGGTCCGAGGATACAATGAAAGCCATGTCTACTGGTAGCCGAGCCTCCCTTTCAAACATCAGGCGATATGGAGAGTATCCTGTGGCATCACTTGTAGTACTGTTGTATGCGTGCACTATGGCCGCAATGTGTTTGCTCCAGTGTTGCTTTTGTTCGGAGGTTAAAGTTCCTAGCATGTTCAAAAGAGTTTGATTGAATCTCCCTGGTTGAGGATTGCCTTGAGGATGGTAGGGAGTAGTTCTAGATTTCTGGATGCCCAACAAATCCAAGAGTGTTTTAATGAGGCTGCTATCAAAGCCTCTCCCTTGGTCTGAGTGGATGCGCTGGGGCAGACCATAGTAGACAAATCATTTTTCTACTAAAATCTTGGCTACTGTGGATGCCTGTTGATCCCTTGTGGGAAACGCCTGGGCATAACGGGTGAAATGGTCAGTTATCACCAGGATATTTCCCTGCCCACTCACGTCAGACTCCAGGCACAGAAAATCAATGCACACCAGATCCAATGGTCCTTGACCCTCTAGGTGGCCCATTGGGGTGGCTCGTTGAGGTAAAGTCTTTCTTTGAATACACCTAAGGCAAGAATGGCAGTAACTCTCAACTTCAGTCCTCATGCAGGGCCAATAGAATCTGTCCCTCACCAGTTGGAAAGTCCTCTCGGACCCTAGATGGCCATGATGATCGTGTAGAGCAATTAACACCTTCTCCCGGTGTTTCTCTGGCAAGAACAACTGCCATTTCTCTTCAGGATCTTAAGAGGGGCCCCTTCAGTAGACTACCTCTTGCTGCAACTGCAGCCGATCCCACTCTCGGTGTAGTAAACGGCCTTCTTTTAGTGAGTCAGTAAAAAGTAAGTCGGGACAATGGCTCTCCAGTGCCTTCAATGCCAAACTGCAGAGGGGGTCTTCCAACTGGTGCCTACGCAGATCCTTTTTGGAAAGCTTTGGCAAACCTTCATCCCGACTTGGGTGATGTTGCAATAGCTTCTGGGCAACCCAGCAGCTGACACTCCAATCTCCTTAGCTCTGGCCCCACCCCTTACTTGCTGTTCTGCCCCTTCACAAAGGACTCTCACTCCTTCAGGGGTTAGCTGGGTCAATTCTTCTGGGGAGTCCCGGGAACAGTGGGGTCTTCTCGACATAGCATCCTTATTCCCAACCCCCGGTCGGTACTTTAGGCTGAAGGTAAAACCTGAGAGGTCGGCCAACCATCTATGGCCCGTGGCATCCAGCTTTGCAGTAGTGAGGAAGTATGTAAGAGTGTTGTTATCTGTTTTGTGTATGAACTCTGTGCCATATAGGTAGTCCCTCAGTTTGTCCACTACTGCCCACTTCAAGGCCAGGAACTCCAGCTTGTGGGTGAGGTAGTTCTTCTCAGCAGGTGCCAAACTCCAACTCACATAAGCGACAGGCCTTAAGTGTCCATCATGTTCCTGGTACAACACTCCGCCCAACCCATCTCGGCTGGCATCTACATGCAGCTCGTATCCTGACAATATATATATATATGTAGCAAGGTCTCTGGCCTCCTTCAGTCTGATGAGAACTTCCAGGGCCAAAGACAGCTGACATCCTTCTGTATGTAGTGGGTTGTGAGGCATTGTGGGTGCAAGATGATTAAAGTCATTGGGCGCCAGACACTTCTTGAATGCCACTGAATCCCTTGAGCTCCTCCAATCTTCACAGTGGTATCTTCCTCAAGCGTCAACCCCCCTTCTCTGCTGGATCCCTAGCTTGGCACTCAAGATACCTCTCAAGCTTCACCCCTCTGGCCTGCTCGGTCCCTGGCTTGACACACAAGGCTGCTTTGCAAGCATTACCTCCACTGGCTGGGTTCCTGGCTTGATACCACTGAGTTTTCCCGATTCTCCACCATCCCTGGTTGGTGAGAATTATGCTCTGATATTTGCTTAAGTTACTCACTGTGGTCCCTGGTAATAAGGTTGATGGTCCCTTAGTGGCGACAGCTTCCCTTCTACCTCTGACCACGACAGGTTCTCCGGTCGGCAGAACCGTCACTTCTGGTTCGACTGTAAGCCACAGTCCCAACCCTGCGCTGCTATCTTGCTCCTGGATAGGCCCTCAGACAGCCTAGCAGCCAGATGTTCCCAGGATAGGCCCAAACTCTGGCCTAGTAGCCCAGAGAGCCGTCCAGGTGACACAAATCACTGATCACCTTACTCCACCTGAATATATAGGCTCTCCCTCAGGCCAAGGGATCCAACAAAACCCCTGCCCATTGGCTGAGACACCCTACATACCCATAATCTGACCTTGCATGCCCTTCTCGTATCTAGTACCACCAAGTACCCAGCCACCTAGTGGTATAAGAGAAAAGTGCAACAAGGCCAGACTTAGGGAGAAACCAATTGATCTCTAACAATTAGCCAAGATGACTATTTTTGGGAGCAACCCTGCCTAAATATCCACTGCAATTACAAATGGTGAGTAGATGTATACAGTATCCTGGTGAATTTCTTTGCACATATTTTAAATAATAATTTATTTGTTTTATCTTATTGGTTGCATTGTCACTTTATTAACCACCCGCCGTCGTTTGATGGTGACAGTATGGCACTCCTGCGTGAATCGCTGTAGCTGTACAGCGGGTGCTTTAAGGGGTATAAGGGCCGGGGGCATGCCACGTGACGTAGGAGCCAATGCGCATGGCCGCCAGTGACCCGCGATTGCTCCTGAGAAGGACAAATAGGAGATCTGTCAATGTAAACAGACAGATCTCCATTCTGTCAGGGGAGTAGAGACAGATCTGCTGTTCCTAGTAATTAGGAACAGCGAACGGTCTCCTCCCCCAGTCAGTCACAACAGCTCATTAAGGGGCCGATGGAGCACATTTAAGCCCTTTTTTACCCCCTAGTGTTAACCTCTTCCCTGCCAGTGACATTTATATAGTAATCGGTGGCTATTTTTAGCTCTGATTGTTGTATAAATGTCACTGGTCCCAAAATAGTGTCAAGTGTCCGATCTGTCCGTCGCAATGTTGCAGTCCTGCTAAAAAAAAAAAATCACAGATCACCGCCATTACTAGTAAAATAAAAAAATAATAAAAATGCCAAAAATATATCTCCTATTTTGTAGACGCTATAACTTTTGCGCAAAACAAAACAATATATGCTTATGGCAATTACATTTTTTTTTTAACCAAAAATATGTAGAACTTGAAGGTTTCATATTTTTTTTTCTTTTTGCACATATTTAATTTTTTTTCAGTGCGGTCTTTATTATATTGACATTGATTTTCACATATATTGTGATATATGTGTACAGCTGCTGATCCAAACCAACTAGATGCCACATCCGTGGCGTGGATATAATACACATTCATCAAGCCCCAATTTTAGTTTTCATTATTCCTCATCATATAGGAATCATATGCCATATGGTAAGGAGATATTAAGAATGCCGTTCTAGTAAACTCACCTGATTTGTTTTCATGTATTAGACTCTTTCTCACAGCAGAGTAGACGGGATACGGGTCTTCACCGGTCTCACACATTTCCTTGTGACTGGACAGCTTTCCTTTATTGACCTGCAGAGATAAGAGATACATATTACCAGTGTGTGTTCCCCAAGGTTCAGTGTTATTGGAGGTATACCCCAAGGTTCAGTGTTATTAGAGGTGTACCCCAAGGTTCAGTGTTATTAGTGGTGTACCCCAAGTTTCAGTGTTATTAGAGGTGTG
Organism: Aquarana catesbeiana; assembly: GCF_042186555.1. Classification (NCBI taxonomy): domain Eukaryota; kingdom Metazoa; phylum Chordata; class Amphibia; order Anura; family Ranidae; genus Aquarana; species Aquarana catesbeiana. The sequence goes on along the minus strand of NC_133324.1, from coordinate 976,930,208 downwards.
CCCCAAGGTTCAGTGTTATTAGTGGTGTACTCCAAGGTTAAGTGTTATTAGTGGTTTACCCCAAGGTTCAGTGTTATTAGTGGTGTACTCCAAGGTTCAGTGTTATTAGTGGTGTACCCCAAGTTTCAATGTTATTAGAGGTGTACCCCAAGGTTCAGTGTTATTAGTGGTGTACCTCAAGGTTCAGTGTTATTAGAGGTGTACCCCAAGGTTCAGTGTTATTAGTGGTGTACCCCAAGGTTCAGTGTTATTAGTGGTGTGCCCCAAGGTTCAGTGTTATTAGTGGTGTGCCCCAAGGTTCTGTGTTATTAGAGGTATGCCCCAAGGTTCAGTGTCATTAAAGGTATGACCCAAGGTTCAGTGTTATTAGTGGTGTACCCCAAGGTTCAGTGTTATTAGTGGTGTGCCCCAAGGTTCAGTGTTATTAGTGATGTACCCCAAGGTCCAGTGATATTAATGATGTACCCCAAGGTTCAGTGTTATTAAACTTATGCCGCATACACACGGACGGAATTTCCAACAAACAAGCTTGTTGTCGGAAATTCCGACCGTGTGTAGGCTCCATCAGACATTTGTTGTCGGAATTTCCGACAACAAAAATTTGACAGCTGGATCTCAAATTTTCCAACAACAAAATCTGTTGTCGAAAATTCTGATCGTGTGTACACCGTTCTGATGCACAAAAGTCCACGCATGCTCGGAATCAAGCAGAAGAGCCGCACTGGCTATTGAACTTCATTTTTCTCGGCTCATCGTACGTCTTGTACATCACAGCGTTCTTGGCGATCGGAATTTCCGACAACATTTGTGCAACCGTGTGTATGCAAGACATGTTTGAGCCAACATCCGTCGGAAATAAATCCAGGATTTTGTTGTCGGAATGTCCGATTCGTCTGTACGTGGCATTAGACTTACACTTGCGCTTAGAAGGAAACTAGAACATGCACAGTAGATGACAACAGCTAGTCTACAAAGGCTGTGATGGGGCACAGAGAAGATGGGAGGGACAGCTGAAGGCAGGATTAAGTAGGTATACTTCACTCTACACCAATAAATACTCTGTTCTACAGCATGTAATGAGTTTTTCATAGTCTAGGTTTAATGACACTTTAACCGCTTGCCGCCCACCCACTGTCAAATGACAGAAGAGCCGTGCGGCTCTCATTCTGGGTGGACGTCATATGGTGGCACCCCAGATCGGTCGTTCTCACAGCCGGTCACATGTAAATGTGGAAGTGCCAAATATCGTCTCTCCTCGCCTCACACTGACAGAGTGCGTGGCAAGGAGAGCCAATCAGCGGTATCTCCTTGCAGGGGAGACCAGGGCAAGTAATCGGGACATTGATCATCAGTGCCCTGATTCCAGGAAAGCCTAAGTAGTGCCACTAATCAGTGCCCATTAGTGATGCCAGTCAGTGGTGCCCACCAGTGCCGCCTATTAGTGTGACAAATTAGTGCCACCTCATCAGTGCCCTTCAGTGCAGCCTCATCAGGGCATATCAGTTAAGGACAAAAATTACTTATTTACAAAATTTACTGACATAAACTAAGACAAACTGTTTTTTATTTTGTTTTTGTTTTTTTTTTTTTAATTTTTGGTCTTTTTTCTTTTTACTAAAAAATCCAGCAGTGATTAAATACCACCAAAAGAAAGCTCTATTTGTGTGGAAAAAAATGATAAAATGTAATTGTCAAATGTAAATGGGTACAGTGTTGAATCGAGCAATTGTCATTCAAAGCGTGACTAGGGATGAGCTTCGTGTTCGAGTCGAACCCATGTTCGACTCGAACATTGGCTGTTCGGTCGTTCGCCGAATTCTGAACGTTATGGGCCGTTCGCGCCAAATTCGTGTGGCGCGTCACGGCCCATAATTCACTGCGGCATCGCAGTGCATTGCTGGCTGATGATTGGCCAAGCATGCACTATGACCCGCATGCTTGGCCAATCACAGCGCCGTCGGTAGAGAGAGCTGTAATTGGCCAAAGCCAGGGTGGCTTTGGCCAATTATGGCTCAGGGGGTTTAGAACACGCCCCACACTATATAAGGCCGCCTGCACGGCGGCCGAGGGTAGTGTGTGTTCCGGCATTGAGAGAGAGATAGATAGACAGAGAGACAGTGTCATTTCATTTGAGTTAGCTAGATTAGGCAGGACAATCAGTGAGTTAGCTGCACTTACAGTGTATTGTGTATATATATGCATCCCAGGTGTTGCATATATATATATATATATATATATACACTGTATTCAGTTTAGCTAGATCCGTTCCTGTTATCTTCTTACTGACAGGCAGGCTTGTCTTGTTACAGTATTTACAGCTACCTGAAGAAAATTGCTGGTGTTCTTTTGATCCTATTAGTACCACAGTCAGGCAGCTAGACTATTTACAGTTAGTGTAGTGCGTCCTGCTCACAGTGTTCACCTAAAATTACAAGTTAGTGTGGTGCGTCCTCCTCACAGTGTTCAGCTAAAACTACAAGTTAGTGTAGTGCGTCCTGCTCACAGTGTTCAGCTAAAACTACAAGTTAGTGTAGTGAGACCTCTGCACAGTGTTCATCTAAAGCTACAAGTTAGTGCAGTGCGTCCTGCTCACAGTGTTCAGCTAAAACTACAAGTTAGTGTGGTGCGTCCTCCTCACAGTGTTCAGCTAAACCTACAAGTTATTTTTTTGCAAGCTCTGCACAGTGTTCATCTAAAGCTACAAGTTAGTGCAGTGCGTCCTGCTCACAGTGTTCAGCTAAAACTACAAGTTAGTGTAGTGAGACCTCTGCACAGTGTTCATCTAAAGCTACAAGTTAGTGTAGTGCGTCCTGCTCACAGTGTTCAGCTAAAACTACAAGTTAGTGTGGTGCGTCCTCCTCACAGTGTTCAGCTAAAACTACAAGTTAGTGTAGTGCGTCGTGCTCACAGTGTTCAGCTAAAACTACAAGTTAGTGTAGTGAGACCTCTGCACAGTGTTCATCTAAAGCTACAAGTTAGTGCAGTGCGTCCTGCTCACAGTGTTCAGCTAAAACTACAAGTTAGTGTGGTGCGTCCTCTTCACAGTGTTCAGCTAAACCTACAAGTTATTTTTTTGCGAGCTCTGCACAGTGTTCAGCTAAAGCTACCTGTAGAAGGTCGGTGGTGTTTTCCTGATCCTATCACTACCGCAGGCAGATAAAAAAGCTACAAGTTAGTTTTTTGCGAGCTCTGCACAGTGTTCAGCTAAAGCTACCTGTAGAAGGTTGGTGGTGTTCTCATACTACAGGCAGGCAGTTGATTTTGCTAGCTGCAGTATCAGTATATATATATATATATATATATATATATATATATATATATATATATCCCAGGTTAGTGCATCTACAGGCCATTAGTATGTCTGGAAGGCCAAGAAGGAGAGGCAGACAGTCACAAGCCAATAAGAGAGGGCAAGCAGGCTCTGTGTCTAGTGCTGGTCGTGGAGACGGTGCATCCTCATCAGCACGTGGCCGTGGGACACGCTTGGCCTTTTTTTCGGCAGCTGGCCGTGTTGAGCCGCAACATGCGGAAGACTTGGTCGAGTGGATGACCAAGCCGTCCTCATCCTCCTCATCCTCTCTCATCCATGCTCAGGGTACTTTGTACATCAGTGACTCCTTCCCTAGCCCCACCATGTCCTCCTGAGGAGTCCCTCAAACTGTTTGACCACAGTGTTGGGTACATGCTCCAGGAGGATGCCCAGCGTTTGGAGGGCTCTGATGATGATACTGAGTTTGATGAAGGCAGTAACATGAGCACGGACAGAGGGGGTGCCCAAGAAGGACAGCAATCTGGCAGTCATGCTCCCCCTGCTGCAGCATACTGCCAGGTTTGCTCCAGTGATGAGGAGGGAGGGGATGATGAGGTCACTGACTCAACGTGGGTGCCTGATAGGAGAGAGGAGGAGGAGGAGGCGGCACATCACCAACAAGGCAGGATGCCCTCCAGGGGCCAGCCTAAGGGCAGCACACTGACTGCATCACACCCCAAAGCTCCACATGTGCAGGGCGCTGCAGTCTCTGCGCATTATTCAAAAAGTTCTTTGGTGTGGGCCTTTTTTGAGACGAGTGCATCAGATCGCACCGCTGCTATTTGCAACATATGTCTCAAGCGTATCTCGCGTGGCCAAAACATCTCCCTAGAAAACACAAAGTTGCAATAAATACATCACACATGACATGCAAAAATTCCTAAAGTGTCTGGTGCTAAATAAATAAATATTAAAATATTGCTCTACAAACGTTGCAAATAACAAAGTGACAAGTGCCCTGTGAAGAGGTCACTCTGAAAAGTACTAAACACACGTGCCATGCAAATGTGTTTAGTACTTTTCAGAGTGACCTCTTCACAGGGCACTTGTCACTTTGTTATTTGCAACGTTTGTAGAGCAATATTTTAATATTTATTTATTTAGCACCAGACACTTTAGGAATTTTTGCATGTCACGTGTGATGTATTTATTGCAACTTTGTGTTTTCTAGTGTTTAGACATAGACCACTTCATGCTCTCAGCAGTGGTTAATACTGTTTTTTCCTTTTTGAGGGAATATAGCACTAGACACCTTGGATGCGATTTATTGCACTCATTATGCTTCTTATGTTTAAATCACCAGTCACTTTAACCCACAGGAGTTGTAATAACTGCCAAACATATTTCACTTAAGGGAATACACACGTGACATTTTGGATACAATTGTATATATGTAGACATTTCTTTTACAACTTTGGGACAGCGCCACACTCACACACTTTTCTTTTTTCACTTTTTCCGCTTATTCCACCCCCTGTGGAGTCAGCATATGTGAGGGCAGCAGTCTATCAATTTAGGAATATACTTCCCACCTAGGCTTCTAATTACACCCATTAGCGCGGACTCCCTATTTCTTTTGTTACAGAACATCTCCCGCTTGGGTACACATGCCTGAACAGACATATGTTGACCTGCCATGCAGTTCGTTGGCAAGCGTATCTAAAAGACCCACACCAAAGAACAAAGAGGACCTCTCCTTGCTCCTCATCAGCTGAGATCTCCAACCCCACTATACCTTCAGTCGTCTCTGAGACCTGCACTGAGAGGAATGAATGTGTAGAATTAGGTGTGTCACAGCCAAGTACTTGTGGGCAATCTGCTTTTGGTACACCGACATCAGATTGTTCCAGGCAAATTTCCCTGCCCCAGTTGCTGCACTGCCGAAAGAAGTTTGCTCCCAGCCATCCACATGCCCAGCGGTTGAATGCTAGCTTGGCAAAATTGCTAGCACTTCAACTGCTGCCTTTTCAGTTGGTAGACTCTGCCCACTTCCGTGAGTTTGTGGAATGTGCGGTTCCTCAGTGGCAGGTACCCAAACGCCACTTTTTCTCACGGAAGGCGATTCCGGCTCTCTACCGGCATGTGGAAGGCAATGTCCATGCCTCGCTGGACAGGGCGGTCAGCGGTAAGGTGCATATTACTGCTGACTCATGGTCCAGCAGGCATGGACAGGGACGTTACCTAAGTTTCACGGCGCATTGGGTGACTCTGCTGGCAGCTGGGAAGGATGCAGGACAAGGTGCAGTAGTGTTGGAGGTTGTTCCGCCACCACGCCTCCAAAATGCCACTACTAATGATTGTGACACGACTCTCTCCTCCACCCCCTCCTCTTCTTCTTCCTCCATGGCCTCTTCCTGTGCTTTTTCCTCGGAACCAGCGGTGCTCTGTAGCCGTTCAAGGGGCTACGCAAGTACGCAGGCCAAAAGATGCCATGCGGTGCTTGAGCTGTTGTGCTCGGGGGACAGGAGCCACACTGGGGCAGAGGTTCTGTCAGCTCTGCAGGGGCAGGTTCAGAGGTGGTTGACGCCACGCCAACTTAAGGCAGGAATGGTGGTTTGCAACAATGGCACCAATCTCCTCTCTGCCCTCCAACAGGGACAAATGACCCATGTGCCCTGTTTGGCTCACGTCCTTAACTTGGTGGTGCAGCGGTTCTTGCGCAGGTACCCGGGCTTACAGGATGTCCTGAGGCAGGCCAGGAAAGTCTGTGTGCATTTCCGCCGGTCATATAATGCTAGTGCTCAGCTGGCGGACCTCCAAAAGGAGTTTAACCTGCCCAAGAACCGCCTAATCTGTGACATGCCCACCAGGTGGAACTCAACGTTGGCCATGCTGCAGCGGCTGCACACGCAGCAGAGGGCCATCAATGAGTACCTGTGCGACTATGGCACCAGGACAGGGTCAGGGGAGCTTGTTTTTTTTCCCCACGCCAGTGGGCCATGATCAGGGATGCATGCACTGTCCTGTCACCATTTGAGGAGGCCACGAGGATGGTGAGCAGTGACAGTGCATGCATCAGTGACACTGTCCCCCTTGTCCACCTGTTGGAGCACACGCTGCGTGGAATAATGGACAGGGCACTTGAGGCAGAACAGAGGCAGGAAGAGGAGGACTTCCTTAGCTCTCAAGGCCCCCTTTATCCAGACAGTGTTCCTGCGTGCCCGCCGATCACACAGGAAGAGGAGGAGGAGGAGGATTGTGTCAGTATGGAAGTGGAGCCTGGCACTCAGCATCAGCAGCAGTCTTTAAGGGATCAGTCCCAAGAAACGCATGGACTTGTACGTGGCTGGGAGGAGGTGGCTGCGGACCATGTCGTCCTTAGTTATCCAGAGGACTCCGGACCGAATGCCTCAGCAAACCTACGCTGCATGGCCTCCCTGATCCTGGAAAGCCTGCGTAAGGATCCTCGTATTCGTGGTATCAAGGAGAAGGACCAATACTGGCTGGCAACCCTCTTTGATCCACGTTACAAGGGTAAGGTTGCAGACATTATCTTGCCATCGCAGAGGGAGCAGAGGATGACACATATTCGGGAGGCCTGGCAGAAAGGTGTGTGCAACGCGTTCCCAGAGACTGGGAGGTTACAAACTCCTGTTTCTGGACAACGTGTTGCTGAGGCTTCGGTCAGTCAAAGAAGGAGCGGTGGAGAAGGTGGCCGTCTGACCGATGCGTTCAGACAATTTTTTGGTCCACAGCCCCAAGGTATGATCGGTTCCAGCAACCATCGCCAGCATCTGTTTTACATGGTGCAGGAATACCTAGGGCAAGATCTGACTTGGACACCTTTCCCACCGAAAATCCTCTGGGTTACTGGGTCTTGAGGATGGATCTCTAGCCAGAGCTTGCACAGTATGCAATTGAGCTACTGACCTGTCCTGCATCCAGCGTTCTTTTGGAATGCACATTCAGGCTTTGTAACCGATCACAGGGTGCGTCTGTCCACCGACTCGGTCGATCGACTGACCTTCATAAAAATGAATCAGTCTTGGATCACCACCAGCTACCAAGCACCTGATGCAACCGAATATTTTTTTTTGAAATCTCAGATCCCTTCAAAGACTGCCTATGCTGATGCTGAGTGACTATCCCTGAGTAATTATCCTCTTCCTTCTCAATGATCACGCTGATAGCTTGTAAGAACATTTTTGGTTCTGGGCGCCACCACCAGTGCCTAAGGCCCAATTTTTCAGCCCCTGTTTAACAGGAGTGTGTAATTACAATTTTTGATGCAATACTTTGCAGCAGGGCTCGTTTCTGCGTTCCAACTAGAGTATCTGTGAGGGGTTGCAGCGTTGTGGCACCAGCACCAGTGCCTAAGGCCCAATTTTTCAGCCCCTGTTTAACAGGGGCGTGTAATTACAGTTTTTGATGCAATACTTTGCAGCAGGGCTCATTTCTGCGTTCCAACTAGAGTATCTGTGAGGGGTTGCAGTGTTGTGGCACCAGCACCAGTGCCTAAGGCCCAATTTTTCAGCCCCTGTTTAACAGGGGCATGTAATTACAATTTTTGATGCAATACTTTGCAGCAGGGCTCGTTCCTGCGTTCCAACTAGAGTGTCTGTGAGGGGTTGCAGTGTTGTGGCACCAGCATCAATGCCTAAGGCCTAATTTTTCAGCCCCTGTTCAACAATTTACAATTCTTGATCTAATATTTCACAGCAGGGCCCATTTCTGCACCCACCAAGAGCGAGTGAGGACTTACAGTGTTGTGGCACCAGCACCACCACCACCACCAGCAAAGGCCCAATTTTTCTGCCCTTGTTCAACAGGGGCATGTAATTACAATTCTTGATCTAATATTTCACAGCAGGGCCCTGTGAGGGCTTACAGTGTTGTGGCCACAACAACACCTAAGGCCCAAATTTCTGTTGAGTATATAGGGCAGGCCCCTACTTTCAAACATCTAACTTACAAACAACTCCTACTTGCAAATGGAAGGAGAGAACAGGAAGTGAGATGAAATCTACCCCTAGGAAGGGAAATTCTCTCCTGTAAGAGTTAATATGGGAAAAACATTTCTCCTTTCCACTGATGCTTTCCAATCCTTGTTCCACAAAAAAAACCCAAATTTTCAAAAAACATTTGTCATTGGCACAAAAAGTGAGGTGAAATCTTCTGAAGAGGAGGACAGACAGCAAAACAAATGTCACAGGGGTGATAACCCTTCCCTATGTTTTCCAAAAAGCTTAAAAAAGATTTTTTTGGCTGGAGCTAAACACGTTAAAAATGTACCCGTTCAAAATTACAAACAGATTCTACTTAACAACAAACCTACAGTCCCTGTCTTGTTTGCACCGCCTGTATACTGCTGTTCAGAGTATATAGGGCCTGGTGGCCACACACCTTTCCTTATTTTAATTTGGGTGCGGGGTTCCCTTTAATATCCATACAAGACCCAAAGGGCCTGGTAATGGACTGGGGGGTACCCATGCTGTTTGTCTCACTGATTTTCATCCATATTGCCAGGACCCGACATTACATTAAACCCGCAAGCAGTTTTAAATTAGATTTTTTCCTTTAAAAATTACATTTTGTGCAGGGACTGTTCTAAACACGGGAAACACGCGCCACTTTACAGGCATACTATAGACACCCCCCAGGTACGATATTTAAAGGAATATTTCACTTTTTTTTTTGTTTTTTACTTTAACTGCTTCAGATCCGGGCCATTGCCAAATGACGGCAACAGCGCGGATCTAAATTGCCGGGACTACGTCCATTGACGTCGTCCCGTGCACGAGCGGCCTGCGCGCCCCCTGCAGGGCGCGTGCGGCGCGCTCGGTGATCAGCGAGTCTATGAGACTCGCCTGATCACAGATCAAAATAAGGGGTTGGTCCCAACCCCTTACCACATGATCATCTGTCAGCCAATGACAGCTGATCATGTGATGTAAACAGAGCCGGTAATCGGCTATTTTTCCTCCTCGCACTGACAGCGTGAGGAGGAAAAAAAAAACCCGATCACCGGCGGCCGTGATCGGGACATCAGTCCCGATCACGGCGATCTTATAACAAAAAGCAATAGGCAGCAGTGCTGCCTACCAGTGCCCACCATATTAACCCATCAGTGCCCACAGTGCCATCAATCAGCGCCACCCATCAGTGCCCACAGTGCCACCCATCAGTGCCCACAGTGCCACCCATCAGTGCCCACAGTGCCACCCATCAGCACCCACATCAGTGCCACCCATCAGCACCCACATCAGTGCCACCCATCAGCACCCACATCAGTGCAACCTATCAGTGCCCATCAGTGTCACCTACCAGTGCCCATAAGTGCCCATCAGTGCCGCCCATCACTGCCCATCAGTGCCCCCCATCAGTGCCCCCCCATCAGTGCCACCTATCTGTGCCACCTATCTGTGCCACCTATCTGTGCCACCTATCCGTGCCGCCCATCCGTGGCCATCAGTGCCGCCTTATCTGTGCCCATCAGTACCGCCTTAACTGTCCCCATCAGTGCCGCCTTAACTGTGCCTATCAGTGCCGCCTTAACTGTGCCTATCAGTGCCGCCTTAACTGTGCCTATCAGTGCCGCCTTAACTGTGCCTATCAGTGCCGCCTTATCTGTGTCTATCCGTGCCCATCAGTGCAGCCTATCAGTGCCCACCAGTGCCGCCTCATCAGTGCATATCAATGAAGGAGAAAAATTACCTGTTTGCAAAATTTTATAACAAACTATTAAACATGATTTTTTTTTTTTTCAAAATTTTCCATCTTTTTTTGTTTGTTTAGCAAAAAATAAAAACCCCAGCTGTGATTAAATACCACCAAAAGAAAGCTCTATTTGTGGGAAAAAAATGATAAAAATTTCATTTGGGTACCGTGTTGTATGACCGCGCAATTGTCATTCAAAGTGCGACAGCGCTGGAAGCTCAAAATTGGTCTGGGCAGGAGGGGGGTTTAAGTGCCCAGTAAGCAAGTGGTTAAGCATCATTAAAATCACTGCTCCCGAAAAAACGGACGTTTTTAAAAGGTTTTTTTGCATTGATACATGTCCCCTGGGGCAGGACCCGGGTCCCCAAACCCTTTTTAGGACAATACCATGCAAATTAGCCTTTAAAATGAGCACTTTTGATTTCGAATGTTCAAATCCCATAGACGTCAATGGGGTTCTAACGTTCGTGCAAATTTTTGGTCCGTTCGCAGGTTCTGGTGCTAGCCGAACCGGGGCGATTTTACCGCGATTTGCCGCGATTTTGGAGCAGTACAACTTTGTACGACTTTGCCACGTTTTTGGCATTAACAAATGAAAACATACAGTAGTTGGTATGAATCATAAGAGGGAACTCCACGCCAATTTTTAAATAAAAAAACTGGCTTGGGTTCCCCCCCAGGGTCATACCAGGCCCTTAGGTCTGGTATGGATTGTAAGGGGAACCCCCCCTTGTAGTTGTATTTAGAACCCCCCCTATCGGATTCCGATAAGCCCCCTGCCCGCAGACCCCGACAACCAACGGCCAGTTGTCAGGAAGAGGCCCTTGTCCTCATCAACATGGGGACAAGGTGCTTTGGGGTGGGGGGGCCCGGCAGGGTGCCCCCCATGCCGTAAAGCACCCACCCCCCATGTTGAGGGCATGCGGCCTGGTACGGTCCAGGAGGGGGGGAGCTCGCTCGTCCCCACCCCCATTCCTGACCGGCCGGGCTGCGTGCTTGGATAAGGGTCTGGTATGGATTTTGGGGGGGGACCCCACGCCGATTTTTCAGCGTAGGGGGTTCCCCTTAGATCCATACCAGACCTAAGTACCTGGTATGCCCCTGGGGGGGAACCCACGCCGGTTTTTTCATTTAAAACTTGGCGCGGCGTTCCCCCTCTGGATTCATACCAGACAGCTGTCAGCACTGCCTGTCGCTCATCGGGAAAGGAAAAAAAGTTTTCCTTTCCCGATCAGGGAGCCAGGCTTGTGCTTACAAAGTCGTACTGAAGTCATCTCTATATTATTCAGGCACGATTTGCATGCTACTTAAGGGTTTAACATTGAGGTCTATGGAGTACAACTCGCATAGAAGTTGGACCAAAGTAGTGCAGGGACTACTTTCAAGTCGGCATGACTTAAAGTCATGCCAATATGAATGGTAGTCATTGCAAATCATGGAGAATGACTTGTCATACGATTTTGCAGTACAAAATCGTGGGACAAGTCGTATAAGTGTGAAAGGGGCCTAAGCGTGACAGTGCTGAAAATTGGCCTGGGCAGGAAGGGGGTGAGCATGCCCGGTATTGAAGGGGTTAAACTGAACTTATGAAGAAAACTGCACATCAAAATGATTAGTAGGCAACCAAAACTGATATGCAAATCATGGATTTTTCCTGTGGAAGTCACCCTTAAACCATCCATACATGGACTCTAATTCAGGCAAGTTGAATAAGGACCAGAAGAATTTTGATCCATGTATAGGCAGGCTGGTTGTACAGAATTCAATCTACCGATAAACCTCTGTACAACCGCCCTGTCAGAGATTTACCTATTTATGGTAAACAGGTAAAATTGGCATTTATGGTAAATGCACATTATTTTTTTATTTATTTTTTATTATTATTTTTTGCAGGTAAAAAAAATGTGCATTGATTATTTTTCATTGTAGGAGCCCATAAAGTGTTGCCATGCAGGTCTCCTGCACACTGTTAGTGATCTGTGTGCCCGTAAAATGGGGTGGAACATTTAACACGTTCCCAAAAGGTGAACTTATACTTTAAGCCCAATTTTACCTTCTGCTCCCGAGGCCTTATTCAGCAAAGTTGTCCATTACCTTCGTTGTCTTGGAAGGATATTTTGGTATAGTTGTATTTAGCAAAAACTCAACTGGAATATAATACTACAGTGTAAAATTTAACAAAACCTTTTAATCAGTGTTTACTAGGGATGAGCCATTGATTCAGTCCAAACCTAGCTTCAGACCAAACATTGGCTATTCGGGCGTTCACACTTTTTCCCATCTGCCCCCCTGTTTGGCGGGAGCTGATTATCATATACAGTGCCTTGAAACAGTATTCATATCCTTTGAAATTTCCCACATTTTGTCATGTTACAACCAAAAACATAAATGTATTTTATTGGGATTTTATGTGATAGAGCAGTGTTTCTCAACTCCCATCCTCAAGGCGCCCCAACAGGTCATGTTTTCAGGATTCCCATTAATTTGCACAGGTCATTGGATCAGTTTCACTGCCTTAGTAATTACCACAGCCATTTAATCTAAGAAAACATGACCTGTTGAGGCGCCTTGAGGACTGGAGTTGAGAAACGCTATGATAGACCAACACGATGTGGCACATAATTGTGAAGTGGAAGGAAAATCATAAATGATACAAATAAATATGTGAAAAGTGTGGGGGGCATTTGTATGGCACCCCCCGGAGTCAATACTTTGTAGAGCCCCCTTTCACTGCAATTACAGCTGCAAGTCCTTTTTGGGGATGTCTCTACCAGCTTTGCACATCTAGAGAGGGAGATTTTTGCCCGTTCTTCTTTGCAAAATATCTCAAGCTCTGTCAGATTGGATGGAGAGCGTCTGTGAACAGCAATTTTCAAGTCTTGCCACAGATTCTCAATGTGATTTAGGTCTGGACTGTGACTGGGCCATTCTAACACATGAATATACTTTGATCTAAACCATTCCATTGTAGCTCTGGCTGTATGTTTAGGGTCATTGTCCTACTGGAAGGTGAACCTCCGCCTCAGTCTCAAGTCTTTTGCAGACTCTCCTAACGGGTTTTCTTCTAAGATTTTCCTGTATTTGGCTCCATCTATCGTCCCATCAACTCTGACCAGCTTCCCTGTCCCTGCTGAAGAAAAGCATCCCCACCACATGATGCCGCCACCTCAATGTTTCACGGTGGGGATGGTGTGTTCAGGGTGATGTGCAGTGTTAGCTTTCCGCCACACATAGCGTTTTGCTTTTAGGCCAAAAAGTTCAGTTTTTGAACTGATCAGAGGCACCTTCTTCCACATGTTTGCTGTGTCCTCCACATAGCTTCTCGCAAACTGCAAATGGGACTTCTTATGACTTTCTTTCACCAATGTCTTTCTTCTTGTCACTCTTCTATAAAGGGCAGATTTGTGGAGAACACGACTAATAGTTGTCCTGTGGACAGATTCTCCCACCTGAGCTGTGGATCTCTGCAGCTCCTCCAGAGTTACCATGGACCTCTTGGCTCTTCTCTGATGAATGCTCTCCTTGCCCGGCTGGTCAGTTTAGGTGGACGGTCATGTCTTGGTAGGTTTGCAGTTGTGCCATACTCTTTCCATTTTCCGATGATGGATTGAACAGAGCTCCGTGAGATGTTCAAAGCTTGGGAGATTTTTTTTTATAACCTAACCCTACTTTATACTTCTCCACAACTTTATCCCTGACTTTTCTGGTGTGTTCCTTGGCCTTCATGATGCTGTTTGTTCACTAAAGTTCTCTAACAAACCTCTGAGGGCTTCACAGAACAGCTGTATTTATGCTGAGATTAAATTACACACAGGTGGTTTCTATTTACTAATTATGTGACTTCTGAAGGCAATCGGTTCCACTAGATTTTAGTTAGAGGTAGCAGAGTAAAAGGGGCTGAATACAAATGCCCCCCCCCCACATTTTTCACATATTTATTTGTAAAAAAAAAATCATTTTCCTTCAACTTCACAATTATGTGCCACTTTGTGTTGGTCTATCACATAAAATCCCAATAAAAAAACCATTTACGGCCGCATTCCAGCCTTGGAAGACAGACGCTGTTGATGCATCTTTACCCATTGCCTCTCTGCCTTGAACTGAACTGTGAGTGTTACCCTAGCAGTGATCTCCCTCTGAGGTTGTTTGTAGTTGGCATTCTCTGCAATACTACTGATTTTATCTGAAACCGACTGTCCTTTTTTTTTTATTATTCTTTAATTCTGCCAGTTACAGTAAGACAAGCATTTGAATGCTACAGCACCAGCATAGCGTAAGGTGTGACGTAATCGTTGCTCCGGTGCTGGAGCCCAGGAACCTAGAAGAAAGACAGCGCGCCACTGGAGGGCTTTGTTCTAAGGTAAGTATATCATAATGTGCTAGTATGTGTTGCATACTGGCACATTGTACTATTGTCTTGCGGGGTTTTTTTTTAACTCTGTTGCAATGTTCTACCGCTTTGTTAGATTAATAAACCAATGTCAGTGGACCCATAGAAAGCCCATAGGGAGCCTCATAGCATAGTCACCTCACAAAGGTGGCACAAATACGAGATCTGATAAACCAACTAATGGGCTTCATGAGCAAGGCAGTACCCATACAATTGGAGCCATAAGGTAACAAGATTTTAATCCATGTTCTTAGTCTGCTTGTCTTCAGCAAACTTTTTGTGGGTTTTTTTGTGCATCATGTACATGGCAAATGAGGTTTAATGTGGAAAAATGTAAAATAATACATTCTATTCAATAGGGGGTGAACCTCTGGGGGAATCTAGGATGGAAAAGGACCTGGGGGTCCTAGTAGATGATAGGCTCAGCAATGGCATGCAATGCCAAGCTGCTGCTAATAAAGCAAACAGAATATTGCATTAAAAAGGGGATCAACTGCAGAGATAAAACGATAATTCTCCCGCTCTACAAGACTCTGGTCCGGCCGCACCTGGAGTATGCTGTCCAGTTCTGGGCACCAGTCCTCAGGAGGGATGTACTGGAAATGGAGCGAGTACAAAGAAGGGCAACAAAGCTAATAAAGGGTCTGGAGGATCTTAGTTATGAGGAAAGGTTGGGAGCACTGAACTTATTCTCTCTGGAGAAGAGACGCTTGAGAGGGGATATGATTTAAATTTATAAATACCGTACTGGTGACCCCAAGACAAGACTTGTGGCCACTCATTAAATTTAGAAGAAAAGAGGTTTAACCTTAAACTACGTAGAGGGTTCTTTACTGTAAGAGCGGCAAGGATGTGGAATTCCCTTCCACAGGCGGTGGTCTCAGCGGGGAGCATTGATAGTTTCAAGAAACTATTAGATACGAACCTGAATGACCACAACATGCAGGGATATACAATGTACTACTGACATATAATCACACACATAGGTTGGACTTGTGTCTTTTTTCAACCTCACCTACTATGTGACTATGTAATATTTAGAAGAGGCTTCCTTCTGGGATGACAGCCATGCAGACCAATTTGATGCAGTGTGCGGTGTATGGTCTGAGCACTGACAGGCTGACCCCCCACTCCTTCAACCTCTGCAGCAATGCTGGCAGCACTCATACATCTATTTCCCAAAGACAACCTCTGGATATGACGCTGATCACGTGCACTCAACTTCTTTGGTGGACCATGGCGAGGCCTGTTCTGAGTGGAACCTGTCCTGTTATACCGCTGTATGGTCTTGGACACCATGCTGCAGCTCAGTTTCAGGGTCTTGGCAATCTTCTTATAGTAGCCTCTGACGGTCTTTCCGTTGAAATGGACTTGCCTACACACAATCACACCAAAGTCCATTTGTTTAGAATGTGATGACGTACGACAGGACTAGAAAAAGGAAGTTCAATAGCCAGTAGCTGCCCTTGCGTCGTTTTTGCTCCTTCGGACTAGCATACAGACGAGAGGTTTTTCCGATGGAAATTGAGTCCATTGGAAAGATTTGAAACATGTTCTATTTCTAGGTCCGTCAGAATTTTAAAAAGAAAAAGTCTGATGAAGCCCACACACACGATCGGAATGTCCGACGGAATGATTCCGTCGGACCTTTTCTGCTGGAAAGTCCAGTCATGTGTACGCGGCATTAGACATTAATGGCTGTGTGTTGAGTTATTTTGAGGGGGCAGCAAATTTACACTGTTATACAAGCTGTACACTCACTACTTTACATTGTAGCAAAGTGTCATTTCTTCAGTGTTGTCACATGAAAAGATAGAAGAAAAGATTTACAAAAATGTGAGGGGTGTACTCACTTTTGTGAGATACTGTAGACTTCAAAGCATCAAACTGCAATGATACCCTATTTCGAATGACATTGCTAACTTTTTTGGACTTGTGTCTTTGCTGCCGCCGCCCCTGCTACACCTACCCACAGGCACATAGCCTTACATGGCTAGGATTCCTTGGCCACATAAGCAAAGGGGTGGTGATAGCAGTAATCATATTTAGGCACTGATGTCACCACTGATGTCACCACTAATGTCAGCTTGTGGAGCTCTCATTTGGCTAGCGGAACCATCTGGATCAGTCATGTGCGCCGTGTTTGTCAGATTACAATTTTATTTTTAAGCGAGTCGGCGGGCATCATGATTGATGATAAATTTACAATAAGAGACTTTTTCTAAAGTTGTTTTTTTTTCTCTTTTTCTTCAAATAAATTACTTGCCAAATGTTTGGGTATCTACGTTTCTAAGTTAGTTTTTATTTTTTATTTTTTTGTGTACCACCAGCAGACCCCCACAAGCACTGGTGAGGTTTGTGGACAAGAGGTCCTTGTGCTCATCAATGTGGGCAGCAGATGCTTTGCCTGGGGGGTTCCAAGTTACCCACCCCCCATGTTGAGGACATGTGGCCTGGTATTATTCAGGGGCTTGCAAGTCCCCCACCCCCCCCCCCCTTTCCTGGCTGCTTGCTCAGATTAAGGGTCTGGTATTGATTTTTAGGGGGACCTCATGCATTTTGTTTTGTGAGGTACTCCCTTAGAATCCCTACCAGGCTCAGAGGGTCTGTTATGTATTTTGGAGTGGACCATATGCAAATATTCTATTTTCATTCTTGTAGGATGTTCTACATCAACAGTAACATTTACAAATAAAAAAAGGATACAGTATAAATTTACATTTTTTGTTAAATTGACAGATTTGTCTCCCATTGATTTTAACGGGGCTCAGGTTCAGCATACTTACTTCTTTTGAAGTTCACCAAACAACGCCCAAACTAAACCCAGGGCAGTTCAGCTCATCTCTAGTCCTTACACATGACTCAGATTGCTGGTACTGATAACATCCGATCAACAGAAAGAAGCCAGCACAACGACATGCATCAGCGGCGTGATAAGTTTTATTCAATGCAGCGTATTACAGACACAAATAAATCAACATGTCTCAGTCATCCAGACCTTAGCTATGACAGTCATGAATAAGGCCTGGATGGCTGAAACATGCTGACTTATTCGTGGCTGTAAAAAAGCACCCACCAAGGATATGACACCTACAAGAGGTTTACCACACATTCTTTATTAAAATAATAATCAAATGGACACAAAACTCAATCCAGATGGTGAGTGGACCAGGATGGAACCCCCACTCAAAAGCCTTCTACCCAAAAAGAAGTCCTCTCCACACTCCCCCTATTCCTACTCCAATCCCCCCCATCCTTCCTGCAGACCGCCCACCTACCCTCCCAGTTAAAACCACACTACCCCCCCACCCACCACCACCACCAATAAACAGTGCCATGACAGCCCCATGGCTATACATCTCTGCATGGTCTTCTACTACAGTCTGCCCGCATTACTGCTCTAGCCTAGGGTCATATCAGCTGCGTTATATGGAAATTTATTCTGGATGGAGACATGCTTTAAGGATTTTGCAGGCTGGACCCATCTTTTAGCAGATGGCATCAAGTATACAGTATAGTAGGGTAGAATTGGACTTGACAATGCGGGAGGACTATCAGTGCTGACAGGTGATTTATTCCTGCTACAGTCCTGCATGTACCTCTCTGGCACACAACGGGAAACAATTTAGCTTATATGAGACTATAGCTGATAGGCCAGCTGATAAAGGTATGTTTTGGCTTATCGGGATACCCTGAGCATATATAGTATATTGCTGGGGTGTAGTGTGGGGGTAAGTGAAAGGATAGGAGGGTAGTTTCTGTGGGAAAATTTTGAACAGGAGAGTGTGGGGAGGATTGTTTTTTTATTTATTTATTTTTTTTTTTTTGATGGGGAATGCTTTTAGGTGGAGGTTCCATCATGGTCCACTCACCATCTGACTATTTGAGTTTTATTTCCATTTGATTATTATTTTCAATAAAGAATTTATGGTAACCTTCTTCTGGGAGTCAACTCTTGGTGGGTCCTTTTGTATATTTATGCATTTTGGAGACCTCCCCTTATACATATAGGGTTGTAGACAAAAAAAAACACTCCCTGGGTGCATGCGCAAGGGATCCATGATGGCCGCCTGAGCATGGATCTCCACACCCCGCCAGACCAACGGCGTCCACAGCACCCTCTCCAGCCACACTCAGCTAGCCTAATCGAGGCAACCGGACCCCCGCACCTCCGGAGATCACCCCCGCATGTCAAATCCGGCTACCAGGCGCAATCTGGAGCCGGCATTCTCAGCCTCCACCCGGCCTGGGTGTACCAAGATGGCCGCCGTGGCAGATGCAGCCACACAGCCTTGTGTCTCCCTCACAGAAGGCCCGTTGGAACACAGGCAAGTGCTCTACCCAGCCCTTCTACACTTCCCCCCGGTCCTCATGGACAAGGACAGCAGGACATGATTCCCTCTCTGGCCTCCACAGAGTCCCTGCTCGGCCACTCTTTTGGGGATCAGGCTTTCTCCCCTGCAGGGCCTGCAATGTCTGCCTACACAGACTTCTCCCACCATGATTCCCCTGCCCAAGACCATCCTTTTAATGTAGAGGATCTCTACCTCAAACTGTCTGCTCTCCTGGATAGGGGTCTAGCCTCCACAGTAGCTAAAATCACTGGGGACATAAAAGCAGATCTCCAAAATATTGGCTCCAGGATGGAGGCAATTGAAAATAAGCTGGATCATACTGCTGCAGTTTCTCATCAAAATTCTGATCTTATTCAAACCCTCCAAGACCAATTGGACACTGCTGTTTCTCGCATTGACGATTTAGAGAACAGGTCCAGGAGGTACAACTTCAGGATCAGAGGCTTGCCTGAAACTATCCTGGATGTCACAGCGGCAACACAAGATCTAATGAAAATGTTGATCCCGAATATCCCGCTACACCGCCTGGAGCTGGACAGAGCCCATAGAGCCCAAAGCCCCCCCAGGAAGGATGGCTCCCCCAGAGACATCATAGCAAAACCTCACTTCTATGCAGTTAAAGATTAAATGAAACAGTCACGAGCCTTGCCCTAGGTGACATGCCAAGGTCACCCTGTGCAGATTTTTGCGGACCTCGCCCCTTCTACCATCCAGTGCAGAAGAACCCTGAAACCACTTCCACTTCTTCAACTTCGCCATGGGTGAAAAGCTCCTCCTCGGTCTGAAGATAATCTCTCAGGAGATGGACATGGAAACCTCATCCCCCTCCACAGGCTCCAACAAAAGACCGCCACCAGAAAGCCCTCTGAACTCCCTTTGGAATAAGCTTAAGACCCGCAGATCTTCTCATCATGGCCCTCCATGAATTCCCAACTGGCGCAGAGTTTAAATCCTAGTTGGCGGCATGCCAAAGAGATTAACTGATCTTCTTTCTACCAAGATTGACTTACATAGTAGGTGAGGTTGAAAAAAGACACAAGTCCATCAAGTCCAACTTATTGGTGTGATTATATGTCAGTATTACATTGTATATCCCTGTATGTTGCAGTCACTCAGGTGCTTATCTAATAGTTTCTTGAAACTATCGGTGCTCCCCGCTGAGACCACTGCCTGTGGAAGGGAATTCCACATCCTTGCCGCTCTTACAGTAAAGAACCCTCTACGTAGTTTAAGGCTAAACCTCTTTTCTTCTAATTTAAATAAGTGGCCACGAGTCTTGTTAAACTCTCTTCTGTGAAAAAGTTTTATCCCTATTGTGGGGTCACCAGTACGGTATTTGTATATTGAAATCATATCCCCTCTCAAGCGTCTCTTCTCCAGAGAGAATAAGTTCAGTGCTCGCAACCTTTCCTCATAACTAAAATCCTCCAGAGCCTTTATTAGCTTTGTTGCCCTTCTTTGTACTCGCTCCATTTCCAGTACATCCTTCCTGAGGACTGGTGCCCAGAACTGGACAGCATACTCCAGGTGCGACCAGACCAGAGTCTTGTAGAGCAGAAGAATTATTGTTTTATCTCTGGAGTTGATCCCCTTTTTAATGCATGCCAATATTCTGTTTGCTTTGTTAGCAGCAGCTTGGCATTGCATGCCATTGCTGAGCCTATCATCTACTAGGACCCCAGGTCCTTTTCCATCCTAGAGTCCCCAGAGGTTCTCCCCCCAGTGTATAGATTGCATTCATATTTTTGCCACCCAAATGCATTATTTTGCATTTTTTTACATTGAACCTCATTTGCCATGTAGTTGCCCACCCCATTAATTTGTTCAGATCTTTTTGCAAGGTTTCCACATCCTGCGGAGAAGTTATTGCCCTGCTTAGCTTAGTATCGTCTGCAAATACAGAGATTGAACTGCTTACACCATCCTCCAGGTCGTTTATGAACGAATTAAATAGGATTGGTCCCAGCACAGAACCCTGGAGGACCCCACTACCCACCCCTGACCATTCCAAGTACTCCCCATTTATCACCACCCTCTGAACTTGCTCTTGTAGCCAGTTTTCAATCCATGTACTCCCCCTATGGTCCATGCCAACGGACCTTATTTTGTACAGTAAACGTTTATGGGCAACTGTGTCAAATGCTTTTGCAAAATCCATGCTGATTACTGCTAATGATACCGTTCTCATTACTAAAATCTTGTATATAGTCCCTTATCATCCCCTCCAAGAGTTTACATACTATTGATGTTAGGTTAAATGGTCTGTAATTCCCAGAGATGTATTTTGGGCCCTTTTTAAATATTGGTGCTGGGGGGCGTGGCCAACACCGGCATGTGAGAGGACGTGAGTCTCACAGCTCCGCAGCAGCACCGCCATTTGATTATCTCCCAGCAGCGATCTGCGGCCACAAAACGGCTTCCCAGCTAGCCCTAGACCCCTTCACCCTCCTGGATCAACCACCAGCTCTCTGTACCCGGGGGAAGGCAAGGAAAGGAGAGGATAGCATGTCCTCCAAATTCCAAGATGGCGCCGGCGCGGCCCTGGCACAGCGCACACCGTGAGGCAGTGACAAACTCAAGGGAGGCCTCGGAAAGGGGACACAGAAGCTTCAGGGTAAGGACCCACCGAAAGACATGCTGTACTATGCCCAAAAGATGGGGGGTCTCCAGGACCGAGAAACAAGCGGGGCCACTGAACGGGCGCTTGTGGGAGTTCATGAGACTTTACAACAAAATACATTGCACACTGCTGGGGGTGAAGACATAGCCTTTCAGACAGATCAACTCCCCCTTCTCCCTGCTGACACTGACGGTGAGGACTCAGTGCAACCTACTCTGGCTGACATACTTAAGGCTGTGCATGTGTGCACAGCCTATGTGAATACCCTTAAAGAGCAGTTTGGAGGGTTGAGAGAAGATGTCTCCCTGCTAAGACAGGATTTGCAAAAAATCAGATGATGATATGGAAAATCGCCTGCGTCACAATAATATCCGCATTGTAGGACTGCCCGAGAAAACTGAGGGAAGAGATACCACTTCCTTTGTGGAAACATGGCTGACTGAGATATTTGGGAAGGAAGCTTTTTCCCCTTTCTTTACAGTCGAGTGGGCGCATCGCACACCGGGCCGCCCGATGCAACCAGGAGCTCCCCCCAGACCTATCCTGGCTCGGCTCCTGCATTATCGCGATAGAGAAGCGGTGCTGAGAAATGCACGGGAAAAAAACAATATACATGTAAATGGGGTTAGAGTGTCGTTCTACCCTGACTTCTCGGTGGAGGCACAGAAATCCAGAGCCAAATTCTCAGATGTTAAGAGACGCCTGCGAACTTTGCAGCTGCCCTATGCTATGCTGTACCCAGCCAAACTCAGAGTTACAGCGAATAGACAATCCCATTTCTTTGAGCAGGCCCAGGAGGCGGCCTCGTGGCTATATCGTAACGAACAAGCCCTACGCCACCGAGCTAGAGATGAAGATGGAGACAGACCTGCTTGACTCAATCAAACTTGAAACCCTCTGGAGACCCCATAGAAGGATTACAAGAAAGCAGTTGGAAGCTCACTTATTGCCCTCTGGGTGCTGTTGGGGTTTCCCCCCTTCCTTTTGTTTACGTGAATATATGTTCCTATTTCCCAGGGTACATATTTTTCTGCCGATGGGTGAATTCTGCACTTCAGGGGAAATCCCCAGTATTATGCTGCTGGGAGACGTTATATTACCTTGTGTCTTGTGAGCAAACTTGTGAAGTAGGCAAGAACAAATGCGCTTCCCTTATACAAGGGGTAAATCAAGATTACCATGTTGGTTCCTGTTTCTAGGTTTTATTCATAGGGTTGTCCTGTTGACAGCCTGTTTTTTTGTTTTTTTTTTCAGCAATATCATATTTCCTTTTTTTTTGCCTATACCGACAGCTATACTTGCACGCAAGTGTGCTGTGGTCGCAGGACTCTGCATTTTCTGACACTTGTGAGATGGCCTACATCCATTCTGACATCATGCCCCGTACTTGGACATTATATTTGAAGCCTGTACCTACTTTGTGTCTACGGCAGGAGAGACCCCTACATTTGCCTGAACGGGAAGACTTACACCTCTTATATTACTCTTCGTACCCTGGGTTACTATTGTGTTCCTCCTTAAGGATATATCTGTTTTTTCCAGATGGCTGAAATACCAATAGTGTCTTGGAATGTCAGAGGTTTGGGCTCCCCACTTAAGCGCATGATGGTATCTTCATGCATGAAGAAATATCACCCTATGATTTTATGTATGCAAGAAACGCATTGAACCACTGAAACAAAATGTTGCCTTAGATATGCATGGGTGGGCAGTGCATATCGTTCAACATGTAGATGTGAGCGCTATATTCAGTATAATCAGAAAACAGTTATGGACCCCAAAAAATCTAATTATTAGTGGTAAAGAATGAATGAGGCGGTTGGTGGATGTACAACTGATTACATAAAATACATTAACAATCTGGAACTATAATAATAGATGGGTGATCAAAAACAACAGACTCTAAGCTGTTAAAGTCCAAAAAGGAACTGGATTATAGTCCAATGGAAGCAGTTGTAGAAGGCAGCCCTATTGATAAAGAAGAAGCAATCCTCTGGATACTGTAGGAAAAGAACAACAACGGTGCCACTCTAAGTGCAATATTAAAAACAAATTTTAATGAATCTTAAAAACAGGTACTCACAAGGGTAGATGTAATCAGGCATGTAAGTGATGTACAGGTAGTGCCAGGTGTCCCAGGGGTATAGTCCGGTCACATCATAAGGTGTCGTTCCGCTTGTGGAGACAGGCTGCGCTGATGCATAGTCGGCAGATCCGGCCGCTGGAACGCACTGTATGCGATGTGGGGGAGCGAGAGCACTTCCGGGTCCATGCAGGGGTAGCGCATGAGGCCTGAGGAAGGAGCGTAGCTCCGTAAACGCGTCGCCTATTCGCTACCCCTGCATGGACCCGGAAGTGCTCTCGCTCCCCCACATCGCATACAGTGCGTTCCAGCGGCCGGATCTGCCGACTATGCATCAGCGCAGCCTGTCTCCACAAGCGGAACGACACCTTATGATGTGACCGGACTATACCCCTGGGACACCTGGCACTACCTGTACATCACTTACATGCCTGATTACATGTACCCTTGTGAGTACCTGTTTTTAAGATTCATTAAAATTCGTTTTTAATATTGCACTTAGAGTGGCGCCCTTGTTGTTCTTTTCCTACAGTGCATATCGTTCCACTCACACCTCCTATTCCAGGGGTGTGAGTGTAATGATCCACAATTCCATAGATTTTCAGGAAATTGATGCCTGTGTTGATAGCGAGGGCCGATTCATTTTTTTGCATTGCCGAGTGGGAAAAGTATATTGTATTCTGGCTTGTGTGTATATACCCCCACCGTTTTTGGTGGCGGTACTCCGACTACTCCTGACATATTTGGAGGGCAAGCCGGATTTACCGCAGCTGATAGTGAGTGACTTTAACTGCTGGTTGAGTCCCTCCATGGACAGACACCCGTATTCTGGGGTCTCTGCCGCATTGAGGGAGTCTCCATTGCTGAGATTACTGAATGAAGTGGGTTGGATTGATATATGGAGGTTTAAACATTCTGCTGATTAACAATTTTCTTGCTTCTCCAAGACCCATGGGACATTGTCCAGAATTGATGTTGCTGTAGGTAACCTGGCCATGCTCCCATCCGCGTCAGAAGTGCTGTATAAGCCCCGGAGTGTCTCGGACCACTCGCATGTAGTGATATCTTTGATTATATCCCCACCATCCACACTCCCTAGATCCCCGTGGAAATTTAATGCTTACTGGCTAATAGGGATGAGCCGAACACCCCCCCCGGTTCGGTTCGCACCAGAACCTGCGAACGGACCGAAAGTTCGCACGAATGTTAGAACCCCATTGACGTCTATGGGACTCGAACGTTCAAAATCAAAAGTGCTCATTTTAAAGGCCAATTTGCATGGTATTGTCCTAAAAAGGGTTTGGGGACCCGTGTCCTACCCCAGGGGACATGTATCAATGCAAAAAAAACTTTTAAAAACGGCCGTTTTTTCGGGAGCAGTGATTTTAATGATGCTTAAAGTGAAAAAAAAAAAAAGTGGAATATTCCTTTAAATATCGTACCTGGGGAGTGTCTATAGTATGCCTGTAAAGTGGCGCATGTTTCCCATGTTTAGAACAGTCCCTGCACCAAATGTCATTTTTAAAGGAAAAAATCTCATTTAAAACTGCTTGCGGGTTTAATGTAATGTCTGGTCCTGGCAATATGGATGAAAATCAGTGAGACAAACACCATGGGTACCCCCCAGTCCATTACCAGGCCCTTTGGGTCTTGTATGGATATTAAGGGGAACCCCGCACCCAAATTAAAATAAGGAAAGTTGTGGGGCCACCAGGCCCTATATACTCTGAACAGCAGTATACAGGCGGTGCAAACAAGACAGGGACTGTAGGTTTGTTGTTAAGTAGAATCTGTTTGTCATTTTGAACGGGTACATTTTTAACGTGTTTAGCTCCAGCCAAAAAATCTTTTTTTAAGCTTTTTGGAAAACATAGGGAAAGGTTATCACCCCTATGACATTTGTTTTGCTGTCTTTCCTCCTCTTTAGAAGATTTCACCTCACTTTTTGTGCCAATGACAAATGCTTTTTGAGAATTTGGGTTTTTTTGTGGAACAAGGATTGGAAAGCATCAGTGGAAAGGAGAAATGTTTTTCCCATATTAACTCTTACAGGAGAGAATTTCCCTTTCTAGGGGTAGATTTCATCTCACTTCCTGTTGTCTCCTTCCGTTTGCAAGTAGGAGTCGTTTGTAAGTTAGATGTTTGAAAGTAGGGGCCTGCCCTATATACTCAGCAGAAATTTGGGCCTTAGGTGTTGTTGTGGCCACAACACTTTAAGCCTTCACAGGGCCCTGCTGTGAAATATTAGATCAAGAATTGTAATTACATGCCCCTGTTGAACAGGGGCAGAAAAACTGGGCCTTTGGTGGTGGTGGTGGTGGTGCTGGTGCCACAACACTGTAAGTCCTCACTCGCTCTTGGTGGGTGCAGAAATGGGCCCTGCTGTGAAATATTAGATCAAGAATTGTAATTACATGCCCCTGTTGAACAGGGGCAGAAAAATTGGGCCTTTGGTGGTGGTGGTGGTGGTGGTGGCGGTGCTGGTGCCACAACACTGCAACCTCTCACAGACACTCTAGTTGGAACGCAGGAACGAGCCCTGCTGCAAAGTATTGCATCAAAAATTGTAATTACACGCCCCTGTTAAACAGGGGCAGAAAAATTGGGCCTTAGGCATTGGTGCCACAACACTGCAACCCCTCACAGACACTCTAGTTGGAATGCAGGAACGAGCCCTGCTGCAAAGTATTGCATCAAAAATTGTAATTACACGCCCCTGTTAAACAGGGGCAGAAAAATTGGGCCTTAGGCACTGGTGGTGGCGCCCAGAACCAAAAGTGTTCTTACAAGCTATCAGCGTAATGATTGAGGAGGAAGAGGATAATTACTCAGGGATAGTCACTCAGCATCAGCATAGGCAGTCTTTGAAGGGATCTGAGATTTCAAAAAAAAATATTTGGTTACATTAGCATCAGGTGCTTGGTAGCTGGTGGTGATCCAAGACTGAGTCATTTTTATGAAGGTCAGTCGATCGACCGAGTCGGTGGACAGACGCACCCTGTGATTGGTTACCACGCCTCCAGCAGCACTGAATGTGCGTTCCGAAAGAAGGCTGGATGCAGGACAGGCCAGTAGCTCAATTGCATACTGTGCAAGCTCTGGCCAGTGATCCATCCTCAAGACCCAGTAACCCAGAGGATTTTCGGTGGGAAAGGTGTCCAAGTCTGATCTTGCCCCTAGGTATTCCTGCACCATGTAAAACAGACGCTGGCAATGGTTGCTGGAACCGATCATGGGGCTGCGGACCAAAAAATTGTCTGAATGCATCGGTCAGACGGCCACCTTCTCCACCGCTCCTTCTTTGACTGACGGAAGCCTCAGCAACACGTTGTCCAGAAACAGGAGTTTGTAACCTCCCAGTCTCTGGGAACGCGTTGCACAGACCTTTCTGCAAGGCCTCCCGAAGATGTTTCATCCTCTGCTCCCTCTGCGATGGCAAGATAAGGTCCGCAACCTTACCCTTGTAACTTGGATCAAGGAGGGTTGCCAGCCAGTATTGGTCCTTCTCCTTGATACATCGAATACGAGGATCCTTATGCAGGCTTTGCAGGATCAGGGAGGCCATGCAGCGTAGGTTTGCTGAGGCATTCGGTCCGGAGTCCTCTGGGTCACTAAGGATGACATGGTCCGCAGCCACCTCCTCCCAGCCACGTACAAGTCCATGTGTTTCTTGGGACTGATCCCTTAAAGACTGCTGCTGATGCTGAGTGCCAGGCTCCACCTCCATACTGACACAATCTTCCTCCTCCTCCTCCTCCTCCCCCTCCTCCTCATCCTCTTCCTGTGTGATCGGCGGGCACGCAGGAACACTGTCTGGATAAAGGGGGCTTTGAGAGCTAAGGAAGTCCTCCTCTTCCTGCCTCTGTTCTGCCTCAAGTGCCCTGTCCATTATTCCACGCAGCGTGTGCTCCAACAGGTGGATAAGGGGGACAGTGTCACTGATGCATGCACTGTCACTGCTCACCATCCTCGTGGCCTCCTCAAATGGTGACAGGACAGTGCATGCATCCCTGATCATGGCCCACTGGCGTGGGAAAAAAAAAACAAGCTCCCCTGACCCTGTCCTGGTGCCATAGTCGCACAGGTACTCATTGATGGCCCTCTGCTGCGTGTGCAGCCACTGCAGCATGGCCAACGTTGAGTTCCACCTGGTGGGCATGTCACAGATTAGGCGGTTCTTGGGCAGGTTAAACTCCTTTTGGAGGTCCGTCAGCCGAGCACTGGCATTATATGACCGGCGGAAATGCACACAGACTTTCTTGGCCTGCCTCAGGACATCCTGTAAGCCCGGGTACCTGCCCAAGAACCGCTGCACCACCAAGTTAAGGACGTGAGCCAAACAGGGCACATGGGTCATTTGTCCCTGTCGGAGGGCAGAGAGGAGGTTGGTGCCATTGTCGCAAACCACCATTTCTGCCTTAAGTTGGTGTGGCGTCAACCACCTCTGAACCTGCCCCTGCAGAGCTGACAGAACCTCTGCCCCAGTGTGGCTCCTGTCCCCCAAGCACACCAGCTCAAGCACCGCATGGCATCTTTTGGCCTGCGTACTTGCGTAGCCCCTTGAACGGCTACGGAGCACCGCTGGTTCCGAGGACAAAGCACAGGAAGAGGCCATGGAGGAAGAAGAAGAGTAGGGGGTGAAGGAGAGAGGTGTGTCACAATCATTAGCATTTTGGAGGCGTGGTGGCGGAACAGCCTCCAACACTACTGCACCTTGTCCTGCATCATTCCCAGCTGCCAGCAGAGTCACCCAATGCGCCGTGAAACTTAGG
Organism: Aquarana catesbeiana; assembly: GCF_042186555.1. Classification (NCBI taxonomy): domain Eukaryota; kingdom Metazoa; phylum Chordata; class Amphibia; order Anura; family Ranidae; genus Aquarana; species Aquarana catesbeiana. Next base: position 976,902,021 of record NC_133324.1, on the reverse strand, counting down.
TAACGTCCCTGTCCATGCCTGCTGGACCATGAGTCAGCGGTAATATGCACCTTACCGCTGACCGCCCTGTCCAGCGAGGCATGGACATTGCCTTCGACATGCCGGTAGAGAGCCGGAATCGCCTTCCGTGAGAAAAAGTGGTGTTTGGGTACCTGTCACTGAGGAACCGCACATTCCATAAACTCATGGAAGGGGGCAGAGTCTACCAACTGAAAAGGCAGCAGTTGAAGTGCTAGCAATTTTGCCAAGCTAGCATTCAACCGCTGGGCATGTGGATGGCTGGGAGGGAACTTCTTTCGGCGGTGCAGCAGCTGGGGCAGGGAAATTTGCCTGGTACAATCCGACTTTGGTGTACCAAAAGCAGATTGCCCACAAGTACTTGGCTGTGACACACCTAATTCTACACCTTCATTTCTCTCAGTGCAGGTCTCAGAGAGGACTGAAGGTCTAGTGGGGTTGGAAATCTCAGCTGATGAGGAGCAAGGAGAGGTCCTCTTTGTTCTTTGGTGTGGGTCTTTTAGATACGCTTGCCAACGAACTGCATGGCAGGTCAACATATGTCTGGTCAAGCATGTGGTACCCAAGCGGGAGATGTTTTGGCCATGCGAGATACGCTTGAGACATATGTTGCAAATAGCAGCGGTGCAATCTGATGTACTCATCTCAAAAAAGGCCCACACCAAAGAACTTTTGGAATAACGCGCAGAGACTGCAGCGCCCTGCACATGTGGAGCTTTGGGGTGTGATGCAGTCAATGTGCTGCCCTTAGGCTGGCCCCTGGAGGGCATCCTACCTCGTTGGTGATGTGCCACCTCCTCCTCCTCCTCCTCCTCCTCTCTCCTATCAGGCACCCACGTTGAGTCAGTGACCTCATCATCCCCTCCCTCCTCATCACTGGAGCAAACCTGGCAGTATGCTGCAGCAGGGGGAGCATGACTGCCAGATTGCTGTCCTTCTTGGGCACCCCCTCTGTCCGTGCTCATGTTACTGCCTTCATCGAGCTCAGTATCATCATCAGAGCCTTCCAAACGCTGGGCATCCTCCTGGAGCATTTACCCAACACTGTGGTCAAACAGTTCGAGGGAGTCCTCAGGAGGACATGGTGGGGCTAGGGAAGGAGTCACTGATGACATTGAGCCGAGGGAAGAGGCCGCTGCTTTGCCAGACAAAGTACCCTGGGCATGGGTGAGAGAGGATGAGGAGGATGAGGACGGCTTGGTCATCCACTCGACCAAGTCTTTCGCATGTTGCGGCTCAACATGGCCAGCTGCCGAAAAAAAGGCCAAGCATGTCCCACGGCCACGTGCTGATGAGGATGCACCGTCTCCACGACCAGCACTAGACACAGAGCCTGCTTGCCCTCTCTTATTGGCTTGCGACTGTCTGCCTCTCCTTCTTGGCCTTCCAGACATACTAATGGCCTGTAGCTGCACTAAGCTGGGATATATATATATATATATATATATATATATATATATATATATATATATATGTACTGATACTGCAGCTAGCAAAATCAACTGCCTGCCTGTAGTATGAGAACACCACCAACCTTCTACAGGTAGCTTTAACTGAACACTGTGCAGAGCTCGCAAAAAACTAACTTGTAGCTTTTTTAGCTGCCTGCGGTAGTGATAGGATCAGGAAAACACCACCAACCTTCTACAGGTAGTTTTAGCTGAACACTGTGCAGAGCTTGCAAAAAAATAACTTGTAGGTTTAGCTGAACACTGTGAGGTGGACGCACCACACTAACTTGTAGTTTTAGCTGAACACTGTGAGCAGGACACACTGCACTAACTTGTAGCTTTAGATGAACACTGTGCAGAGGTCTCACTACACCAACTTGTAGGTTTAGCTGAACACTGTGAGCAGGACGCACAGCACTAACTTGTATTTTTAGCTGAACACTGTGAGCAGGACGCACAGCACTAACTTGTAGTTTTAGCTGAACACTGAGCAGGACGCACTGCACTAACTTGTAGCTTGAGATGAACACTGTGCAGAGGTCTCACAACACCAACTTGTAGTTTTAGCTGAACACTGTGAGCAGGACGCACTACACTAACTGTAAATAGTCTAGCTGCCTGACTGTGGTACTAATAGGATCAAAAGAACACCAGTAATTTTCTTCAGGTAGCTGTATATACTGTAACAAGACAAGCCTGCCTGTCAGTATGAAGATAACAGGAACGGATCTAGCTAAACTGAATACAGTGTATATATATATATATATATATGCAACACCTGGGATGCATATATATACACAATACACTGTAAGTGCAGCTAAACTGACTGACTGTTCTGCCTAATCTATCTAACTCAAATCAAATGTCACTGTCTGTCTCTCTCTCTCTCTCAATGAACGCCGGAACACACACTACACAGGGCCGCCGTGCAGGCGGCCTTATATAGTGTGGGGCGTGTACTAAATCCCCTGAGCCATAATTGGCCAAAGCCTCCTTGGACTTGGCCAATTACGGCTCTCTGTTCAGACGGCGCTGTGATTGGCCAAGCATGCGGGTCATAGTGCATGCTTGGCCAATCATCAGCCAGCAATGCACTGCGATGCCGCAGTGAATTATGGGCCGTGACGCGCCACACGAATTTGGCGCGAACGGCCCATATCGTTCGCAATTCGGCGAACGGGCGAACAGACGATGTTCGAGTCGAACATGGGTTCGACTCGAACACGAAGCTCATCCCTACTGGCTAAAATTATTTTTGACACACGATGAGATGGAGTGGAGCATGGGGGAATTTCTGAACGGAAGGAACTTTACAGACTCCCCTGTGACAATGTGGGACACTTTTAAAGTTTATGTTAGGGGGCTACTTATTTCTGAAATTAATAAGGTAAAGAAGAACTCCTCTAGGCACAGAGAGGACCTTGAAAAACAGGTAGCGGCTCTGGAGGAGGCATATGTACAAGCCCCGACAGACTCTGCCAGGGAGGCGTGGCAGTCGGCTCAATCAGTTTATGAGCGGCTGCTGATCTCCACGGCTGAGAAAAAGCTCTTTTTCTCCAAGGTTGCTTTCTATGAGGAAGGGGAAAGCACAGGGCGCATGCTGGCCAGGATAGCCAACTCCCAACAACGTGCTCCGACTATCGGTGCTATTAGAACGGCAGAGGGCAGGGTAGTGAACTCCCCCGACTTGATATTGGAGGAGCTGACTAGATTCTATGAGACTCTCTATCTCCCGACTGGACAATATACCCAAACGACTACCTACAAAACATTGATTTTCCACAACTTAAGGCAGAACAAAGAAGGATTCTAGATGCCCCCATTACCTTAGAAGAGTTACAGGTAGCACTAGCGGCGTTTCCAAACTGTAAGGCCCCTGGGGAGGATGGGATACCCATGGAAGTGTATAAGCAATATGCAGATATATTCCTGCCCAGGCTTTTAGCGTTTTTTAACGCGGCTAGGGTGCGGGGGGCTTTGCCCTCTCTTATGGCCGTGGCTAACATTGTCCTTATATTAAAGCCCGGAAAGGACCCCATGGACCCACTCTCATATAGACCCATCTCGCTGCTCCAGAGTGATATTAAGCTTCTGGCCAAAATCCTGGCACTCAGGCTGAATGGGGCCATAACGGACATTGTTCATCCTGTTTAGGCCGGCTTTATGCCTAATAAGTCGACGGCTGTCAATTTAAGGAGGCTTTACCTTAATATGCAATCTCCGGTGGATAATGTAGGACAGAGAGCCTTGCTCTCATTGGACGCTATGAAAGCTTTCGATAGCATTGGATGGGATTACCTCTGGGAGATTCTTCACCGGTTTGGATTTGGAGAGTCTTATATTTCCTGGGTGCGTCTGCTGTATCACAGCCCACAAGTAACTATCCGGGCGGCTGAAGTTATGTCCCGCACCTTTAAGTTGGGGCGGGGAACATGTCAGGGGTGTCCTTTGTCACCTCTGCTGTTTGCATTAGCCATCGAGCCCCTGGCGATTAAAGTAAGAGCGAACCCAGGGATTGTAGGATTTAAGTATGGGAACAAACAAGAGAAAATAATGCTTTATGCAGACGACACTATGATCTTACTAGGAGATGTGGAGGGCTCTCTCAGGGAGACAATGGCTACTGTGGGAGAGTTTGGTAGATACTCAGGCCTTCAGATAAACTGGACTAAATCCTCTCTGATGCTGATTGACAAGGGTGGGACCCCCCCCCAACTTCTATTACAGTCCCCCAACTTCTATTACAGTGCCACTGGCTACGTTGTTTAGATACTTGGGTATTCAGGTGACACCCAACATATGTGACTATGGCCGACTGAATGTCTCTCCACTACTACAAAGATTCAGAGACCGGATCAAAACATGGAACTCGCTCTGCCTTTCGGTTACGGGCAGAGTGAATCTCATTAAAATGATCCTCATGCCGCAACTGTTATATGTGCTTCACAATTCCCTGACAGTAGTGACTCTAAAGGTGTTTAGAATTGTCAAATCCCTGTTTCGTACACTTATTTGGAAAAACCGCACACCTAGAATTAAACTTGAACATCTTCAAAGACCAAAGGATGAAGGGGGGCTTGCCCTCCAGAATCCTTGGTTATATTATATTGCGGCGCAGCTGCAACAATTGATAGGTATGATTCACACAAGAACGGACAGGGAGGGAGAGACTGGCGACTCTTCTGAACTGATAATGCTACATACGTTGGGGAGGGACTCAGTGTCAAATGCTGTGGAGTCGACAGTATTTAGGAAACCAAACAAAGTATTCCCGACATATAACCTTATCCAAAAAATCTGGAATAAGTCTAGATATTTGCAAGGGGTGGCGGGATACACAGAATATAGCCCTATCTGGGATAATGACTCATACCCAGAACTAGCGAAACTTCAGCACGCAAGCTATGGAAAAGGTATGGGGTGGTCTATCTTAGCTAGATCTTCCACAATGGAAAATTGCTTACGTTTGAATCATTGCAAGGTCTATTTGGGTTGCCGCAGTCTATGAGATTTTATTACATGCAATTACAACATGCTATAAAGGCACAGGACAGATCTTTGGAGTGGATCCCCTCTCCGACTCCATTGTTTAACTTAATAGCAAGAGCGCCTAATACTAAGGGCTTTATATCACAATGCTACAATATGCTATTACAAAACTTCCTGAATAAATACCCGCTGTTTATGTTGGAAAAGCGGGAGGGGGAGGTGGGCCCGATTTATGGAGACAAGTGGGAGGAGGTCCTGCAGGTGGTGCCCACTTGCTCCTTAAATGTGTCGCATAGATTGTCTCAACTGTATTTACTGTTCAGAGTGTATCATACACCGCATAGACTGTTTCTTATGGGCTTACGACCTACCCCGATTTGTACCAGATGTAAAAGAGACCACGGAGACCTGATCCACCTACTGTGGAGGTGCCCAAAGCTTCACCCCTATTGGAGAGGGGTGGTGGACGCCATAAACAGAGTGTTTCAGGTTTCCCGAGACACTGCCTTTTATATATATACTAGATGAGTTGGGTTGGGAAGAGTGTACCAGGGTGGCAGTCATTAGATCCCTGTTCCAAGCACGCAAGATAATTATGGCTCATTGGATATCAGAGGATCCTCCTACACTTAAGGAGTGGATTAACACAATGGGAGTTATGCTCCAGAAGGAGAAGGTAATCTACCAACACAGAGGTGCCGCTCAGAAATTCGAGAATCTATGGGGGCCTTGGCTGAATGTACCAGGAATGGCCCCGGTTGATCTGGTCATGGGCAGATTGGTGGGTATTGGTACTTAAACGAGGCTAACCTTGGATTTTTTGGCTCAAGTACGTGGGCACTGGTGGAGCTATCTAGAATAGGGCATGTGATGTAGCCAGATTGCCAGGAACTGTTTCAATAAATGTAAGCAAAGTGTATACTTTCTGTATGTAATGACCCTTTATGTAATGGAAAATGCCTTTTGCTTTGGTATATGTCTGTATATTGCTGCTCTTTAATAAACTTTTTTCTTTGGATAAAAAAAAAAAAAAAATATTGGTGCTACATTGGCTTTTCTCCAGTCAGCTGGTACCATTCCAGTCAGTAGACTGTTAGTAAACATTAGGAACAATGGTCTGGCAATCACCTGACTGAGTTCCCTAAGTACCCTCGGATGCAAGCCATCTGGTCCCAGTGATTTATTAATGTTAAGTTTCTCAAGTCTAATTTTAATTCTGTCCTCTGTTAACCATGGAGGTGCTTCCTGTGATTTGTCATGAGGATAAACACTGCAGTTTTGGTTACTGAAGCCCCCTGATTTCCTCGTGAAAACTGAGGAGAAGAATAAATTCAACACCTTCACCATCTCCCCGTCCTTTGTAACCAGATGTCCTTCCTCATTCTTTATGGGGCCAATATGGTCTGTCCTCCCTTTTTTACTGTTTACATACTTAAAGAATTTCTTGGGATTTTTTTTGCTCTCCTCCGCTATGTGTCTTTCATGTTCTATCTTAGCCATCCTTATTGCACCCTTACATTTCTTGTTGCATTCTTTATAAAGTCTGAATGCTGATGATGATCCCTCAACCTTGTATTTTTTGAAGGCCTTCTCCTTTGCTTTTATATGCATTTTTACATTGGAGTTAAGCCATCCAGGACCTTTGTTCGCTCTTTTAAATTTATTACCCAATGGGATGCATTGGCTAATGCCCTTATTTAAAATGCTCTTAAAGCAAACCCATCTCTCCTCCGTGTTCTTTGTTCCTAAGATTTTATCCCAATTTTGCCTTCTAGCAAGGTTCGTAGTTCGTGGATTCCTCCCTTATTCCAGGAATTGTTATCCTGGTGTTCATCCAGTGTTCCATTGACAGTTGTTTCTCAGTTTTCATTCTTCCCATTACTTTTAGCAACAAGAATTCCAGAGACCCTCTCTCCACTCTGGTGGAGAGGGACAATCCGTTCTGAACTACCTAATGACTCTCTCTCTGGAACCATCTCGGCTAAGCTTAGCATGTAACAAGCAGGGATCTTAGGTTCAGCTGAACTCACAATACCGCAACAGTAGTTATTATGGTTTGTTTATAGCTCTGCTGAAATTAACCAAATCTGCTCTATTTGATGTTTTGTTTTTCAAAAAAATTACTTTTTCTCTTTTTCAGGATGCCCTGGTCTGGGGTGGCTCACAAGTGCCTCCTCCTATCCCTTACACTGCTAATGGTTTCTGGGGAATAGGACCTCCAAGCCTCCTTTGGCATGGAGATTTTTGTTTCTCAAATCTCTCTCACTCCTAAGTGCGACATGATACCTGGGTCCCTTTTTTCCTCCCGGGGTCCTGGTATCCACCGGGGGAGAAAATCCCCACTTCCACTGCCTCACAGCATCTCCTAACCATTTTGTTCCTTTCAGTGTGTTCCCTCACCTGGCCTACACAACCTGAGAGACCCTATTGGAGCAGACTAGAAGTTTCATCTACTTCCATTGACTGGAAAAAACTCCCAGAGGTAAGTGGCAGTGGGCATTTTTGTGCACCTCAATTCTGGTTCCATGGCTGACCACTAGGGATGAGCCGAACACCCCCCGGTTCGATTCGCACCAGAACCTGCGAACAGACCGAAAATTTGCACGAACGTTAGAACCCCATTGACGTATATGGGACTCGAACGTTCGAAATCAAAAGTGCTCATTTTAAAGGCTAATATGCATGGTATTGTCCTAAAAAGGGTTTGGGGACCCGGGTCCTGCCCCAGGGGACATGTATCAATGCAAAAAAAACTTTTAAAAAAAGCTGTTTTTTCGGGAGCAGTGATTTTAATGATGCTTAACCACTTCAGCCCCGGAAGGATTTACCCCCTTCCTGACCAGAGCACTTTTTACAATTCGGCACTGCGTCGCTTTAACTGCTAATTGCGCGGTCATGCAATGCTCTACCCAAACGAAATTTGCGTCCTTTTCTTCCCACAAATAGAGCTTTCTTTTGATGGTTATTGATCACCTCTGCCGTTTTTATTTTTTGCGCTATAAACGGAAAAAGACTGAAAATTTTGAAAAAAAATGATATTTTCTAATTTTTGTTATAAAAAAAATCCAATAAACTAAATTTTAGTCATACATTTAGGCCAAAATGTATTCGGCCACATGTCTTTGGTAAAAAAAATGTCAATAAGCGTATATTTATTGGTTTGCGCAAAAGTTATAGCGTCTACAAACTAGGGTACATTTTCTGGAATTTACACAGCTTTTAGTTTATGACTGCCTATGTCATTTCTTGAGGTGCTAAAATGGCAGGGCAGTACAAAACCCACCCAAATGACCCCATTTTGGAAAGTAGACACCCCAAGGAAATTGCTGAGAGGCATGTTGAACCCATTGAATATTTATTTTTTTTGTCCCAAGTGATTGAATAATGACAAAAAAAAAAAAAAAATTTACAAAAAGTTGTCACTAAATGATATATTGCTCACACAGGCCATGGGCATATGTGGAATTGCACCCCAAAATACATTCAGCTGCTTCTCCTGAGTACGGGGATACCACATGTGTGGCACTTTTTGGGAGCCTAGCCGCGTACGGGGCCCCGAAAACCCAGCACCACCTTCAGGATTTCTAAGGGCATACATTTTTGATTTTACTCCTCACTACCTATCACAGTTTTGAAGGCCATAAAATGCCAAGATGGCATAAACCCCCCCAAATGACCCCATTTTGGAAAGTAGACACCCCAAGCTATTTGTTGAGAGGCATGGTGAGTATTTTGCAGCTCTCATTTGTTTTTGAAAATGAAGAAAGACCAGAAAAAAAATTTTTTTTTTTCTTTTTTCAATTTTCAAAACTTTGTGACAAAAAGTGAGGTCTGCAAAATACTCACTATACCTCTCAGCAAATAGCTTGGGGTGTCTACTTTCCAAAATGGGGTCATTTGGGGGGGTTTTGTGCCACCTGGGCATTCCATGACCTCCGAAACTGTGATAGGCAGTGAAGAGTGAAATCAAAAATTTACGGCCTTAGAAAGCCTGAAGGCGGTGCTTGGTTTTCGGGGTCCCGTGCGCGGCTAGGCTCCCAAAAAGTCCCACACATGTGGTATCCCCGTACTCAGGAGAAGCAACAGAATTTATTTTGGGGTGTAATTTCACATTGTCCCATGGCATGTTTGAGCAATATAACATTTAGTGACAACTTTGTGCAAAAAAAAAAAAAAAAATTTGTCTCTTTCCCGCTACTTGTGTCACAATATAAAATATTCCATGGACTCGACATGCCTCTCAGCAAATAGCTTGGGGTGTCTACTTTCCAAAATGGGGTCATTTGGGGGGGTTTGAACTGTCCTGGCATTTTATGCACAACATTTAGAAGCTTATGTCACACATCACCCACTCTTCTAACCACTTGAAGACAAAGCCCTTTCTGACACTTTTTGATTACATGAAAAAATTATTTTTTTTTGCAAGAAAATTACTTTGAACCCCCAAACATTATATATTATTTTAAAGCAAATGCCCTACAGATTAAAATGGTGGGTGTTTCATTTTTTTTTTTTCACACAGTATTTGTGCAGCGATTTTCAAACGCATTTTTTGGGGAAAAAACACACTTTTTTAAATTTTAATGCACTAAAACACACTATATTGCCCAAATGTTTGATGAAATAAAAAAGATGATCTTAGGCCGAGTACATGGATACCAAACATGACATGCTTTAAAATTGCGCACAAACGTGCAGTGGCAACAAAATTAATACATTTTTAAAAGCCTTTAAAAGCCTTTACAGGTTACCACTTTAGATTTACAGAGGAGGTCTACTGCTAAAATTACTGCCCTCGATCTGACCTTCGCGGTGATACCTCACATGCATGGTGCAATTGCTGTTTACATTTGACGCCAGACCGCCGCTTGTGTTCGCCTTAGCGCGAGAGCAGGGGGGACAGGGGTGCTTTTTATTTATTTTTATTTTTTCTTTATTATTTTTTTGCTTTTTTATCTTATTTTTAAACTGTTCCTTTCATTTTTTTTTTTTAAATCATTTTTATTGTTATCTCAGGGAATGTAAATATCCCCTATGATAGCAATAGGTAGTGACAGGTACTCTTTTTTGAAAAAATTGGGGTCTATTAGACCCTAGATCTCTCCTCTGCCCTCAAAGCATCTGACCACACCAAGATCGGTGTGATAAAATGCTTCCCCAATTTCCCAATGGCGCTATTTACATCCGGCGAAATCTAAGTCATAAAATGCTCGTAGCTTCCGGTTTCTTAGGCCATAGAGATGTTTGGAGCCACTCTGGTCTCTGATCAGCTCTATGGTCAGCTGGCTGAATCACCGGCTGCATTCTCAGGTTCCCTGTTGAGACAGGAGAGCCAGAGAAAAACACGGAAGACGGTGGGGGGGGGGCATTCCCTCCCACTGCTTGTAAAAGCAGTCTAGAGGCTAATTAGCCGCTAGGATTGATTTTACATGAAAGCCGACCGCTGGCTAAAAAGAATGATACCAAGATGATACCTAAACCTGCAGGCATCATTCTGGTATAACCACTCAAAGTCGTGAATGGCGTACCTGAAGACAAAAAAATGGTTAACAATAAAGCACAGTAAACGGTAAAGTATAAAAAATTGCATACCTGAAAAGCAAACGTGATAAAACATAATAACAATAAAACATTGCAGAATAGAATACAGTAAAAAAGAGCAGAACAATAGAGAGAGAATAGAGAGAGAGAGAACAATAAAACGACAACTATTTTTTTTTATTTTTGTTTGTGTTTTTTTTTTTTTTACACTTTTTTTTTGTAACTGTAACTTTTATAACTGTAACCGGTTCCAGGTTCGGGTCTCTCAAAATGCGATGGCATCTTGGGAGACCCTGTGAAAGTGTGCCTAGTCTGTGCAATGCTGTACCCTACGCTAATATTCAACTAGTGAATGGTAGCGTTCAAAACATTCACCAATGCAAAGACCAGGATTGTCAGGACAGGAGGGACAATAATAGTGGGCGTCACGTCTATATCCGCGCTTGCTGCAGACACAACATCTTTTTTGGGGGGGTTCGTTGGGTAGGGGTACTTGGGAGGATATATAAATGCCTCTCATGCAGCCGACTGCATTTGGTTGGGGATGTGAATGGGGGAAGTACGGGCGCTGCAGAAGCGGTGGATTCCCAATTAGGATTGGCAAATGCAGCAGGAAGGGCACTATGGGCACGACGGGCCTGTGTTTGTCTTTTTGGTGGCAGCGGGACACTACTTGTGCTTGCCACCTCACCAGCTTGAACTGCACTTATGGGACTCGCCACGTCACCAAGTGTTACTGCAGTGCTGGTTTGACTACGACCGGGGTGTACTAGGCCGCTGGTGCTTGCCAGTTCACCAAAACGCTACAAAAAAAAGTGACAGTGATCGATCGATACTGCACTTGGGTGGGCTGGACTGGGCTGGGCCGGGCGGAGGGGCAAAACGCAGGTGCTAGCAGGTATTTGGGCTGATCCCGCTAACACTGCGTTTTTGGGAACCCTAAACTGCTGGGGACGCTAGTATAGATCTGATCGGATCAGATATTGATGCGTTCAGATACTATACCACTAAGGGAGGTGTACGGTGCGTGTACGGTGCGTGCGTGGGTGTTCGCGGTACTGGCGCTAATCTGACGCTGCCTAGGGCGACGCATATCACCGCTGGGCGATCAGGGGGCTAAACCTTTTTTCGGTAATAAACGGCGGGTGCCCTGACACTATAAAAAATAAACGAACTAACCAGCGTCACCCGTAACGGTTATACGGTGATCAGTGGTAAAAGGGTTAACTAGGGGGCCATCAAGGGGTTAAAACATTTATTAGGTAGTATATGGGGGTCCCTGTCGCTATAAAACACTGACGGCGAACCTAAATATTTACGTCCCTAACTAGCGTCACCAGCGACACTAATACAGCGATCAGAAAAATGATCGCTTAGCGACACTGGCGACAGGGGGTGATCAAGGGGTTAAAACTTTATTAGGGGGGGTAAGGGGGGTACCCTAGACCTACAGGGGGCTAAACCTTTATTCGGTAATAAACGGCGGGTGCCCTGACACTATAAAAAATAAACGAACTAACCAGCGTCACCCGTAACGGTTATATGGTGATCAGTGGTGAAAGGGTTAACTAGGGGGCAATCAAGGGGTTAAAACATTTATTAGGTAGTATATGGGGGTCCCTGTCACTATAAAACACTGACGGCGAACCTAAATATTTACGTCCCTAACTAGCGTCACCAGCGACACTAATACAGCGATCAGAAAAATGATCGCTTAGCGACACTGGTGACAGGGGGTGATCAAGGGGTTAAAACTTTATTAGGGGGGGTAAGGGGGGTACCCTAGACCTACAGGGGGGTAACACTCACTACCCTAACACTGCTAACTGTCACAAACTGACACTATGCAGTAATCAGGAAAAAAAAAAAAAAAAAACCTGCTTGGTGTCAGTTTGTGACAGGGGGGGATGATTGGGGGGGGGATCGGGGGTGTAATGTATACCTGGCATGTTCTACTGTGTTGTGTGTGAGTGTTGGTGCACTTACATGTCATCTCTCCTCGGCGCTGGAACGGAAACTGGCCAGCCGAGGAGAGCTGACATCACATCCTCTGCCTCTGTGTACTATACAGAGGCAGAGGATGTTTCTCATTGGCTGGGAGCGATCGCGAGGGGGGGGCCACGATCGGATGGCCTCCCCCTCGTCTCTCATCGCTTCCAACCAAATGCCGACCGCAGCTGGCACCGGGGGGGGGGTCCGATCGGACCCCCCACCCGCGGGAAGGCAATCACGTTTCAGGTACGTGATTTTGCCTGCCCGTGCCGCTCTGCTCACATATATAGGCGTGAGGCGGTCGGCAAGTGGTTAAAGTAAAAAAAAAAAGTGAAATATTCCTTTAAATATCATACCTGGGGGGTGTCTATAGTATGCCTGTAAAGTGGCGCATGTTTCCCGTGCTTAGAACAGTCCCTGCACAAAATGTCATTTTTAAAGGAAAAAAAGTCATTTAAAACTGCTTGCGGCTTTAATGTAATGTCGGGTCCTGGCAATATTGATGAAAATCAGTGAGACAAACGGCATGGGTACCCCCCAGTCCATTACCAGGCCCTTTGGGTCTTGTATGGATATTAAGGGGAACCCCGCACCCAAATTAAAAAAGAAAACAGCAGTATACAGGCTCTATACTCTGAACAGCAGTATACAGGCGGTGCAAACAAGACAGGGACTGTAGGTTTGTTGTTAAAGTGGGGTTCCACCCAAAAAAACAAACATATCTAAAAAATTCTATAAAAAAAACAAAAAAAAATTTGGATATTTTTTTTTTTTTTACTTACCTCTAAATGCCTGTTGCTAGGTGGTCCCTCGTAGTCTGCCCCTTCCTCTGCCTGGGCTGGTGACATCACTTCCCCCTGGCACAGGAAGGGCTCGGCTCTTCTCCCCCCCTCCTGTCAATCATCTGGGACCCATTACAGGTCCCAGGTGATTGAGCGGCCAATCACGGCGCGCGGCGCCGCTCGCGCATGCGCAGTGGGTGCCAGGCTGTGAAGCCACAGCCCGGCGCCCACAGTTGAAATGCCGGCGCCGACGAGCGGAGGGGGGGGACGAGCGGGGCTTCGATCCCCCGCATCGCTGGACCCAGGGACAGGTAAATGTCCAATTAAAAGTCAGCAGCTGCAGTATTTGTAGCTGCTGACTTTTAATTTTTTTTTTTTTTAATGGCCCCCCTGGGTGGAACTCCTCTTTAAGTAGAATCTGTTTGTAATTTTGAACTGGTACATTTTTAACGTGTTTAGCTCCAGCCAAAAAATCTATTTTAAGCTTTTTGGAAAACATAGGGAAGGGTTATCACCCCTGTGACATTTGTTTTGTTGTCTGTGCTCCTCTTCAGAAGATTTCACCTCACTTTTTGTCCCAATGACAAATGTTTTTTGAAAATGTGGGGTTTTTTGTGAAACAAGGATTGGTGATAAAGCATCAGTGGAAAGGAGACATGTTTTTCCCATATTAACTCTTACAGGAGAGAATTTCCCTTCCTAAGGGTAGATTTCATCTCACTTCCTGTTGTCTCCTTCCGTTTGCAAGTAGGAGTCGTTTGTAAGTTGGATGTTTGGAAGTAGGGGCCTGCCCTATATACTCAGCAGAAATTTGGGCCTTAGGTGTTGTTGTGGCCACAACACTGTAAGCCCTCACAGGGCCCTGCTGTGAAATATTAGATCAAGAATTGTAAATACATGCCCCTGTTGAACAGGGGCAGAAAAATTGGGCCTTTGGTGGTGGTGGTGCTGGTGCCACAACACTAAGTCCTCACGCGCTCTTGGTGGGAGCAGAAACGGGCCCTGCTGTGAAATATTAGATCAAGAATTGTAATTACATGCCCCTGTTGAACAGGGGCTGAAAAATTGGGCCTTAGGCACTTGTGCTGGTGCCACAACACTGCAACCCCTCACAGGTACTCTAGTTGGAACGCAGGAACGAGCCCTGCTGCAAAGTATTGCATCAAAAATTGTAATTACACGCCCCTGTTAAACAGGGGCTGAAAAATTGGGCCTTTGGTGGTGGTGGTGCTGGTGCCACAACACTGTAAGTCCTCACTCACTCTTGGTGGGCACAGAAACAGGCCCTGCTGTGAAATATTAGATCAAGAATTGTAATTACATGCCCCTGTTGAACAGGGGCTGAAAAATTGGGCCTTAGGCACTGGTGCTGGTGCCACAACACTGCAACCCCTCACAGATACTCTAGATGAAACGCAGGAACGAGCCCTGCTGCAAAGTATTGCATCAAAAATTGTAATTACACGCCCCTGTTAAACAGGGGCTGAAAAATTAGGCCTTAGGCACTGATGGCGGCGCCCAGAATCAAAAATGTTCTTACAAGCTACCAGCGTGATCATTGAGGAGGAAGAGGATAATTACTCAGGATAGTCACTCAGCATCAGCATAGGCAGTCTTTGAAGGGAACTTATTCGGTTACATCAGCATCAGGTGCTTGGTAGCTGGTGGTGATCCAAGACTGATTCATTTTTATTAAGGTCAGTCGATCGACCGAGTTGGTGGACAGACGCACCCTGTGATCGGTTACAAAGCCTCCAGCAGCACTGAATGTGCATTCCGAAAGGACGCTGGATGCAGGACAGGCCAGTAGCTCAATTTCATACTGTGCAAGATCTGGCCAGTGATCCATCCTCAAGACCCAGTAACCCAGAGGATTTTCGGTGGGAAAGGTGTCCAGGTCAGATCTTGCCCCTAGGTATTCCTGCACCATGTTGGGGCTGCGGACTAAAAAATTGTCTGAACGCATCAGTCAGACGGCCACCTTCTCCACCGCTCCTTCTTTGACCGAAGCCTCAGCAACACATTGTCCAGAAACAGGAGTTTGTAACCTCCCAGTCTCTGGGAACGCATTGCACAGACCTTTCTGCAAGGCCTCCCAAAGATGTTTCATCCTCTGCTCCCTCTGCGATGGCAAGATAAGGTCCGCCACCTTACCCTTGTAATGTGGATCAAGGAGGGTTGCCAGCCAGTATTGGTCCTTCTCCTTGATACCACGAATACAAGGATCCTTATGCAGGCTTTGCAGGATCAGGGAGGCCATGCAGCGTAGGTTTGCTGAGGCATTCGGTCCAGAATCCTCAGGGTCACTAAGGACAACATGGTCTGCAGCCACCTCCTCCCAGCCACGTACAAGTCCATGTGTTTCTTGGGACATATCCCTTAAGGCTGCTGCTAATGCTGAGTGCCAGGCTCCACCTCCATACTGACACAATCCTCCTCCTTCTCCTCATCCTCTTCCTGTGTGATCGACGGGCACGCAGGAACACTGTCTGGGTAAAGGGGGCCTTGAGAGCTAAGGAAGTCCTCCTCTTCCTGCCTCTGTTCTGCCTCAAGTGCCCTGTCCATTATTCCACGCAGCATGTGCTCCAACAGGTGGACAAGGGGGACAGTGTCACTGATGCATGCACTGTCACTGCTCACCATCCTCGTGGCCTCCTCAAATGGTGACAGGACAGTGCATGCATCCCTGATCATGGCCCACTGGCGTGGGGAAAAAAAACAAGCTCCCCTGATGATGTCCTGGTGCCATAGTCGCACAGGTACTCATTGATGGCCCTCTGCTGCGTGTGCAGCTGCTGCAGCATGGCCAACGTTGAGTTCCACCTGGTGGGCATGTCACAGATTAGGCGGTTCTTTGGCAGGTTAAACTCCTTTTGGAGGTCTGCCAGCTGAGCACTGGCATTTTATGACTGGCGGAAATGCACACAGACTTTCCTGGCCTGCCTCAGGACATCCTGTAAGCCTGGGTACCTGCCCAAGAAACGCTGCACCACCAAGTTAAGGAAGTGAGCCAAACAGGGCACATGGGTCATTTGTCCCTGTCAGAGGGCAGAGAGGAGGTTGGTGCCATTGTCGCAAACCACCATTCCTGCTTTAAGTTGGCGTGGCGTCAACCACCTCTGAACCTGCCCCTGCAGAGCTGACAGAACCTCTGCCCCAGTGTGGCTCCTGTCCCCCAAGTACACCAGCTCAAGCACTGCATGGCATCTTTTGGCCTGTATACTTGCGTAGCCTATTGAATGGCTACGGAGCACTGCTGGTTCCGAGGACAAAGCACAGGAAGAGGCCATGGAGGAAGAAGAAGAGGAGGGGGTGGAGGAGAGAGGTGTGTCACAATCATTAGTAGTGGCATTTTGGAGGCGTGGTGGTGGAAAAACCTCCAACACTACTGCACCTTGTCCTTCATCCTTCCCAGCTGCCAGCAGAATCACCCAATGCGCGGTGAAACTTAGGTAACGTCCCTGTCCATGCCTGCTGGACCATGAGTCAGCGGTAATATGCACCTTACCGCTGACCGCCCTGTCCAGTGAGGCATGGACATTGCCTTCCACATGCCGGTAGAGAGCCGGAATTGCCTTCTGTGAGAAAAAGTGGCGTTTGGGTACCTGCCACTGAGGAACCGCACATTCCACAAACTCACGGAAGGGGCAGAGTCTACCAACTGAAAAGGCAGCAGTTGAAGTGCTAGCAATTTTGCCAAGCTAGCATTCAACCGCTGGGCATGTGGATGGCTGGGAGGGAACTTCTTTCGGCGGTGCAGCAGCTGGGGCTGGGAAATTTGCCTGGTACAATCTGACGTCGGTGTACCGAAAGCAGATTGCCCACAAGTACTTGGCTGTGACACACCTAATTCTATACCTTCATTCCTCTCAGTGCAGGTCTCAGAGAGGACTGAAGGTATAGTGGGGTTGGAGATCTCAGCTGATGAGGAGCAAGGAGAGGTCCTCTTTGTTCTTTGGTGTGGGTCTTTTAGATACGCTTGCCAATGAACTGCATGGCAGGTCAACATATGTCTGGTCAAGCATGTGGTGCCCAAGCGGGAGATGTTTTGGCCACGCGAGATACGCTTGAGACATATGTTGCAAATAACAGCGGTGCGATCTGATGCACTCGTCTCAAAAAAGGCCCACACCAAAGAACTTTTGGAATAACGCGCAGAGACAGCAGCGCCCTTCACATGCGGAGCTTTGGGGTGTGATGCAGTCAGTGTGCTGCCCTTAGGCTGGCCCCTGGAGGGCATCCTGCCTCGTTGGTGATGTGCCTCCTCCTCCTCTCTCCTATCAGGCACCCACGTTGAGTCAGTGACCTCATCATCCCCTCCCTCCTCACCACTGGAGCAAACCTGGCAGTATGCTTCAGCAGGGGGAGCATAACTGCCAGATTGCTGTCCTTCTTGGGCACCCCCTCTGTCCGTGCTCACGTTACTGCCTTCATCTAGTTCAGTATCATCATCAGTGCCTTCTAAACGCTGGGCATCCTCCTGGAGCATGTACCCAACACTGTGGTCAAACAGTTCGAGGGACTCCTCAGGAGGACATGGTGGGGCTAGGGAAGGAGTCACTGATGCCATTGAGCCGAGGGAAGAGGCCGCGTTGGCAGCTGCTTTGCCAGACAAAGTACCCTGAGCATGGGTGAGAGAGGATGAGAAGGATGAGGACGGCTTGGTCATCCACTCGACCAAGTCTTCCGCATGTTGCGGCTTAACGCGGCCAGCTGCTGAAAAAAAGGCCAAGCATGTCCCACGGCCATGTGCTGATGAGGATGCACCGTCTCCACGGCCAGCACTGTTGCCTCTAGACACAGAGCCTGCTTGCCCTCTTTTATTCTTGTGACTGTCTGCCTCTCCTTGTTGGCCTTCCAGACATACTAATGGCCTGTAGCTGCACTAAGCTGGGATATATATATATATATATATATATATATATATATATATATATATATATATTGTAACATCGGGGGTTGGTTTAGCTTAAAGGTAGAGCTTACCAGTGAGCTGAGTCCATGCCAGATACGCAGTTTTAAGGGCTTGTAGGCCCACTTTTATTAAAGAAAGAAAATGTCCGATAACAGAAGAGTTGCCCACACAGGGGTTTCAGCTTTCCACAGCAACAATGTAAGTTCAATCAAAAATACCAAGCCACCTGGCTTTCTTTAGCAGCACTGCTGCTCAGACTTATGCTTCAGCCCTCTCGGCTCTATAACAGAGTTCCTGTACACCCAGTACCTCAGCACTCTTTTTCAGCTTCCTTTTCCAGCCCACAGGCTTGGACCCTCTGTCTACTCTGACAGACCTGTGCAGACATGCACACTTCTGCCTTGCTTGCCTGGACTCCTCGAGAGGGTGGAGCCGATGAAAAGGGGATTCTTTGCCCAGGGACTGGGAAAGGCTGGCCAGCCTTGAGAGTCGGGGAGACTGAGGAAGCCAGTGAATCCAGGGGGCTGTAAAGAATTGCCAAATCTGTTGAGAGCAAGCAGAGGAACTGCTGACAAGAGAGCCAGGTGGCTTGGTATGTTTTCCTTATTGTTGGAGTGCTTAATGAAGTTAAACCCCTGCGTGGGAATCCTGAATGGACCTTTTTGCTTTTGTTTTTCGGTTTAATAAACGTGGGCTACCAGGCCCTTAACTATAATGCCTGTCTGATGTGGACTCACTGCACTAAAAACGCATTTATCGCTTGAGCTAAATACCCCAAACATTACAAGTGGTGGAGAATGCGGGCCAACAGACGGTGAAATCCGGGTCTCTGCGCCAGTAGTGAGTCATTTCAGGAATTGCTGCTAGCTGTGTGTGGCAGCCAGGCAAACTGCATTGCGCAGGAGTTAAATTGATGAACTGTGTTGCATACAGGTGGTGCACCTGTGGAAGTGAGCTCAGCCTGAGAAGATGTCTCCACCTAGGAGGGCCAGTCCAGAAGGCCAAGTGATGTGCGATACAGTGAATGAATGGTTCAAGCGGAATCGCAAAGAGTGGGCTGCAGTGCAAGGGGCTGAGATTGTGGCCTCTGACTATGTGCAACCCATGCTACCTACAGAGGAAGTTGGGGACTTCCTGAAAAAATTTGAAAAAGTTGCTGTAAGGAGAAAATGGCCTAGGGATCGGTGGCCAAAATTGTTGCAACCCTTGTTACGGATAGAGTTCCGGTCGGTTTACCATTTGATGGATTGGGACCAGGATGACTACTGCAAGTTTAAAGAGGAAATTCTTCTTAGAGGAGTGTTCCAGCGTATCATGGGCCGCCAGCAATGCTCCAAGATGGGAGAGGTGTCACCGGAAGACCAAGATTTTGGAAATACAGAGAAACGCAAAGTTTCGTGTCATGGCCGCTTAGGGAAAGTGGTCAGCTCAGAAAGGAGGGTGCAACAGTCTACATCCTGCATGAGGTATAGCCAACCGGTTTTGAAGTGCAAGTCTGCTGTTACCCCTAGCAACAGGAATCTTGTATTGCCTACAGGGGGCATCAGTGGGTCTAGAAAGGCTGCAGTATTGCTCCGTGACCACATGGGGGCGTCAGCCTGTGGAGACACCACAGATGAAAGACATCGCACTCAAGTGAAGGCTATGACACCAGCTGCAGGAACTGGTAAGACTGTTTCAGTTTATGATGCTGAACCCAGTGAAGTGGGAGTATGTCCAGTGGGGAGATCCGCAGTACAAATGGACATAGACTTGCTGCAGTGTGCTACCCAGAGCAGTGGGGAGGTACAGCGTAAAGCCCAACTAGCTGCAGGGCTAGAGACTAGAAAGGACATGGGGACTCTGCATGTGCCTGCTATAATCCAGCAGATGTCTGAGAAAATTGAGCTAGGGGTGACCAAAACAGTGCTGGTGCCATGTTCCCTAGTTACAGGTGCTGCAGGGTTGCCCAGGGAAACTTCCAAGGAGCTCGCACTGACAGAGCAGAGAGTTTCCCAGGTCAGCTATGGAGCTGCCCAAATAGGCAAGAGTGCCCCTTTACAGAGAGCAGGCGCTGTGAAGAGTCACTCAGAGGTTATGGTGGCTCATAGACAACCCATAAAAACGTCAGTTGTGTCTACATGCAATGAGAATGCTAATAATCATGCTGACAAAAGTGTTACTATTGGTAAAGGTGATGTGGATTGTAATGGCATTGAAACATGTATTTCTTGTAATGTCATATCTGAGAGTGAGGTTGGTAATGTGTTCACTACCAATGATGAGAGTAGATCTCACGTGATAGGTAGAGGCACAGGATTGTCCATGGAGGTCTCAGGGGGTCTCCATGTGATGGAGCCAGAGTCTGTCCAGGATGGCTCTGGTCCTACTCTGGTGGAACAAGGTTGGACTGAGTCTCACAGTGGGCACAGCCTCACAACCCTAAGTGTAGCCCAGTTGGCAAGGGGTTAATTCAGCCTGTAAAAGCTGAGAGTTCAAAGCTAGATGTGTTTGTAGCGCCACCAGAGCAAGGTGGTCAAAATAAGGTATTGCACATTGCCTTGGTTGAGGATGCAATCTCTCACGTTGATGTGAGTAAAAATATATGGTCACAATGTGAGGTAGATAGAAGTGACAAGTGTGCTGTTTTGGCTAGTGAATCCCAGATTCCTGTGGGGCCTTCTAGAGCAGCTGATGCAGCGCTGTGGAGCACTGGTGATGGAACCACAAGGGACTGGGATGATTGGTGCAAGGAAACACTTGCAGCGCTAGACCAAGTGACAAAGACTTACGAAACAATGATGTGTAACAAAGGTGTGGAAAGAACACCTGCTATGCCCAATGGAGGGATCACAGAATGGCCGGTGCTCAAGAGTACGCTAGCCCCTGTGAAGACTGATGCCCTCCAGTCTGAAGCAATGGTTCTGGGTGCAGGCATGGCAGATGGGTTGTCCACAGCCCAGCAACTAAGTAATAGCAAGTGTCAAGGTGACAATGCGACTATTGTTGACCTGCAGAGGCTCATTGTTGAGTTGGAGGGGAAGAGGAGACATGTAGCTGACAGTGCTCCAGGGGAGCAGCAGGCAGTGATGGTGGGTACCTCCAAAGAGGTGGAGGTCTCTTCCAAGGTCTTAACCTCTCAGACTACAGTGGATGAGCCCCTCTATGTCTCAGAAGAGGGAAAGGTCCCTAAAGGGGTCACAAATTTAGACATGGAATGTATAGAAATAACGGAAACTTTATTTGAAATGCTGAAGTTGGCAAAAACACACTCACTGTACACTTGGGTGTCTCCATCGCGGTCGGACCAGGTGGTGCTGCGTAGTACCAATGGGTGGAGCCAGGTGATACAGGCGGTGCTGGAAAACCTTGCCCAAGAGTGGAATTGGTGGAACCAATGTTTATTAACCATTTGGCACAGGATCTCTCGATTCCCTGTAAGGGTACTTCCAGTTGTTGATTGGTATGGGAGGCACTCAGGGGAACTGTTGGAGATATCAGAGGTCTCTCCGCCTGGTACAGTGACTGAGAACATCTTTGCCGGTGTGGTCCGAGGTGCAGCTGAGCAGTGGTCAGTAGAGGGCTCAGACACTGTCTCACCTGCTAGACCTCATGAAAAGGAAGGGCCCAGAATGGACGCGGCAGTAGTGGAGATGCTTTCTGTCACTGGCCAAGAGGTACAGGTTAAGGTACCCGGAGACACTGTGGGAGAAAGTGCTGAAGGTATTGGTTGCTGTAGCAATGTAATGTGTACACCAGTTGGCATTATCGCAGTAAGGAATGATTTGTGCTTGGGTCTGTGTTTGTTAGGACAGCCGCCCATGGAGTGTTGGACAGCAGGTGAGGTGGAGCTTGGTGATAGTTCCGTGGAGCATAGTCGCTCGCCTGTGTGTGGTCCCTCCTCAGGACAGGTCCTAACAAACTCTGAAAAAAGCACTGATTGTATCGGAAGTTGGGATCTCAAAAATGGTGATCTGATGATTGGTGCTGTTAATAATGACATGGTTGCCGTGGACAACCAGAGAAAGGTATTAGGACCTATAGTGAAGGTTAAAGCTGATGTCAGTGAGTTGAAAGAAAGGGTCAGGGAAAGCAGAGCTTCCCCAAGAAAAATTAATAAGCCCAGGGACCCAAAAAGAAGAGGGAGAAGGCTGAGTATAGGGAAATATAGGACCCTGTTAAGATCCAGGGTGGGACGTACCTGGAAGCGCACCCGAAAAAAAGGTTGGGCCTACGTGGTTGACAGCCAGCACAGAGGTGTCCCAACCATGACGGGTGCTGGTGTTCCTCCCTCCGGATCGAAACAAAGGGGGGGGATATGTAATAGTGAGAGTCCCTGTTACCGTGAAAAGGGATGGAAAATGGACACAGAGTCTGCATGTCGGCAGACTGCAGTGCTACAGAGCATAGCTTTGAAAGGGAGAAAACTGTGTTGGTAGCTTTCTCCAGGTTTTGCTGTGTTCCAATGGGGCTCTGTAGTTTGGAGATCCCGCAGAGACTTGGGTGTGATGGGATCTCTAACCCTGTGTCCATGTCTTATGGAGAGCCAGCAGGTTGTGTGCCCAGGTGCACACTGCCTATATAACGAGGGGCTAGTGAGAGCAGAGAGAGGAAGAAGGTGGAGTGTGTGCAGCTTGTTACTGCTGTGTGAAGACAGACCTGTGTCTGGAGAGTGGTCTGCCCTGTGGGAGTCTGCAGCCGATGAAAAGGGGATTCTTTGCCCAGGGACTGGGAAAGGCTGGCCAGCCTTGAGAGTCGGGGAGACTGAGGAAGCCAGTGAGTCCAGGGGGCTGTAAAGAATTGCCAAATCTGTTGAGAGCAAGCAGAGGAACTGCTGACAAGAGAGCCAGGTGGCTTGGTATGTTTTCCTTATTGTTGGAGTGCTTAATGAAGTTAAACCCCTGCGTGGGAATCCTGAATGGACCTTTTTGCTTTTGTTTTTCGGTTTAATAAACGTGGGCTACCAGGCCCTTAACTATAATGCCTGTCTGATGTGGACTCACTGCACTAAAAACGCATTTATCGCTTGAGTTAAATACCCCAAACATTACAATATATATATATATATATACTCTGATACTGCAGCTAGCAAAATCAACTGCCTGCCTGTAGTATTAGAACACCACCAACCTTCTACAGGTAGCTTTAGCTGAACACTGTGCAGAGCTCACAAAAAACTAACTTGTAGCTTATTTAGCTGCCTGCGGTAGTGATAGGATCAGGAAAACACCACCAACCTTCTACAGGTAGCTTTAGGTGAACACTGTGCATAGCTCGCAAAAAAATAACTTGTAGCTTATTTAGCTGCCTGCGGTAGTGATAGGATCAGGAAAACACCACCAACCTTCTACAGGTAGCTTTAGGTGAACACTGTGCAGAGCTTGCAAAAAACTAACTTGTAGCTTATTTAGCTGCCTACGGTAGTGATAGGATCAGGAAAACATCACCAACCTTCTATAGGTAGCTTTAGCTGAACACTGTGCAGAGCTCGCACTACACTAACTTGTAGTTTTAGCTGAAAACTGTGAGGAGGATGCACTACACTAACTTGTAGCTTTAGCTGAACACTGTTCAGAGGACGCACTACACTAACTTGTAGCTTTAGCTGAACACTGTGCAGAGGTCGCACTACACTAACTTGTAGTTTTAGCTGAACACTGTGAGGAGGACGCACTACACTAACTTGTAGCTTTAGCTGAACACTGTGCAGAGGTCGCACTACACTACCTTGTAGTTTTAGCTGAACACTGTGAGGAGGACGCACTACACTAACTTGTAGCTTTAGTTGAACACTGTGCAGAGGTCGCACTACACTAACTTGTAGTTTTAGCTGAACACTGTGAGGAGGACGCACTACACTAACTTGTAGCTTTAGCCGAACACTGTGAGGAGGACGCACTACACTAACTTGTAGTTTTAGCTGAACACTGTGCAGAGGTCACACTAAACTAACTTGTAGCTTTAACTGAACACTGTGAGGAGGACACACTACACTAACTGTAAATAGTCTAGCTGCCTGACTGTGGTACTAATAGGATCAAAAGAACACCAGCAATTTTCTTCAGGTAGCTGTAAATACTGTAACAAGACAAGCCTGCCTGTCAGTAGGAAGATAACAGGAATGGATCTAGCTAAACTGAATACAAGGTATATATATATATATATATATATATATATATATACACAACAACTGGGATGCATATATATACACAATACACTGTAAGTGCAGCTAACTTACTGACTGTCCTGCCTAATCTATCTAACTTAAATCAAATGACACTGTCTCTCTGTCTATCTCTTTCAACGCAGGAACACACGCTACACAGGGCCGCTGTGCAGGCGGCCTTATATAGTGTGGGGCGTGTACTAAATCCCCTGAGCCATAATTGGCCAAAGCCTCCTTGGCTTTGGCCAATTACGGCTCTCTGTTCAGAGGGCGCTGTGATTGGCCAAGCATGCGGGTCATAGTGCATGCTTGGCCAATCATCAGCCAGCAATGCACTGCGATGCCGCAGTGAATTATGGGCCATGACGCGCCACACGAATTTGGCGCGAACGGCCCATAACGTTCGGAATTCGGCAAACGGGCGAACAGACAATGTTCGAGTCGAACATTGGTTCGACTCGAACACGAAGTTCATCCCTACTGACCACACACGAAATGCTCTATACAGTAGGTGACCGCGATATTGTGTCAATTTCACCGCACTTCTCGGCGAGATTTGACACCTGCGAGCACCTGGCGTCATAAGGGGGCGTGACCCCAGAGTCCCTGCGCATGCTGGGACCATGACGTCGTAAGGGGGCGGGGTCACCGCCTATATAAATGGCTCCGCAGCTCGCACACAGCATTCGAGCCGGAGAGAGCGTCGTGTCAACATCGGGGAAGAAGAAAAGAAGAGAAGAAGCGGCGAGACAGCGGCGACAAGACAGCGGCGGCGAGACAGCGGCGACAAGACAGCGGCAGCAGACCGGGCCCCTCGCTGGCAATAGAGCTGGAAGAAGATAGCGGCGGGGCCCGGGAGAAGAGGCCGAACACCGGAAGAAGTCGGAAGGAGACCCCCCAAAGTCGGAAGAAGACCCCGGAGCTGACTAATAAATTATTCTTAAAACCTGTGTACTGTGTTTTTTTATATTGACACTTTTGCCTAAGTGAATGGGTAGGGGTACCATGTACCCCAAACTCATTCACACAGGGTGGGGGGTCGGGATCTGGGGGCCCCCTTATTAAAGGGGGCTCCCGGATTCTGATAAGCCCCCCGCCCGCAGACCCCGACAACCAACGGCCAGGGTTGTCGGGAAGAGGCCCTTGTCCTCATCAACATGGGGACAGGGTGCTTTGGGGTGGGGGGGGCCCCGCAGGGCCCCCCCCCCCTCCCCCAAGGCACCCACCCCCCCATGTTGAGGGCATGCGGCCTGGTACGGCTCAGGAGGGGGGGGGGGCGCTCGCTCGTCCCCACCCCCATTCCTGACCGGCCGGGCTGCATGCTCGGATAAGGGTCTGGTATGGATTTGGGTTTTTCGGCGTAGGGGGTTCCCCTTACAATCCATGCCAGACCCAAGGGCCTGGTATGCCCCTGAGGGGGGAACCCACGCCGTTTTTTTCATTTAAAATTTGGCGCGGTGTTCCCGCCTCAGGATTCATACCAGACAGCTGTCAGCGCTGCCTGTCACTCATCGCGGAAGGAAAACAAAGTTTTCCTTTCCTGATCAGTGAGCCAGCGCGACATGCACAGCACCCTGTCGCCGAGAACCAGCGCGATGGTATCGCGCTGGAAATACAATCTTGCGGTCAGGTACTGTAGGTAGCTACCCATAATATCCAGGGCATGAATTCCCCCCTCAAATGTAGAAAATTGTTCAACCATTACAAATCTTCAAAACTAGATATCGTTATGCTTCAGGAAACTCACTTTCCAGCTCGGTACAGTCCCAAGTTCCTTCACTCTGACTTCTAATTTTTTCCTAGCCAGCACAATAAATAAGACTAAGGGGGTGGCCATTATTTTTGTGAAATCATGCAAATTTACTTGGATCTCAGAAACAAAAGACCCGGAGGGGAGATTCATCCTAGTGAAAGAAACGATCGAGGGTCATCTCTACTCTCTGATCTCATACTATACCCCCAACAAAGGTCAAGCAGCCTTCTTCAAACACTTATTTGATACCCTCTTCCCCATCTTAGAGGGCACGGTCATTTTCGGGGGGACTCCAATGCAGCCTTTGATCAGGGTCTGGATAGATCTAGACCTCCCACCTCCCAAATGACCCACCTGACCAAAGAAAGCCTCAAAATTTGCCAAACTCATACATGCCTGTGGCATGGCTGACATCTGGAGAGAATTAAACCCAACCAAATGAGATTTCTCACACTTCTCCAGCAAAACTTACACGCCAGGATTGATCACCTTTTAGTACAGGCTCACACTATTCCTCTCATCACAAATTCTCAAATCAAGGACACGGTCCTATCAGACCACTCTTTATTGATCATGACGATACACTTGCAGCACACGAGCTCAGGCCAAGGACACTGGAGACTGAACGAGTCAATTCTCTCAGACCCAGTGAGAGTCACCATGTTAGATAAATCCCTACAGGAATACTTCAAATTTAATGATGCTGAGGGTACCTCCGCAGACACTTTGTGGGCAGCCCACAAGTCATACATCAGAGGGCAAATCCTTAGGATGGCCACTCAAATAAAATGAGAAAGGGAAGCCGACGTAAAGAAGTTAGATGATGAGTACACCACGTTACGAGCCCAACACATATTGCACCCCTCCATAGTAGCTCAACTTGACAAAGCCAGGCTGATACTCAATCTAGCTCTCACGGTCAAAGCTGAAAAGCAAATTAGTTGGAGCAAAAACAGATTTTAAACCCAGGGGAATAGGTTGGGATCCATGCTGGCGGCAAAACTATCTCCCCGATTTCGGTTCTCTGTAATGCCAAAGATTAGAGTTCAAGGTCAAGGCACTACAGCCAATCCCTCAAAAATTCTCGAGTTTTTCCACGATTTTTACACCAACCTATATAGCCCCCACAAATCCAATGATGACACTTCCATCTCTGAATACCTAGACAGCCTCCCCATCCCATCTCTCTCCACAGAACATAAGGACATCCTTGAAGCTCCCTTCTCTGAAGGAGAGGTTCTGGGAGTTATCAAAGCCCCTGGCCCGGATGGGCTCTCTAGTCCCCCTTTAACAAGACATTTCCCACCAAAATTCCTTAACACAAAGACGCAGGGAGTCCCACTTGATACCCACCTTAACACAGTCTATATTGCAGTTATTTCAAAACCGGGCAAAAACCCAGAAGAGGTTAGCAACTACAGACCCATATCCCTTATCAACAGCGACTTAAAAATCCTCACTTAAATTCTGGCAAATCGTTTAGCTTCCTTCATTAATGTATATATACATAAGGATCAAGTTGGGTTCATCCCAGGTAGACAAGGCCCTGATCAGATCAGGAAAGCTATTGATATAGTATCAATTCTCCATACAAATTGGGTGGGGGCCCTAAACAATCAGGCATGCTCCTCTCGCTAGACCTACAAAAGGCCTTTGACTCGGTCTCCTGGCCATATATTTTCACGATTCTTGAGTGCTGGGGTTTTGGCAAACGATTTATGGGCCTGATGCATGCTCTTTACTCGAGCCCCAAAACTTACATCATGCTCCAAGGTTATTACTCCAAGAAAATATCAATAGCGAAGGGTACTAGACAAGGCTGCCCACTATCTCCACTCATTTTTGCGATAGATGTTGAGACACTTGTCATCACAATCAGGCAAAATCCTAATATATAGGGAGTTTCCTGTGGCCCCCAGACCCATAAATGCAGCCTATTTGCGGACGACATTCTCCTATTTCTCACCTCCCCTACTACCTCCCTCCCTAGCCTGTGCCACACCTTGGATGAATTTGCCAAGATCTTAGGCCTCCAGGTAAACTACTCCAAGTCCCAAGCTCTAAACATCTCCCTACAGTCTGACACCGTAGCCCTCTTACAAAAAACCTTTAAATTCAAATGGAGTGATTCCTCCTTTAGATATCTGGGAATTAACCCAACAGCAAAAACTGAAGCTGGCAAGCTGGAGTCAGACCTCATATCCTGGTCCAAGAACAACCTATCATGGCTGGGGAGAGTGAACTCTGTAAAAATGTAAAAAATGACGCTGCTTCCCGGGTTGCTATAGCTGTTCCGTTCTCTACCAATACCAATTAAGAGGGAACACATCAAATCCTACCAAAGCAAATTAGTTAACCACTTGACCACTGAGCACTTAAACCCCCTTCCTAACCAAACCAATTTTCAGCTTTCGGTGCTCTCACATTTTGAATGACATTTACTCAGTCATACAACACTGCACCCATATGAAATGTTTGTCCTTTTCTTCACACAAATAGAGATTTCTTTTGGTGGTATGTAATCACCTTTGGGTTTTTTATTTTTTGCGCTATAAAAGAAAAAAGACTGAAAATTTGGTAAAAAAATTATTTTTTTCTTTGTTTCTGTTATAAAATTTAGCAAATTAGTAATTTTTCTTCGTAAATTTTGGCCAAAATTTATACTGCTACATATCTTTGGTAAAAATAAGTACAAATTGGTGTATATTATTTGGTCTTTGTGAAAGTTATAGAGTCCACAAGCTATGGTGCCAATATCTGAAAATTGATCACACATATGTGGGAGGGACTTACGTATGCGTTCGCTTCTGCATGCAAGCACATGGACAGGGGAGCTTTACATTTTTACTTTATTTATTTTAGTTTGACACTTTTTTCCCCAAAAAAAAATTTGATCACTTTTATTCCTATTACAAGGAATGTAAACATCCCTTGTAATAGGAATATGGCATGACAGGTCCTCTTTACAGTGATCACTCCATCATTTGACAGTGCGATCACACGGTGGTCATGGATGTTCTCGGGTGCGTGCCCCAGGGAGCGCGTGAGAGCGGGATTCTGGGAGGACGTCCATGGACGCCCACCCAGAATAAGCCGACCCCACTGAAGCCGTCTTTCGGCTATAGCCTGGTCAGCATGTGGTTAAATTCACTTGGGGAAAGGTGGGCTACAGAATCCCACAACAAACTTTATACCTACACAGAAAAAAGAGGGGGCTGGGATTACCCCATCTCCAAAAATATCTAGTGGCCAGACTTGCTCAACTGTCAGTAATGTACTCCAGGTAAGAGAAACCGGATTGGGTGCAAATTGAAAAACAGGGAGTACCACAGTTCACCCTAGACTACCTACTTTGGAGCTCCCCGAAAACTCGCCCCCCGATTTTGGCCCCTACCCTTTCCCATTCCTTTGCCCTCTGGGACTCTTTGCGTTCAGATTCTTCTCTAGTGCCAGCATATAAACCATTAACCCATCTCTTTAACAACCCAGACTTCCCCCGGGAAGAAACATTTTGGAATTTAAATGGTGGCTGGACAAGGGACTGTACCGAATTGGACACTTCTTTATGGCTGCAGGACCTATCACCCTCACCCACTGCACCAAAATGCTCGACCTACCCAACTCCGAAAAATTTAGGTTTGGACAAATTACTAATTTCTTAACTGGTTCCCGACCGGCGCACGATGATGTACGTCGGCAGAATGGCACAGCTGGGTAAATGGGCGTACCTGTACGTCCATTTGAATTCCCCGCCGTGCCATTGCGTGCGCGCTGGCCGGGGGCTCCGTGAGTCGGGTCGCGGGTCCCGCGGACTCGATCGCCGCGGGGATACCCGCGATCGCCTCACGGAGAGGACGAACGGGGAGATGCTGATGTAAACAGCATCTCCCCGTTCTGCCTAGTGACAAGTGTCACTGATCACAGCTCCCTGTCATCGGGAGCAGTGATCAGTCTAGTGACACACACAGCCCAACCCCCCTACAGTTAGAAAACACTCCCCTAGTACTGATTAACCCCTCCCCGCCCCCTAGTGGTTAACCCCTTCACTGCCAGTGTCATTTACACAGTAATCAGTGCATTTTTAATCGCACTGATCGCTGTATAAATGACAATAGTCCCAAAAATGTGTCAAAAATGTCCGACATGTCCGCCATAACATCGCAGTCACAATAAAAATCGCTGATCGCCGCCATTACTAGTAAAAAAAAAAAATTATTAATAAAAATGCCATAAAACTATCCCCTATTTAGTAAACGCTATAACTTTTGCGCAAACCATTCAATAAACGCTTATTGCAAAATTTTACCAAAAATATGTAAAAGAATACGATCGGCCTAAACTGAGGAAAAAAAATGTTTTTTTATATATTTTTGGGGGATATTTATTATAGCAAAATGAAAAAACAATGCATTTTTCTCAAAATTGTCGTTCTTATTTTGTTTATAGCGCAAAAAATAAAAATCGCAGAGGTGATTAAATACCACCAAAAGAAAGCTCTATTTGTGGGAAAAAAAGGACATCAATTTTGTTTGGGAGCCACGTCGCACGACCGCGCAATTGTCAGTTAAATCGACGCAGTACCGAATCGCAAAAAGTGCTCTGGTCATTAAGGGGGTAAAATCTTCCGGGGCTGAAGCGGTTAAATTCGATATGGAAGGATAAAGCTCTTCCACAAAGGTTCACCGATTATAAGCCATGGTGTGGTCAGGCCATGGACTAGAAGGGGGGGTCTCGATAGTCTACTCATCACTTACCTCACCAACCGCTAAGTCATCCTATATACATTCTTGGGAGTCTGACTTCCAATTCCAGTGGTACCTGGGGATCTGGCAGAAGGCAAGTTTCAATTCTTTCAAAGGCATCTTGAATACTACTTTAACTGAAGCAAGTCTGAAAGTTATCTCTAGATGGTATTACACTCCCTCAAGACTGGCCTCTATTTTTCCTGCAGCCGATCCTCTATGCTTCAGAGGATGCCAGCTCATAGGCACTATGGCCCACATCTGGTGGGAGTGCCCCAGAATATGTTTCCTTCTGGAAAAAAATATTTAATAGGATCGACAAGCTTGTGGGAAATCAGATCCCCAGAACCCTAATGGTCGCCCTTCTCAACGTCCATATTCCGAAAATATCCAAATCCTCCCACAGGCTAATACACTTCATTCTGCTAGGGGCTAAACTCACAGTGGCTAAAGCCTGGAAACATCCGAAAATCTCCCTATTGGTGGTAGTTACGAAAATATCCTGGATAATGACACAGGAGAAACTTTCCAGCATACTGCTAGACACTACCAGTAAATTTGAGTCAATCTGGGAACCCTGGGTCAGACATGTAGGAACTTAACCTATACTAAGCTCTCAATATGATGCTCCTCTCTTCTTTTCTCCCCCTCTTTCTTTTCTTATTTCGAGATTTTATCCTCTCCTTTACACCCTTTCCCTTCCAATCTACTCTCCCCATGTTAAGAAAGTTTAAAGTAGAAAGCATCATGTGGACTTTTATTATTCCTTGATTTAGATTTTTTACTGATTGCACAAACCATGGTGATGTACTGAATGAATGAATGACTTGTATAGCGCTACCTATGCGAACTGAATCACCTCTTTTTTCCGCCGGTGTCCATCTGACGTATAGCGTGGTTCTTTATCCCATGGGGTCCCGATGTGCTTACAAACACATACAGTACACATATTTGGCCAATTTTTTTTTTCCGACAGGATCTAATTAACCTACCAGCATATCTTTGGAGTGTGGGAGGAAACTGGAGTACCCAGAGGAAACCCACATAGGCACAGGGAGAACATGCAAACTCCAGGCAGATGGTGTTGTGGTCGGGATTTGAACCAGCGACCCTATTGCTGCTAGGTGAAAGTGCTAACCACTACACCACTGTGCTGCACTGTACTCACCTTCTTAGGTGGGGGTCGGAAAGATGATGGCAGTTAGAGACTCCTCGTCCAGCACAGTTAGCTCCCCTATGGGGTGCCGGAGGGTGGGGGATCCTTCTCCCGTCAGACCAGGAATCTTTCTCTTTCTTACATTGCACCATGGTCTTATACTCTCAGGTGATCCGGTATGGATCTTGGATGCATGGTACTGTTATTGCTCAATCTGTACCTGTTAAGTGATTTTCTAAATCTGTTTCATATATGATGTCGTTTTCAAATGTATTGCTTATGTATTTCAAAATAAAAAAAATTTGAAATTAAAAAACACTCCTGAATCTATTTGAGGTTTTTGTTCTGCACTTATCCATGGATGTAATACTCTGCATTACATAAATCTTATCACCTCGCTGATACATGTCGTTGTGCCGGCTTCTATCTCTGGATCAAGTGTTCATGAGGACTCGACAACCATTCTGCCAGACACCGGCTTCAGAGCCGAGTTGGATGATTGGGGAGGTAGTAGCACTGCATGATTTGTTTCCAATGATAACATCTGAGAGTGAAGCAGGATGTAGAAATGTAGACAAACAGCAAGAACATAAAGAGTTTGATTTTGATGGACAGATAAAAACAAAGACTGTGCCATCTCCATTATTCAAGAAGCTAAAGATAAATCACCCCGGAGCTAAAGGTTCTCCTGGGTTCCAAACCTCAGAGAAATGGGTGTGACTTACAGTATTCAAGGCTTCGAAGACAAATGTATAGGCCCATAAATCTGTCAGAGAGTACAACTCTTCAAGAAATTTCTCTTTTATCTTCTCCCATGGATGTTTCCGTTGAGTCTCTTGTTTTATTCGCTCACGTAACTGATTCTCCAGGTCTTTAATGACTGAAAAGTCTGACCAGTTTTTTTTCGAATACAGAGAGGATATACACCTGCAACATCAAAGTAATAAGTTGGATGTGATAGGTAAGTTATCAATTTAACATTCTTTGTCTTGATGAAAATTGTTCTACATTTGTTGTCGAATCACTTGATGTCCTGAAGCCATGCTGAAACTTTCCAGACTTCAAGTGGTTGAAGCAATCTCATGGCTGCAGCTGCATAAGTCAGCTTTCAATTTTTTTTTAGCCAGTGTTCATCTGTTTAGTAAAAGTGATCCAGGCGGCTCTACATCCTCCCGATCACTTTTACAGTGGTCAGAAGGGCAGCTCTCGTTCACTGCCGCCCCCCATGGTAGATTACTGGTTCTCCCATTCCTCCAAGACCACTGAAAAATGTATCATCCATTAAGGAGGAGGAGATAGAGGAACATCCATTCCCTGATCTCCCCTGCAAGTAATGAAGCTCAAAGTGGTGGTGATTTCATCACTTCGGTTTTAAAGCAGTCCTCCCCTGACTACTGTAGTAGGGAAAGCAGGTAATATAGTCTGATCTGTACTTGATTAGCTACAGTGAAGGCAAAGGAAACAATGGGGGTGAAATAGACGCCTGATGTCTCCATAAAGAGAACTTGTCACTTGCCTATGCTATCACATAGAGGACTTGTTAGCCCCCTTGTGACAGAAAAAGAGTTAAATGATAAAGTATAAGAAAATTAAATGGTTAAAAAATAAATAAATATATTTAAAAAATATATATTAAAGTGCCTCCACTGCACATATATGTAAACAGAAACTGTGCCACACATGTGAGGAATTCCTAATTCTAGTGTCATGGTTATGCAATAGAGTTTGTTGATCAGCATACCTGTCTCCATGTGTTCATCTCTAGAGACCAGCTGACCCTCACCTGACTGGTTTTATAACCTCTCCTCTAAGCATGGCCCCACCCAAGGCCCTATCAGGGAACCCTATATTAACCTGTGCACTGCAAGCCAGCAGTGCTGATCAACCATTGTGTGTTAGCCTCTGTGTGTACTTGCTGTGTTTCCTACATCTGATTCCTGTTACCGACTTTGGCCTGTTCTTAACTATTCCTGTCTGCTCGTGACCCTGACCTTTGGTGTGTTCCCGACCATCCCTGTTTGCCTGTGACCCTGAACCTTGGCGTGTACTCTGTTGTCCTTGTCTGCTTGTGGCCCCGACCTTGGCTTATTCCGTTACTATCCTTATCCTTCTGTTGCCTACTGTGGGTGTGAGCTGGGGGACCCTGGGGGTCACGACCTGGAGCCAGTTGCAGCCCAGTCCATCCTCACCATCAGAGGCTCTGGTGAACACCTGCTGGCTCTTAGACTCTGCGCCCCAGGGAATCCTACGCTCTAATCCCGGTGGGATCCGTGTTGGTGTTCCAGCGACCCTGCCTTCCTTATACCCGGACTCCCATCCGCAGCAGTCAGCCGTAGGGTCCACTGCCTTGCGGTGCACTCCTGATCCCAACGGTGTGCATCTGTCACCTAGCCTCAAGGTGACCTGACATCTGGGGATAGAATTCATAGTTAACTCTAATCTGAAGACCCATAAAGGCTTTTAAAGCCTTAACTATAAAAAATTGTAGGTACCTTCGTTTTTCTGCCATTTCGCAGATGTGCGCAATTTTAGGTTTTGACATGTTTGGTATCTGTTTACTTGATGCAACCCCATTATTACCAAAAAATTGTATATAATACTTTTTTTTGCACATAAACAAAATATTTTAGTGTAAATATGCATTTGATAAACAGCTGTGCAAATATCGCTTGACATAAAAAAATTGTAACATCCATTATTTACCAAGGGATCTTGAAAAAAATATATACAGTATATATGGTTTAAAGTAACTTGTTTGGCCTAAAAAAAATATGATTTTACACCTGTGTGTGTAACATTTAAAAAAATGTCCTGGGGGGCAATGTGGCTAAAAACAATAGCTGTTAGATTATTCAGGTAACAAATTGCTGTATAAATTGTTATAATGTATATACCATGTTGATCCAGATATCCCAGCCATGTATGTAGCGGCACCTAAAATGTTGAGTTCGGCCAGTTTCGAAATTGTTCCCATTAAACCAACCATGGCACGGAGTCCGCCACCAGATCCCAAGACCGCGATCACAGGAGGGTCGCAACTCTACAGAAAAAAACAAAACAAATGATCATCACTGTTATGTTACAGATAGGATATGTATTGGACATTGGTAAGAAACTAATAAAACACACAGCATCATGTGGGGTTCAAGTATGGAATAAACCAACATCTGTGTGGAGTTTTCTAAGGCCTTATACACACAGGGCGTTTATTTAACTCTCCTAGAAGCTAGCACTGTTTTTGAAGAAAAAAATGCCTGACATTTGTAAAAGTGTCTAAAGCTTTTATAAATGTAGCACACCCTTGTAGGGACTGCTGATAAACTTGGATCCCCCAGGCACACCACATTTTTATACAGGCACTCCAGTGTCAGAACAGTCTGTGACTGTTTTTGTTATTTATTGGGGGGTAATAACTTGGGTAGGGATGGGAGGTTATGGGATGCCCACTTAACTTCACCAAAACTTCAGCAAAACTTCGGAAGCATCTTCCTATATACAGTCTCCTTTACTTGCCTCCTGCACACACTTGCTTGCTCCAGCTGTAGAATATTCTGACAGGCTCCCAGTAAGATTTTAGCAATAGCCCTTTACAGGCAGGAACTTGTAGCCCCTTGTTGTAACCACTTCAGCCCCAGAAGGATTTACCCCCTTCCTGACCAGAGCACTTTTTGAGATTCGGCACTGCGTCGCTTTACCTGACAATCTTGCGGTCGTGCGACATTACACCCAAACAAAATTGCCATCCTTTTTTTCCCCACAAATAGAGCTTTCTTTTGGTGGTATTTGAGCACGTCTGCGTTTTTGGTTTTTTTTTGCACTATAAACAAAAAAAACCCGAAAATTTTGAAAAAAAAAGCAATATTTTTTTACTTTTTGCTATAATAAATATCTCCCAAAAATATATAAAAGAGACACATTTGTTTCCTCAGTTTAGGCCGATATGTATTCTTCTACATATTTTTGGTAAAAATCGCAATAATTGTATATTGATTGGTTTGCGCAAAAGTTATAGCGTCTACAAAATAGGACATTTTTCTTTTTTTTTCTTTTACTAGTAATGACGGCGATCTGCGATTTTTATCGGGACTGCGACATTATGGCGGACAAATCGGACATTTTTTACACTATTTTCAGACCAGTGACATTTATACATCGATCAGTGCTACAAATAGACACTAATTACTGTATAAATTACACTGGCAGGGATGGGTTTAACACTAGGGGGTGATCAAGGGGTGTGTTCTAACTGTAGGGGGGATAGGCTCACTACACAATGACAGAGATCACTGCTCCCTGTCAGTAGATCCCTATCATGTTGCTAGGCAGAACAGGGAAATGCCTTGTGTACATAGGCATCTCCTATAGGCATCTCCCATTCTGCTGCAATCACGGGCCGCTGGCGAACATAGAGTTTGCGGCAAATTAAAAAGGGACTTTTTCCTGCCCGTGCCACTCTCCTGACGTAAATCGGTGTGCGGCAGTCGGCAAGTGGTTAAAGACTGGGCCTATTTTTCAAAATTGTTGTTCACAAGTTAAAATTATTTTTTTTTGCAAGAAAATTACTTGGAACCCCCAAACATTTTATATATTTTTTTTTTTTCTAACACCCTAGAGAATAAAATGGCAGTTGTTGCAATACTTTCTGTCACACCTTATTTGCACAGCGGTCTTACAAGCGCACTTTTTTGGGGAAAAATACAGAAAAAGTATAAGACAACATTAACCACATGCCAACCAGCCGCCGCAGTTGTACTGTAGCATAATGACACGGCTGGGCGAAAAAACATTATGTAACAATGCATACTAGCTCATTATGCCTTTGTCTTGCTGGTTGTTGTAAAAAAAACAAAAACAAAAAAAAAAACAAGAGTTTACAACCACTTTAAGCACACCGCGGTCTTCAGGTAGACTGACTACATGTAGCAGTCTCCCCCATTGTTAGTCCCCAGCAGTGCTGCTCTACTCACTCTGTCCTCTCTTGCTCCCATGCCTCCAGGAAGGGCTTCCTCCCCTGTGTTATGACAGGATGGTTCCAGCATCCGAGCGCTGACCCAAGGCAGAATACCCCCCCCTAGACTAGGGGGGCACCCCTGAGGGACACCAACAGCCTCCTCAGGACTGTATCTCCATCTTCCACCTGACTGATCCTGCTGGCATGGCTCATGTTTATTTATGATGTAAGCTCTGCTCCTTACTGGGGATTGGCCAAGGCCTCATAAATATTCAAGGCAGCTCCTCCTAACCTCCATTCACTAATTCTAGAAGATTTTCCCAGCCTTATAGACAAGAGGGAGGCACCAGAGGGCTGCCGGGAAGAGTCACCCAGCCCTGAACTTCTCTGAACCCTGGCCCAGATTCCCAGCTAGAATTTACCTACACCTAAACTCTAGCACATCCTACACTACTTCTAGCACACACTAGAGGGTGCTACACAAGCTTTTAGGAGCTTTTACAGGAGTCAAGCTTTTGGGCATTATTTAATTTCATTGGCCAGAAACTAAAAAAATAAATAATTGCTGCTCTTGGACGCACTGTTTTTTTTTTCCCTGCCTCTAGAAGCCCCTGCCACTAAATGCTGCTAAAAACCTGCAGTATATGTGCATGAACACATAGGATAACATGCAGGGGAGTTTATGGCAGAAAAAAAATGCCAGATGCCCCTAGGAGCAACTGCAAAAACATTCAGTGTGCATGAAGCTAATAGTAGAAGGCTGAAGGGAAAGCTCACTTATACGAAGGTCACTTGGTCAATTTACACGACTGTTTTTGGTTGTTCAGCATCAAGATTACAAGACAAATACTAGAAAATTGTTACCTCTGTGACATTCATGTCCAAGGATGAAAGCGTCTTCTTTACTTTTATCTTCCTTGCATTGACGGATTTGGTTTCCCCTTCTGATCTGTAAAGTAGAAAAAAAACATAAAAAAAAAAATTATAAACAGAATACAATTAAAGTGATTGTAAACGATCACCTTGTAAAGCAACCCATTCAATTTAAAATAAAAATGTAAGGCAAAACATTTTTTAGATATGAAAAAAAAAATTATAAATACTTTTTTTTCCCCCTTTTTTTTTTATAAGTGATTACATTCCCTCTGCTCTCAACTGCATAAGAGCTGGGGGATGAGAAACAGCAGCACACTGGTCTTCCTTGTGAATGGCTGTGCAGTGGGGGCCGTGTTGGGACAAGTCTGTTCATTGGAGGAGAGCACGCTGAGTTCCCAGCATAGCTAGAGAACTGAGCATGCTGTGCTCTCCTGCTTAGTGTGGTCAGTTATTAACCACTAGCCGATCAGCCTCCGTCATTCTACTGCGATATGTTGGCTCTCCTGCATAAATCGCCGTAGCTGTACACGTCGGCCCTTTAAGCGGCTAAAGCAGGCGCGCTCTGCTGCATGGTCGGTGACCCGATGCATGTGGTCGGCGGGCACAATGTCTGCCGGCCATGCGCAATTGCTCCACAGAGAGCCAGAATGGGAATGGGTGTGTGTGTGTGTGATCCATAACTACACACACACCCACCCATCCCCATTCTGTCAGCAGAGGAGAGACAGATCGTCTGTTCCTACTAGTTAGGAACAGCGATCTGGCTACTCCTCTAGTCAGTCCCATCCCCCCACAGTTAGAATCTCTCCCTAGGGAACACATTTAACCCCTTGATTGCCTCATAGTGTTATCCTCTTCCCTGGCAGTGACATTTATACAGTAGCTACTTTTAGCTCTGATCGCTGTATAAATGCCAATGGTCCCAAAAATGTGTCAAAGTCTCCGATCTGTCCGCCACAATGCCGCAGTCCCACTAAAAATCGCAGATTGCCGCCATTACTAGTAACAAAAAATTATAATAAAAATGCCATAAATATATCCCCTATTTTGTAGACACTAACTTTTGTGCAAACCAATCAATTTACGCTTATTGTGATTTTTTTTTTCCAAAAATATATAGAAGAATACGTATCAACCTAAACGGAGGAAGAAATTAGTTTTTTATATATTTTTTTTTGGGGGGGGGGGGATATTTATTATAGCAAAAAGTAAAAAATATTGCTTTTTTTTCTAAATTGTCGCTCTTTTTTTGTTTATAACACAAAAAATAAACACCGCAGGGGTGATCCAATACCACCAAAAGAAAGCTCTATTTGTGGGGGGAAAAAGGACGTAAATTTTATTTGGGTACAACGTCTCATGTCCGCGCAATTTTCAGTTAAAATGACGCAGTGCCGTGTCACAAAAATGGCCTGGTCATTAAGGGGGTAAATCCTTCCGGGGCTGAAGTGGTTAATAGGAAAGGAGGAGGGACCACCGGGGATTTCACACAAAGGAAGCAATACAAAGAGAAAAGGAGACGTTCTCATACAAGTACATGGTACAGCAGTCACATATCAGAAATATGAAGTGTTGGGGTAACAAAGGCTTTAATGTTTCTCTAGAGCTAAGACTTTTTCCTTCTGGATAGAGCAAGAAGTCATTAAAACTCCAGATAGTGAGTGAATAAAAATCTCTCCATCTTGAACATTCCCATTAGAGCAGCTTTTCCAAACCCGGGTCCTGTGGAATCCTCTGGAGGTTTCTAGGGGTTCCTTAAGTTGTGGATCATTGACCTCCCATTTAATGGTGATTGTAGTCAGGTGGTGGACTACAGAAACATGGAGAAGGAGACATTTCCCTCTTTACAATCAGTTTACTTTCACTTTTTTTTTGTGCTGAATGTTGTGTTGCACTATCCCCTCCAGTGAGCAGAGGGAGAACTATTGCCAGAAAAGCCTATAGATGCCTATGCAGAACACTGAGGATCATGGGATTTGAAGTACAGGAAGTAAGCCATATTGTGGAACTTATAGTCTCTTTGCATAAGGTGACCAGATTTTTAAAATAAAATCCGGGGACATAGTTTACCATTTGCCAATAAAAAATAAAAATATTTTATAAGCATATTTTCCTCAAATGATATATGCAGTGTATGTGGTATGTATTTATGGAATGATCGTATGATATATACGTTATTTCTCACATTTCATCCATGAGATTAAAAAAAAAAACATACTTCTTAGAATTTTTTGAGAAATGACTACCAAATGGTTTGAAGATAAGATAGAGAAAAAATAGAGTGAAGAGTTCAGGAGCACGATACATAAAGAATGCAGGGCTCAGGAGCATGCTAAACAAAAAATGTAGGGCTCAGCCATGAGTTACATAAAGAATGCAGGGCTCATCTGTGCCCATCAATGCAGCCTGACCAGTGCACATCTGAGCAGCCTGACCAGTGCCCATCAATGCAGCCTGACCAGCACCTATCAATGCAGCCTGACCAGCGCCCATCGATGCAGCCTGACCAGTGCCCATCAATGCAGCCTGACCAGTGCCCATCAATGCAGCCTGACCAGTGCCCATCAATGCAGCCTGACCAGCGCCCATCAATGCAGCCGGACCAGCGTCGTCAATGCAGTTTACCAGCACCCATCAATGCAGCCTGATCAGCGCCCATCAATGCAGCCTGATCAGCGCCCATCAATGCAGCCTGACCAGCACCCATCAATGCAGCCTGACCAGTGCCCATCAATGCAGCCTGACCAGCGCCCATCAATGCAGCCTGACCAGCGCCGTCAATGCAGTTTACCAGCACCCATCAATGCAGCCTGATCAGCGCCCATCAATGCAGCCTGATCAGCGCCCATCAATGCAGCCTGACCAGCACCCATCAATGCAGTCTGACCAGTGCCCATCAATGCAGCCTGACCAGCGCCCATCAATGCAGCCTGACCAGCGCCCATCAATGCAGCCTGACCAGCGCCCATCAATGCAGCCTGACCAGCGCCCATCTATGCAGCCTGACCAGCTCCCATAAATGCAGCCTGACCAGGGCTCATCTGTGCAGCCTGACCAGCGCTCATCTGTGCAGCCTGACCAGCGCTCATCTGTGCAGCCTGACCAGCGCTCATCTGTGCAGCCTGACCAGCGCTCATCTGTGCAGCCTGACCAGCGGCCATCTGTGCAGCCTGACCAGCGGCCATCTGTGCAGCCTGACCAGCGGCTATCTGTGCATCCTGACCAGCACGCATCTGTGCAGCCTGACCAGCACGCATCTGTGCAGCCTGACCAGAACGCATCTGTGCAGCCTGACCAGTGCCCAGCAATGCAGCCTGACCAGTGCCCAGCAATGCAGCCTGACCAGTGCCCAGCAATGCAGCTTCACAAGTGCCCATCAATGCAGCCTGACCAGTGCCCATCTATGCAGCCTCACCAGCGCCCATCTGTGCAGCCTCACCAGCGCCCATCTGTGCAGCCTCACCAGCGCCCATCTGTGCAGCCTGACCAGTGCCCAGAAATGCAGCCTGACCAGTGCCCAGCAATGCAGCCTGACCAGGGCCCATCTATGAAGCCTGACCAGCGCCCATCAATGCAGCCTGACCAGCGCCCATTTATGCAGTCTGACCAGCGCTCATCTGTGCAGCCTCACCAGCGCACATCTGTGCAGCCTGACCAGCTGCCATCTGTGCAGCCTGACCAGCGGCCATCTGTGCAGCCTGACCAGCGGCCATCTGTGCAGCCTGACCAGCTGCCATCTGTGCAGCCCGGACTCCTCCTCCTTCTCCTCCTTCTCATTCTCGTGCCCTGTCCATCATTCCACAAAGCGTGTGCTCCAACAGGAAAACTAGAGGATCAGCCCGGGTTGTGGGGAAAAGCCCCTTGTCCTCATTAACATGGATCCCCCCCATGTTGAGGGCATGTGGCTTAGTATTCTTCAGGAAGAGGGGCTAACCTGCTAAGCTGCATACTCAGATTAAGAGTCTGGTACAGATTAGTGGTATAGATTTTAGGTGGGGCCCCATGTCATATATTTTTTTTTTTGCAAAGGTTTCCCCTTCCAAATCAAAATAAAATTGATGCATAGAGAGCCTTCAAGGAAATTAAGTCGGATCAGTCAGGGATTTTTCTATGGTAAACACTAGACAGCATTGTTAAAGTGGCCGTCTTAGGGTTAATCTCCTTTGACTGCTTTCTGTGCTTCCAGCCTTGGTGTGTACACGGAGTGGGGACATGGACCACTGTCATGTGGATGCTGTTATCCTAATAGATATATCTATCTATATATATCTATATAGATAGATATATCTATCTATCTATATAGATATATATCGATCCCTGGCCAATCTGATTCCACCTCAGGGTTGATCTTCTTGGCAGCTCTCTGTGCTTCCAACCTTGGTGTACACATGAAGTTGGAGCACTGACCGCTGTCATGTGGATAGTG
Organism: Aquarana catesbeiana; assembly: GCF_042186555.1. NCBI lineage: Eukaryota > Metazoa > Chordata > Amphibia > Anura > Ranidae > Aquarana > Aquarana catesbeiana. Next base: position 976,859,784 of record NC_133324.1, on the reverse strand, counting down.
TTAACAATGCACAGCACCAATTAACACCCAGCCGACCCAAACCTTTTTAAGCCCACTTGTCCAACACAGGGGCAGGTTATGACAAAGGTGTGTACCTTTGAAACGCGTTACCACCCCCCTGCATCACCCCCATCCCTCCTACAACCCATAGGGGTTGCCATGAGGCTGGAAAATTGTAGGGGAGAATGCCAGGCACTGGCGGCTTTTTGACAGCTGTCAAAATCAGGCTTCTTTTATGCCGGCTTGGATCCCATAGTTCCTGACTAGGGATGAGCTTCGAGTTCGAGTCGAACTCATGTTCGACTCGAACATTGGCTGTTCGCAAGTTCGCCGAACACCGAACAATTTGGGGTGTTCGCGGCAAATTCGAATGCCGCGGAACACCCTTTAAAAGTCTATGGGAGAAATCAAAAGTGCTCATTTTAAAGGCTTATATGCAAGTTATTGTCATAAAAAGTGTTTGGGGACCTGTGTCCTGCCCCAGGGGACATGGATCAATGCAAAAAAAAGTTTTAAAAACGGGCGTTTTTTCAGGAGCAGTGATTTTATTAATGCTTAAAGTCAAACAATAAAAGTGTAATATCCCTTTAAATTTCGTAGCTGGGGGGGTGTCTATAGTATGCCTGTAAAGGGCGCATGTTTCCTGTGTTTAGAACAGTCTGACAGCAAAATGACATTTTGAAGGAAAAAACACATTTAAAACTACCCGCGGCTATTGCATTGCCGACAATACACATAGAAGTTCATTGATAAAAACGGCATGGGAATTCCCCACAGGGCAACCCCGAACCAAAATTAAAAAAAAAAAATGATGTGGGAGTCCCCCTAAATTCCATACAAGGCCCTTCAGGTCTGATATGGATATTAAGGGGAACCCCGGCCAAAAATTTTTTAAAAAATGACGTGGGGTTCCCCCTAAATTCCATACCAGACCCTTCAGGTCTGGTATGGATTTAAAGGGGAACCCCGCGCCAAAAAAAAAAAAAAAAAACGGCGTGGGGTCCCCCCAAAAATCCATACCAGACCCTTATCCGAGCACGCAACCTGGCAGGCCACAGGAAAAGAGGGGGGGACGAGAGTGCGCCCCCCCCTCTTGAACCGTACCAGGCCACATGCCCTCAACATTGGGAGGGTGCTTTGGGGTAGCCCCCCAAAACACCTTGTCCCCATGTTGATGAGGACAAGGGCCTCATCCCCACAACCCTGGCCGGTGGTTGTGGGGGTCTGTGGGCGGGGGGCTTATCGGAATCTGCAAGCCCCCTTTAACAAGGGGACCCCCAGATCCCGGCCCCCCCCCTGTGTGAAATGGTAAGGGGGTACTTACCCCTACCATTTCACTAAAAAACTGTCAAAAATGTTAAAAATGACAAGAGACAGTTTTTGACAATTCCTTTATTTAAATGCTTCCTCTATCTTCCTTCATCTTCTTCTGGTTCTTCTGGCTCTTCTGGTTCTTCCTCCGGCGTTCTCGTCCAGCATCTCCTCTGCGGCGTCTTCTATCTTCTTCTCCTCGGGCCGCTCCGCACCCATGGTATGGGGGGAGGCTCCCGCTCTTCATCTTCTTCTTCATCTCTTCTTCCTTCTTCTCTTCTTCATTTTCTTCTCCGGGCCGCTCCGCATCCATGCTGTGGCATGGAGGGAGGCTCCCGCTGTGTGACGGCGTCTCTTCGTCTGACGGTTCTTAAATAACAGGGGGCGGGGCCACCCGGTGACCCCGCCCCCCTCTGACGCACGGGACATGACGTGACTTCCCTGTGGCATTCCCCGTGACGTCACAGGGAGGTCAAGTCAAGAACCTTACACGTAAGTGTGCTATTTACAATAAATTACTTTTAACTTACTAAAGAGGATGCTGCGCTGCTTTTCCTTTTTGTTGTTTGAGCTTATTGGATCTTCCTAGATCTCTCGGGCTGCAGGATGCGGGCTGCAGGATCCCTGTTGCACGACCATTGGTTTTCATCTGCATTCCATGGACATCTCCGCCATTGGGGGCTGGAACTTGTGCGCTGGACTGGTTGGTTTTATCTTGTACTACAGTGACTTAATTAATTTTCAAATTCAGTATCCTAACCCTTGATATAATTGACTGAGCCCGGGTATGTTTGACTCATCCCTAATTATATACAGTACAGGTATGCCGGTACTTATATGTAGGGTGAGAAGATGGGGCTACAGTGATAATATATATTTAGGTTCCTGTAAGCTGCTGCTTACAAATCTGCTGTCCATTGGATCCTTTGATCCTTCATTTCTACAAACTCTTTATAATTAAGATTCTGATCTTTTTGTGATGGAAATATTTTCTCTGTTTTTAGGGTAATTGGGGTTTATAAAATTGCATTTTTTTAATAAGACAGACTCTCTTCCATTTATTTGTGATTAGCTTTCAATGACATATAACCAGGGCTGCCAATACGTGGGGAACATCCAGGCCTCTTCTACAGGGCCCAGGCCCCAACAATTTAGCAGGGGGGGCTGGGCAGCAGGGGTAAGGGATTCATGGACAGGAGGGGATGATCGGTGTGGTGGGGGACAATTACTGGAACAAATCCCTCTGTATGGCTCTCCCTGCAGCAGCTGAAAGCCTGCTGTTAAGGCACCAATAGCAGGAGGACTCTGGGACCCATCATCTGTCAGGGCAGGAGAAGGGCTCTAGGACCCAGCATCTCTGCCAGCACATTATAGGCCTTTATAAGGAAGTCAGTCCTTGGCTGAAGTGCTGTTTGATCTTCAGCTGTTACCAATGTTCCCATGTTTCCTGTTTCCTGTGATTCTTGATTACCGAACCGGCTTGTTCCAGACCTGTCTCCTGCCTGCCTCCTGACCTTGCCCTAGGTTTGTTTATTGGATCTCCTCTGCCTGCTACCTGTCTTGACCTTGGCTTCCACCTGACTACCCACCTGCCACCGAACTGACTAGCCTCTGTCTAAGCGACCCTAGTTACCCGCTACATCTCACAGGCGCCATCTGCCTGCAGCAGCCCTGCAGCACATCAGCGGTGTTCCTGACCCTTTTCTGCAAGCAACTCTGCAGGCAACCTGTGCTACTTTGGGCCTGACACCTCCTGTCTCACCTCCAGGGGAGTCTGGAACTTAGCTGCAAGGGAAACCCTCTCTCTATTGGCCTCCAGCACTTTGGTACCTGCTTCTCCTGCTTTTGCTTCAACCGGATTTCAGCTGCTGCAGAGGGGAACTAAAAGTGCTCAGTTCCAGTAATGCACTCACACTGCACTGATCAATCCCTCCTGTATGCGCCCCCCCCCCGTGTGCTCCTCCCATAGTGCTTTGGCCTTCCCTCCTATCCCTCCCCCAAACTGCAGGCACGCAGGGGGATGTTTTCAGGACTGAAAGTGGGGGAAGGGCTGGTAAATATGTCATATTTACCGTCCCCTTCCTTTTCTGAATGAACACAGATGAACATATCACCTTCCAAACTCTCCCGGTGGCAGGATATCCATATTATAGATGTATGGCAATGAAGAGAAAAGGATATATATAGTAATACTGCTAAATTTATTTGTTAAAAGCCAAAATCATTACACTTACATCAGAAGATAAAAAACATGCAAAAAAATGCCGCCTTGGCGTGCAAACAACCATCACTAGGTCTCCTCCACTTGATGCATTTCGCCCCTCCCACTAGGTGTCTTCAGAAGCTGGGGGCACCTGTGACTGGTTACCTTTTATGTGTTAAGTCCCGCCTACTACACCCGGTTACTCCTACTCGTCTCATTGTATGCACAGTATAAATTCAACCACTTCCTGTTTCCACCAGAACCGGAAGTGTTGATACTGCCATCTTAGTACTCCTATATACTTTGTTGGAGTGTTTATATTATGTTCAGTGGCTTCCTGTTTCCTCCCACTACACCCAACGATGTGTGTGTTCAGTGTGAGGTCATTTCCTGCTTTCGTAGGAAGTGTCCATGTCACCAACTTTTTACTCATTTTTTATCCTTACACCCAACAATATAAGTGCCTTATGTGAGGTCACTTTCTGTGATCACAGGAAGTGTATATGCTGCCATTTTGGTGCTCAAATAGAGCCCTTATTAATGTATATGACATGCTTAGTTATCTATCATTTTCGCAGGAAACAACATAATTGTTGTTTCAGTACTCCTAAGGTGTATCTATCGGGTATTACTGTTATTAAAACATGCAACCAATACAATATTATACTTTAAATATCAATATCCATAATGGTCCCATATTTAAATCATTATTACAAAATTACAACAAATACATTCTAATGCATATTACAAGCCTATAGCATATTCAGATTAAATAACATTAAAACTAAATAAAAATAAATAAATAAAAATCTAAAAATACTAAAATTACCTTTTAATAATTACTTATAAAACAATTAACATCTAGATCTACAGTTAACCCTTTTGGTGTTAATTAGGGATGAGCCGAACACCCCCCGGTTCGGTTTGCAGCAGAACATGCGAACATGCAAAAAGTTTGTTGGAACACGCGAACCCTGTTAAAGGCTGTGGGACAAGAATGTGAAAAAAACAAAAGTGATAATTTTAAAGGCTTATATGCAAGTTATTGCCATAAAAAGTGTTTGGGGACCCGGGTCCTGCCCCAGGGGACATGTATCAAAGCAAAAAAAAGTTTTAAAAACTGATGTTTTTTTCGGGAGCAGTTATTTTAATAATGCTTAAAGTGAAACAATAAAAATGAAATATTCCTTTAAATATTGTGCCTGGGGGGTGTCTATAGTATGCCTGTAAAGTGGCACAGTTTTCCCATGTTTAGAACAATACCACAGCAAAATGACATTTCTAAAGGAAAAAAAGTCATTAAAAACTGCTTGTGGCTGTAATGTATTGTTGGGTCCCGGCAATATAGATGAAAATCATTGCAAAAAATGGCATGGGTCCCCCCCCAGCCCATTACCAGGCTTTTTGGGTCTGGTATGGATATTAAGGGGAACCCCGCACCCAAATTAAAAAAAAAAATGGTGTCGGGGGCCCCCAGACACTATATTCTCTAAACGGAAGTATTAATACTGTACGGCCTGCCCTAAATACTCTGCAGAAAATTGGGTCTTAGGTGTTGGTGGTACCAGAACACTGTAACCCCTCACAGATACTCTTGGTGGGTGCAGGAACAGGCCCTGCTGTGAAATATTAGATCAAAAATTGTAATTACAATACAGTGCAGCCGTAGTGCAGTTGCTACTACTTTTCCGGTGGTGTACACAGTACACAATACAATACAGTGCAGTGTTGCAAAACAAAATATACATCATGTCCGGAAGGCCACCAAGGAGAGGCAGACACTCTCAGGCCACTAAAAGAGGGCAAGCAGGCTCTGTGTTTACAGTCAACAGTGCTGGTCGTGGACATGGTGCATCCTCTGCAGGTGGCCGTGGGGCACGCTTGTCCTATTTCTCTGCTGCTGGCCATGTTATTAAGCCAGAACATGCAGAAGAGTTGGTGGAGTGAATAACAAAGCCGTCCTCATCCTCCTCATCCTCCGTCACCCAGGCTCAGAGTAGTTTTCCTTCCTATGCAGCTGCCAAAGCGTCCTATTCCACCGGCTCCTTGTCCACAGTCACTCCTTCCGTAGTCCCACCATCATGCACAGAGGGGTGCCCCGAACTATTTGACCACAGTGTCGGGTACATGCTGCTGGAGGATGGGCAGCGATTAGAAGGCTCCGATGTTGGTTCCCAGGTTGAGGAAGGGAGTAACGTGAGCCTAGAGAGAGGGCGTGCCCAAGAAGGACAAGAAACTGGAAGTCACATTCCCCCAGCTGCAGCATATTCTGAGCAGGAGATTAACTTGAATTTTCCCGGGAAGTTAAGTATTGATTACAGGTTGGCCTCCCTTCATTGGATATCCCAGCATGGGATCCTTTGAAGTGAGTATGTGTAAATCAATGAGGTTTGGATCCCATTGTTTTTATACACAAGCTTAGGCACCGACTTGAGATTTCTGTGAAGATAATATGTTCCACCCTACATAGATACAAGCTAAATTAAATAAATATATTCATAATTACAATATTTTACAGCTATTAATGGAGATTTCACAAACTCATAAGGCAACAAAACCGTTGGCAACAGCACTTGAAAGACCCACATCAAAGAAAAAGGCGGACTTCTCCTTGCTCCTCATCTGAGATCTCCAACCCCACTTTACCTCCAGTCCTCTTAAAAACCTGCACTGAGAGGAATGAAGGTATAGCAATAGGTGTTCTAAGTATTTGCAGCCAATCTGCTATCAGTACAGCACCATCTGATTTTAGCAGGCAAATTTCCCTACCCCAGTTGCTAAACCGTAAAAAGAAATTTGGTCCCAGCCATCCACATGCTCAGTGTCTGAATGATAGCTTGGCCAATTTGCTAGCACTGCAAGTGCTGCCTTTTCAGCTGGTAGACTCATGAATTTGTGGAATGTGCTTTACCTCAGTTGCAGGTTCCAAAACGCCATTTCATTTCACAGAAGGCCATTCCGGCTCTCTACCGGCATGTGAAAGGCAATGTTTTGGTCTCGTTGGACAGAGCGGTCAGCAGTAAGGTGTATAGTATCGCTGACTCATGGTCTAGCAGGCATAGTCAGGGATGTTACCTTTCCTTCGCAGCGCACTGGGTAACTCTGCTGGCAGCTGGGAATGATGCAGGACAGGATTTAGTATTGTTGGAGCTTGTTCCGCTACCACGCCACTAAAATGCTAGTGGTGATTCTGCCACAGCTCTCTCCTCCACCTCTCCTCTTCTTCTTCCTCTATGGCCTCTCCTGCAGATTTGTCCTCTGAACCATCAGTGCTCCGTAAGCATTCAAGGGGCTAAGCAAGCACTCAGGCAAAAAGATGCCATGCGGTGCTTGAGTTGGTCTGCTTAGGGGACAGGAGCCACACTGGGGCAGAGGTTCTGTCAGCTCTGCAGGCTCAGAGGTGGTTGACACCATGCCAGCTTCAGCCAGGAATGGTTGTATGCAACAATGGCACCAACCTTCTCTCCGCCCTCCGACAGGGACACTTGACCCATGTTCCATGTTTGGCACACGTCCTGAATTTGGTAGTGCAGCGGTTCTTGAGCAGGTACCCAGGCTTACAAGATCTACTGAGGCAGGCCAGAAAAGTCTGTGGTCATTTCCGCCGGTCATACAATGCCAGTGATCAGCTGGCTGACATTCAAAGGGAATGCAACCTGCCCACCAACCGCCTAATTTGTGACATGCCCACCAGGTGGAACTCAATGTTGGCAATGCTGCAGAAGCTGCACATGCAGCAGAGGGCCATCAATGAGTACCTCTGAGTATGGCACCAGAACAATAATAATCTCCTGCGCTTGGGTGTTTAGTCTATGAATAAGTGGTGCGACCAACCATTTGAATTTAAAACATGCCTGCAGTCTTGCTGCCCTCCTCAGAACAATGGGTATTCTTAAAACTGGAACAAAAAAGAAAGAAGGAGGGCGCACCGACCTTGTGCATAACCGATGGTAAATTTTATTAAAAGCTGTAACAACAATATTTATACTCACAAACTAGCGTGTACAAGAGGCTTATCAATTGGTGAGACTGCGTCTCTGGACACCTGAAAAGTGGACTCTGATGTTGGAGGGATCAGATGACACCCCAAACGGCTGACGCATTTCAAGGGCGCACCCTTTTCCTCAGAGTCTTTTACACGCTCGTTTGTGAGTATTGTGAGGATAACACTCAACAGCAGTCTTCAAGGGATGGTTTTCAAACCCAAGGAGTTGTACGTGGCTGGGAGGAGGTTGTTACGGATCATGTGATCCTTAATGATCCAGAGGACTCAGAATCGAATGCCTCTGCAAACTTACGCTGCATGGCCTCCCCAATTCTGCAAAGCCTGCAAAAGGACCCTAAGATTCATGGTATCAAGGAAGGGGATCATTACTGGCTGGCAACCTTTCATGATCCATTTTACAAGGGTAAGGTTGCAGAACTAATCCTGCCTTCTTAGAGGGAGCAGAGGATGAAACATCTTCAGAAGGCCTTGAAGAAAGGTTTATGCAATGCATTTCCAGACCCTGGGAGGTTACAATTTCCTGGTGCTGTACAAATTGTTGCTGAGGCTTTGTTCAGTCAGAGGAAGAGCGGTGCAGAAGGTGGCCAGCTGACCGATGCCTTTAGCCAATTTTTCCATCCTCAGCGCCAAGGTCTGATCGGTTCAAGCAACCTTCGCCAGCATCTGCATTACATGGTGCAGGAATATCTAGGGGCAAGGGCAGACTTGGAGACCTTTCCAACAGAGCATCCACTGGGTTACTGTGTCTGGAGGATGGACCACTGGCCAGAGCTAGCTCAATATGCAATTGGGCTACGGGCCTGTCCTGCATCCAGCGTTCTTTCTGAACGCACATTCAGTGCTGCTGGAGGGTTTGTAATGTATCATAGAGTGTGCCTGTCCACAGACTCCGTTGATTGGCTCACATTCATAAAAATGAATCAGTCAATCAATTGGATCAGCACCTGATTTTTCTATGGATGTAGGATCCCTTGAAGACTGCCTATGCTGAGTGACTATCCTATTCCTCGTCAATCTTGATGATGCTAGCTTCCAACAATATTTTTGGTTTAGGGCACCACCACCACTGCCTAAGGCCCAATTTTTCTGTCCCTCTTTAACAGGGGCATGTAATTACAATTTTTGATATAATATTTCACAGCAGGGCCCGTTCCTTGCGCCCACAAATAGTATCTGTGAGGGTTTACAGTGTTGTGGCACCACCACCACCAAAGGCCCAATTTTTCTGCCCCTGCCCCAGCAGCAGAAAAAAAAGACAAGTGTGCCCCACGGCCACCTGCGGAGGATGTACCATGTCCATGACCAGCACTGTTGACTGTAGACACAGAGCCTGCTTGCCCTCTTTTAGTGACCTGTGAGCATCTGCCTCTCCTTGGTGGCCTTCCGGACATGATGGGGATTTTGTTTTGCAACACCACACTACACTGTATTGTGTACACCACCAGAAAAGTAGTAGAAACAGTATACCACGGAATGCACTGTAGATATAGGCTACACTGAATGCTGCAGAGTGTATATATATATATATATATATATATATATAAAATATTAGACTGACTGTGTGTATGTATGGTGACAGTACAGTTCCCTGTCCTAGTAATTGTCGCCCAGGGTTCTCAAATAGGCAGTTTGAGGGGCTCCAGTGGTATTTAATGTGGAGGAATCTGTTTTATCAGTTTCCTCCAAAGTTTGTAAAATCCAGTTGGGGACCTGGAGCCCGGAGATTCCATAGCTTTATGGGTGGGATGGAATCTCCAATCCTGGGACCGGGTTTTGGGAACAGCCAGGAGACTGGCTGGTTGATTGAGCAGGTGGGTCCTGGGCTTAAAGCAGAGTCAGGATTAGGGTTCTGGGCTCCACCCAGAGAGACAGGAGGTCTCCAGAGAGTCCAGAGAGTCCAGAGAGTCCAGAGAGTCCAGAGAGTCCAGAGAGTCCAGAGAGTCCAGAGAGTCCAGGTGTGCACTAGTGAAAGCCAGAGAACAAAGTCTGAGGATCAGAGCAGTCAGGGGCTGCTTTCAAGATAGATGCTGTGTGCATCTAAGGAGACAGATGAGAGCCTGAAGTGGAAGGCCTGAGCAGCAAGGAAGCTGAAAAGAGGTAAAGTAGTTGTATGGGAACCCTGTTATATGGCCAAGAGGGCTGAAGCGTAAAGCCTAAGTGGCAGTACTACTGAAGAGAGCAAGGTGGCTTGGCATTTTTTTCATTTGTTATTGTTTTTGGGAGAAGAACCCCTGTGTGGGCATCCAAGTGCATGTATGAACTTTCCTTTATTTTGTTCCTTTTAATAAAAGTGGGCTACCATGCACTTAAACTAAAGTTTCTGTTCGCTGTGAAACTCACTGAAAAGGCATCTACCACTGATCTAGACATCCCCCAATGTCACAAGTGGTGGAGAACACAGGCAGAACTGGAGATCCCTGAAAAGTAAGTTCATCTGTTTTATGAACTGTGTTTGTGTGCATGAGACAGCACAATTTGTGTGTGCAGCTGAGAAAATCAACTTGCTTTAAAGAGACAGTGCTTAATTTTTCCTTGACTGTGCAAAGTTGTTCTGGAGTGACTAAGTATGGGGCGATCAAAGCTCCTAAAAGAAGCAAGGTTTGCAGAAATGAGAGACCGAGCTCTGTGGCTGGAGGGGTTGTTACCGACCAAACAAGCCCCATACATGCCTGATCAGAGTTTACCAAGGAGAAAAAGGGCTGAGGTTGTCCCTAGCAACACTGGTGCAATGAGTGCACAGGTGACTGCTGGTATGGAGAGTCCACCAGCATTTGAATCTGCAGTGGATTGGTGCAAGCGGCATCTGGCAGGAATGGACCAAGCTAAAATGGAAGGCAAGCCAACCTTCTATCCAAAGAGAGAGCTGCCGGATGTCCATACCTGGGAAATGGGTGTTGTTGCCCCTGGCAACCCTGCTGCAATTAAACCAGCAGCTGTTGCAAAAAGTGTGAAAGTGACATAGCTTGAGACAGGGTCCAGCTGAGGGAAGCCTGTGTTATGTGCCAGAAGAGAGGCTGATCAAAGGCTGAGACCGAGAGTGGTTGCCCATAGCAGCACAGAGGAGGCCAGTTGGACTGTCTGTGTACCATGGGCTATGTCTAATAAGGATCGTGGTAAGTGCCTTAAGGAGGAGCTGATACAGCATGTTGGAGAGAGCCAGCAAAGGTCTGCTGGGAGAGTGCGGTCTCCCATGGCAACAAGAGTGAAAGTGGTGCCTGAAAGGAGGAGCTGCAGTGGAGATTTGGCTCAGCGTCCCCACAAAGAGGCCTGTGCGTTCCAGCCAGCTGGGAATCACCAGGAGAGAAGAGCTTTGGAAAAAAATCATTCAGTACCATGCCTGGAATGTGGCCAGCTGAGGCATGACATGTTTCCTTGCCCTAGGTTATGGAATACGGCTGGAGATAATGTTGCTTAGCAAAAGGTTTTGTCTGCAGGCCCAGATTCCTGTGCAAATATGTTTGCAGTCACCCCTAGCAACAAGGAGGAGTTTCCTGTTGTGCCTGCAGGGGGTGCTAAACAGTGGGAGATGCCTGCTGTAGTTTCATACCATGGACACCAGGGGGAGTTGGCCAGTAAAAGTGCAGCATAGGACTGGTTCATAAGACAACGTACTCAAATGAAGATGGTGACTCCAACTACTGCAGTGGGTAAGACTGTCTTTAATGAAATGATGGCTGGAACTGCTGATTTCATGTATAAAAGGACTGGTTACGAGACTGTCCATGATTAGGGATGAGCTTTGTGTTCGAGTCGAACGCATGTTCGACTTGAACATTGTGTGTTCAGTCGTTCGCCGAATTACGAATGCTATGAGCCGTTCCGACCAAATTCGAGTGGCGCGTCACGGCCCATAATTCACTGCGGCGTCGCAGTGCATTGCTGGCTGATTGGCCAGGCATGGACTATGACCCGCATGCTTAGCCAATCACAGCTTTGTGTGTACAGAGCGCCGTAATTGGCCAAAGCCAAGGAGGCTTTGGCCAATTATGGCTCAGGGGATTTAGTCCTGTGTAGTGTGTAACGGCGTTGAGACAGGGATAGAGAGAGAGAGAGAGAGACAGAGAGAGAGAGAAAGACAGTGTCATTTGATTTAAGTTAGATAGAGTAGGCAGGTCGAGTTAGCTGCAGTTACAGTGTATTGTGTGTGTGTGTGTAGGGATGAGCCGAACACCCCCCTGTTCGGTTCGCACCAGAACACGCGAACAGGAAAAAAATTTGTTCGAACACCGTTAAAGTCTATGGAACATGAATAATCAAAAGTGCTAATTTCAAAGGCTTATATGCAAGTTATTGTCATAAAAAGTGTTTGGGGACCTGGGTCCTGCCCCAGGGGACATGGATCAATGCAAAAAAAAGTTTTAAAAACGGACGTTTTTTCGGGAGCAGTGATTTTAATAATGCTTAAAGTGAAACAATAAAAGTGTAATATCCCTTTAAATTTCGTACCTGGGGGGTGTCTATAGTATGCCTGTAAAGGGGCGCATGTTTCCCGTGTTTAGAACAGTCTGACAGCAAAATGACATTTCAAAGGAAAAAAATTTAAAACTACTCGCGGCTATTAATGCATTGCCGGTCCGACAATACACATAGAAGTTCATTGGTAAAAACGGCATAGGAATTCCCCACAGGGGAACCCCAAACCAAAATTTAAAAAAAAAATGACGTGGGGGTAACCCTAAATTCCATACCAGACCCTTCAGGTCTGGTATGGATTTTAAGGGGAACCCCGGCCAAAATTATAAAAAAAACGGCGTGGGGTCCCCCTAAAAATCCATACCAGACCCTTATCCGAGCATGCATCCATGGTGGCATAGGAGGAGGCTCCCGCTGTGTGACGCTTCTCCTCTTCTGACGGTTCTTAAATAATGGGGGGGACTTTTGTACCCCCTTACCATTTCATACAGGGGGGAGGGCTGGGATCTGGGGGTCCCCTTAAAGGGGGCTTCCAGATTTCGATAAGCCCCCCCGCCCGCAGACCCCCACAACCACCGGCCAGGGTTGTGGGGATGAGGCCCTTGTCCTCATCAACATGGGGACAAGGTGTTTTGGGGGGCTACCCCAAAGCACCCTCCCAATGTTGAGGGCATGTGGCCTGGTACGGTTCAGGAGGGGGGCGCTCTCTCGTCCCCCCTCTCTTCCTGCGGCCTGCCAGGTTGCATGCTCGGATAAGGGTCTGGTATGGATTTTTAGGGGGGCCCCACGCCATTTTTAAAAAAAAATTTGTCCGGGGTTCCCCTTAAAATCCATTACAGACCTAAATGGCCTGGTATGGAATTTAGGGGGACCCCCCAACATCCTTTTTTTTTTTTTTTTTTTTTAATTTTCGGTTCGGGGTTCCCCTGTTGGGAATTCCCATGCCGCTTTTATCAATGAACTTTTATGTGTATTGTCGGACCGGCAATTCATTAATAGCCGCGAGTAGTTTAAATGACTTTTTTTCCTTTGAAATGCCATTTTACTGTCAGACTGTTCTAAAAAAGGGAAACATTCAACCCTTTACAGGCATACTATAGACACCCCCCAGGTACAAAATTTAAAGGGATATTACACTTTTATTGTTTCACTTTAAGCATTATTAAAATCACTGCTCCTGAAAAAACGGCCAATTTTAAAACTTTTTTTTGCATTGATCCATGTCCCCTGGGGCAGAAACCAGGTCCCCAAACACTTTTTATGACAATAACTTGCATATAAGCCTTTAAAATTAGCACTTTTGAATATTTATGTTCATGTCCCATAGACTTTAATGGTGTTCGCATGTTCGAACAAATTTTTTGCTTGTTCGCAAGTTCTGGTGGGTGTTCGGCTGATCCCTATATGTGTGTGTGTGTGTGTGTGTGTGTGTGTATGTATGTATGTATGTATGTGTGTGTATATATATATATATATATATATATATATATATATATATATATATATATATATATATATATATATATATATATATATATATATATATATATATATATATATATATATATATATATATATATATATATATATATATATATATATATATATATATATATATATATATACACACTGTATTCAGTTTAGCTAGATCCTGTTCTTCTCCTCCTAATAGGGATGAGCTTCGAGTTCATAGCCAAACTCATGTTTGACTCGAACATCGGCTGTTCGCCAGTTCGCCGAACAGATAACAATTTTGGGGTGTTCGTGGCAAATTCGAAAGCCGCGGAACACCCTTTAAAAGTCTATGGGAGAAATCAAAAGTGCTAATTTTAAAGGCTTATATGCATGGTATTGTCATAAAAAGTTTGGGAACCTGAGTCCAGGGGACATGGATCAATGCAAAAAAAGTTTTAAAAATGGCAGTTTTTTCGGAAGCAGTGATTTTAATAATGCTTAAAATGAAACAATAAAAGCGTAATATTTCTTTAAATTTCGTACCTGGGGGTGTCTATAGTATGCCTGTAAAGGGGCGCATGTTTCCCATGTTTAGAACAGTCTGACAGCAAAAATTTCAAAGGAAAAAAAGTCATTTAAAACTACTCGCGGCTATTAATGAATTGCAGATCCGACAATACACATAAAAGTTCATTGATAAAAATGGCATGGGAATTCCCCACAGAGGAACCCCGAACCAAAATGTAAAAAAAAAAAATGGCGTGGGGGTCCCCCAAAATTCCATACCAGGCCCTTCAGGTCTGGTATGGATATTAACCACTTGCCGACCGCCTCACGCATATATACGTGAGCAGAGCGGCACGGGCAGGCAAAATCACGTACCTGGTACGTGATTGCCTTCCCGATCGGACCCCCCCCCCCGGTGCCATCGGCGGTCAGCGTTTGGTTGGAAGCGATGAGAGACGAGGGGGAGACCATCCGATCGTGGCCCCCCCCCCCTCGCGATCGCTCCCAGCCAATGAGAAACATCCCCTGCCTCTGTATAGTACACAGAGGCAGAGGATGTGATGTCATCTCTCCTCGGCTGGCCAGTTTCCGTTCCAGCGCCGAGGAGAGATGACATGTAAGTGCACCAACACTCACACACAACACAGTAGAACATGCCAGGCACACTAAACACCCCCGATCGTCCCCCGATCCCCCTCCCAATCACACCCCCCTGTCACAAACTGACACCAAGCAGGTTTTTTTTTTTTTTTTTTTTTTCCTGATTACTGCATAGTGTCACTTTGTGACAGTTACTGTGGTAGGACAGTGAGTGTTAGCCCCCTGTAGGTCTAGGGTACCCCCCTAACCCCCCCTAATAAAATTTTAACCCCTTGATCACCCCCTGTCGCCAGTGTCGCTAAGCGATCATTTTTCTGATCGCTGTATTAGTGTCGCTGGTGACGCTAGTTAGGAACGTAAATATTTAGGTTCGCTGTCAGCGTTTTATAGCGACAGGGACCCCCATATACTACCTAATAAATGTTTTAACCCCTTGGTTGCCCCTAGTTAACCCTTTCACCACTGATCACCGTATAACTGTTACGGGTGACGCTGGTTAGTTTGTTTATTTTTTATCGTGTCAGGGCACCCGCCGTTTATTACCGAATAAAGGTTTAGCCCCCTGATCGCCCGGCGGTGATATGCGTCGCCCCAGGCAGCGTCAGATTAGCGCCAGTACCGCGAACACCCACGCACGCACCGTACACGCACCGTACACCTCCCTTAGTGGTATAGTATCTGAACACATCAATATCTGATCCGATCAGATCTATACTAGCGTCCCCAGCAGTTTAGGGTTCCCAAAAACGCAGTGTTAGCGGGATCAGCCCAGATACCTGCTAGCACCTGCGTTTTGCCCCTCCGCCCGGCCCAGCCCAGCCCACCCAAGTGCAGTATCGATCGATCACTGTCACTTACAAAACACTAAACGCATAACTGCAGCGTTCGCAGAGTCAGGCCTGATCCCTGCGATCGCTAACAGTTTTTTTTATAGCATTTTGGTGAACTGGCAAGCACCAGCCCCAGGCAGCGCCAGATTAGCGCCAGTACCGTTAACACCCACACACGCAGCATACGCCTCCCTTAGTGGTATAGTATCTGATCGGATCAATATCTGATCAGATCTATACTAGCGTCCCCAGCAGTTTAGGGTTCCCAAAAACACAGTGTTAGTGCGATCAGCCCAGATACCTGCTAGCACCTGCATTTTGCCCCTCCGCCCAGCCCACCCAAGTGCAGTATCAATCGATCACTGTCACTTTTTTTTGTAGCGTTTTGGTGAACTGGCAAGCGCCAGTGGCCTAGTACACCCCGGTCGTAGTCAAACCAGCACTGCAGTAACACTTGGTGACGTGGCGAGTCCCATAAGTGCAGTTCAAGCTGGTGAGGTGGCAAGCACAAGTAGTGTCCCGCTGCCACCAAGAAGACAAACACAGGCCGGTCGTGCCCATAATGCCCTTCCTGCTGCATTCGCCAATCCCAATTTGTGAACCCACCGCTTCTGCAGCGCCCGTACTTCCCCCATTCACATCCCCAACCAAATGCAGTCGGCTGCATGAGAGGCATTTATATGTCCTCCCGAGTACCCCTACCCAACGAACCCCCCCAAAAAAGATGTGTCTGCAGCAAGCGCGGATATAGACGTGACACCCGCTATTTTCCCTCCTGTCCTGACAATCCTGGTCTTTGCATTGGTGAATGTTTTGAACGCTACCATTCACTAGTTGAGTATTAGCGTAGGGTACAGCATTGCACAGACTAGGACACACTTTCACAGGGTCTCCCAAGATGCCATCGCATTTTGAGAGACCCGAACCTGGAACCGGTTACAGTTATAAAAGTTACAGTTACAAAAAAAAAGTGTAAAAAAAAAAAAAAAACAAAAATAAAAAAAAATAGTTGTCGTTTCATTGTTCTCTCTCTCTCTATTCTCTCTCTATTGTTCTGGTCTTTTTTACTGTATTCTATTCTGCAATGTTTTATTGTTATTATGTTTTATCATGTTTGCTTTTCAGGTATGCAATTTTTTATACTTTACCGTTTACTGTGCTTTATTGTTAACCATTTTTTTGTCTTCAGGTACGCCATTCACGACTTTGAGTGGTTATACCAGAATGATGCCTGCAGGTTTAGGTATCATCTTGGTATCATTCTTTTTAGCCAGCGGTCGGCTTTCATGTAAAGGCAATCCTAGCGGCTAATTAGCCTCTAGACTGCTTTTACAAGCAGTGGGAGGGAATGCCCCCCCCCCCCCCCACTGTCTTCCGTGTTTTTCTCTGGCTCTCCTGTCTCAACAGGGAACCTGAGAATGCAGCCGGTGATTCAGCCAGCTGACCATAGAGCTGATCAGAGACCAGAGTGGCTCCAAACATCTCTATGGCCTAAGAAACCGGAAGCTACGAGCATTTTATGACTTAGATTTCGCCGGATGTAAACAGCGCCATTGGGAAATTGGGGGAGCATTTTATCACACCGATCTTGGTGTGGTCAGATGCTTTGAGGGCAGAGGAGAGATCTAGGGTCTAATAGACCCCAATTTTTTCTAAAAAGAGTACCTGTCACTACCTATTGCTATCATAGGGGATATTTACATTCCCTGAGATAACAATAAAAATGATTTAAAAAAAAATGAAAGGAACAGTTTAAAAATAAGATAAAAAAGCAAAAAAATAATAAAGAAGAAGAAAAAAAAAAAGAAAAAAAAAAAGCACTCCTGTCCCCCCTGCTCTCGCGCTAAGGCGAACGCAAGTGTCGGTCTGGCGTCAAATGTAAACAGCAATTGCACCATGCATGTGAGGTATCACCGCGAAGGTCAGATCGAGGGCAGTAATTTTAGCAGTAGACCTCCTCTGTAAATCTAAAGTGGTAACCTGTAAAGGCTTTTAAAGGCTTTTAAATGTATTAATTTTGTTGCCACTGCACGTTTGTGCGCAATTTTAAAGCATGTCATGTTTGGTATCCATGTACTCGGCCTAAGATCATCTTTTTTATTTCATCAAACATTTGGGCAATATAGTGTGTTTTAGTGCATTAAATTTTAAAAAAGTGTGTTTTTTCCACAAAAAATGCGTTTGAAAAATCGCTGCGCAATTACTGTGTGAAAAAAAAAATGAAACACCCACCATTTTAATCTGTAGGGCATTTGCTTTAAAATAATATATAATGTTTGGGGGTTCAAAGTAATTTTCTTGCAAAAAAAAATAATTTTTTCATGTAATCAAAAAGTGTCAGAAAGGGCTTTGTCTTCAAGTGGTTAGAAGAGTGGGTGATGTGTGACATAAGCTTCTAAATGTTGTGCATAAAATGCCAGGACAGTTCAAACCCCCCCAAATGACCCCATTTTGGAAAGTAGACACCCCAAGCTATTTGCTGAGAGGCATGTCGAGTCCATGGAATATTTTATATTGTGACACAAGTTGCGGGAAAGAGACAAATTTTTTTTTTTTTTTTTTTTTGCACAAAGTTGTCACTAAATGTTATATTGCTCAAACATGCCATGGGGATTTGTGAAATTACACCCCATAATAAATTCTGTTGCTTCTCCTGAGTACGGGGATACCACATGTGTGGGACTTTTTGGGAGCCTAGCCGCGCACGGGACCCCGAAAACCAAGCACAGCCTTCAGGCTTTCTAAGGCCGTAAATTTTTGATTTCACTCTTCACTGCCTATCACAGTTTCGGAGGCCATGGAATGCCCAGGTGGCACAAAACCCCCCCAAATGACCCAATTTTGGAAAGTAGACACCCCAAGCTATTTGCTGAGAGGTATAGTGAGTATTTTGCAGACCTCACTTTTTGTCACAAGGTTTTGAAAATTGAAAAAAGAAAAAAAAAAATTCTGGTCTTTCTTCATTTTCAAAAACAAATGAGAGCTGCAAAATACTCACCATGCCTCTCAGCAAATAGCTTGGGGTGTCTACTTTCCAAAATGGGGTCATTTGGGGGGGGGGTTGTGCCATCTTGGCATTTTATGGCCTTCAAAACTGTGATAGGTAGTGAGGAGTGAAATCAAAAATGTATGCCCTTAGAAATCCTGAAGGTGGTGCTGGGTTTTCGGGGCCCCGTACGCGGCTAGGCTCCCAAAAAGTGCCACACATGTGGTATCCCCGTACTCAGGAGAAGCAGCTGAATGGATTTTGGGGTGCAATTCCACATAGCCCATGGCCTATGTGAGCAATATATCATTTAGTGACAACTTTTTGTAAATTGTTTTTTTTTTTTTTTTTGTCATTATTCAATCACTTGGGACAAAAAAAAATAAATATTCAATGGGCTCAACATGCCTCTCAGCAATTTCCTTGGGGTGTCTACTTTCCAAAATGGGGTCATTTGGGGGGGGGTTTGTACTGCCCTGCCATTTTAGCATCTCAAGAAATTACATAGGCAGTCATAAACTAAAAGCTGTGTAAATTCCAGAAAATGTACCCTAGTTTGTAGACGCTATAACTTTTGCGCAAACCAATAAATATACGCTTATTGACTTTTTTTTACCAAAGACATGTGGCCGAATACATTTTGGCCTAAATGTATGACTAAAATTTAGTTTATTGGATTTTTTTTATAACAAAAAGTAGAAAATATCATTTTTTTTTCAAAATTTTCAGTCTTTTTCCGTTTATAGCGCAAAAAATAAAAACGGCAGAGGTGATCAAATACCATCAAAAGAAAGCTCTATTTGTGGGAAGAAAAGGACGCAAATTTCGTTTGGGTAGAGCATTGCATGACCGCGCAATTAGCAGTTAAAGCGACGCAGTGCTGAATTGTAAAGTGCTCTGGTGAGGAAGGGGGTAAATCCTTCCGGGGCTGAAGTGGTTAAGGGGAACCCCGGACAAAATTTAAAAAAAAATGGTGTGGGGCCCCCCAAAAATCCATACCAGACCCTTATCCGAGCACGCAACCTGGCAGGCCGCAGGAAAAGAGGGGGGATGAGCGAGCACCCCCCTCCTGAACTGTACCAGGCCACATGCCCTCAACATTGGGAGGGTGCTTTGGGGTAGCCCCCCAAAACACCTTGTCCCCATGTTGATGGGGACAAGGGCCTCATCCCCACAACCCTTGCCCGGTGGTTGTGGGGGTCTGCGGGTGGGGGGCTTATCGGAATCTGGAAGCCCCCTTTAACAAGGGAACCCCCAGATCCCAGCCCCCCCTGTGTGAAATGGTAGTGGGGTATAAAAGTACCCCTACCATTTCACAAAAAAAGTGTCAACAATATTAAAAATGACAAGAGACAGGTTTTTGACAATTCCTTTATTTAAATTCTTCTTCTTTCTTTTAACTTCTATCTTCCTTCGGTTTCTTTCTCCATTTTCTGGTTCTTCTGGTTTTTCCTCCGGTGTTCTCATCTGGCATCTTCCTCCGCAGCGTCTTCTTCCCTTCTTCTTTTTGAGCAGCTCTGCATCCATGATGGGAGGCTCCCACTGTGTGACGCTTCTCGTCTTCTGACGATTCCTAAATAATGGAGGGCGGGGCCACCCGGTGACCCGCCCCCCTCTGACTCACGGGGACTTGACTGGGACTTCTCTGTGGCATTTCCCATGATGTCAGAGGGGGGCGAGGTCATCGGGTGGCCCCGCCCTCCGTTATTTAAGAACCGTCAGAAGACGAGAAGCGTCACACAGCGGGAGCCTCCCATCATGGATGAGAAGCGGCCCAAAAAGAAGAAGAGAAGAAAACGCTGCGGAGGAAGATGCCAGATGAGAACACCAGAGGAAAAAACAGAAGAACCAGAAGATGGAGGAAGAAACCTAAGGAAGATAGAAGATAGAAATAGAAGAAGCATTTAAATAAAGGAATTGTCAAAAACTGTCTCTTGTCATTTTTAACATTTTTGACACATTTTTTTTGAAATGGTAGGGGTACTTTAATACCCCCTTACCATTTTACACAGGTGGGGCCGGGATCTGGGGGTCCCCTTGTTAAAGGGGGCTTCCAGATTCCGATAAGCCCCCCACCCCCAGACCCCCACAACCACCGGGCAAGGGTTGTGGGGATGAGGCCCTTCTCCCCATCAACATGGGGACAAGGTGCTTTGGGGGTATTTAAAGGAGAGATCTGGGGAATTGGCGCTGCCTTATTAACAGTAGGTGTTAATTGAAGGTCAGAAAAATAAATAAATAAATAGAAATGTGTATAAAAGGAAAGAGCTAAATGTGTGTCCCTTAGGTGAATGTACCCCTATGCATGTGCCAAAAATAAATGAATAAAATTAGTGAAAAAATTGTTTTATATAGTGTATGATCCTTTAAAGTGAACGTGCAATTCCTCTGTATTGTGTAGGTGAATGTTACAATAAATGGGTTGGGTTTACACTTGCCCCACCTCCATTGTGAAACTTCGCATTTACAACATACCAAAGAAAACTAAAATTTTTTGAAAATTATTGAGTAGCCTCCTTTTAAAATTATTGGGGTCCGTGACAAAGCACACTGTTTGGGGGGTTCCACTTTATGCACAGTGCACTTTAGTCACCATATATATTGGGGATATGTGGTAACCTCATACGGATACTGATAGCCCCCAAACAGTGTG